>NC_090832.1:114016412-114334874 GCF_028021215.1 Eschrichtius robustus
ACACCAGAAGGAATCAGTAGCAGAATAACTGAGGCAGAAGAACAGATAAGTGACCTGGAAGACAAAATGGTGGAATTCACTGTCATGGAACAGAATAAAGAAAAAAGAATGAAAAGAGATGAAGACAGCCTAAGAGACCTCTGGGACAACATTAAACGCAACAACACTCGCATTATAGGGGTCCCAGAAGGAGAAGAGAGAGAGAAAGGACCTGAGAAAATATTTGAAGAGATTATAGTCGAAAACTTCCCTAAAATGGGAAAGGAAATAGCCACCCAAATCCAGGAAGTGCAGAGAGTCCCAGGCAGGATAAACCCAAGGAGAAACACACTGAGACACATAGTAATCAAATTGGCAAAAATTAAAGACAAAGAAAAATTATTTAAAGCAACAAGGGAAAAACAACAAATAACACACAAGGGAACTCCCATAAGGTTAACAGCTGATTTCTCAGCAGAAACTCTACAAGCCAGAAAGGCATGGCATGATATATTTAAAGTGATGAAAGGGAAGAACCTACAACCAAGATTACTCTACCCAGCAAGGATCTCATTTAGATTTGATGGAGAAATCAAAAGCTTTACAGACAAGCAAAAGCTAAGAGAATTCAGCACCACCAAACCAGCTTTACAACAAATGCTAAAGGAACTTCTATAGGCAGGAAACACAAGAGAAGGAAAAGACCTACAATAACAACCCAAAACAATTGAGAAAATGGTAATAGGAACATACATATCAATAACTACCTTAAATGTAAATGGATTAAATGCTCCAACCAAAAAGCATAGACTGGCTGAACCAATACCAAAACAAGACCCATATATTTTCTGTCTACCAGAGACCCACTTTGGGGGCTTCCCTGGTGGCGCAGTGGCTGAGAATCTGCCTGCCAATGCAGGGGACACGGGTTCAAGCCCTGGTTTGGGAAGATCCCACATGCCACGGAGCAACTAGGCCCGTGAGCCACAACTACTGAGTCTGTGCGCCTGGAGCCTGTGCTCCACAACGAGAGGCTGCGATAGTGAGAGGCCTGTGCACCGCGATGAAGAGTGGCCCCTGCTTGCCGCAACTAGAGAAAGCCCTCACACAGAAACGAAGACCCAACACAGCCAAAAATAAATAAATAAATACATAAATTAAAAAAAACAAAAAAGAGACCCACTTCAGACCTAGAGACACATACAGACTGAAAGTGAGGGGATGGAAAAAGATATTCCATGCAAATGGAAATCAAAAGAACACTGGAGTAACAATACTTATATCAGATAAAATAGACTTTAAAACAAAGAATGTTAGAAGAGACAAGGAAGGACACTACATAATGATCAAGGGTTCAATCCAAGAAGAAGATATAACAATTATAAATATATATGCACCCAACATCAGAGCACCACAATACATAAAAAAAATGCTAACAGCTATAAAAGAGGAAATCAACAGTAACACAAAAATAGTGAGGGACTTTAACACCACACTTACCCCAATGGACAGATATCCAGAGAGAAAATTAATAAGGAAACATAAGCTTTAAATGACACAATAGACCCGATAGATTTAATTGATATTTATAGGACATTCCATCTGAAAACAGCAGATTACACTTTCTTCTCACATGCACATGGAATATTCTCCAGGATAGGTCACATCTTGGGTCACAACTCAAGCCCTGGTAAATTTAAGGAAATTGAAATCATATCAAGCATCTTTTCCAACCACAATGCTATGAGATTAGAAATCAATTACAGGGAAAGAAATGTAAAAAACACAAACACATGGAGACTAAACAACACGGTGCTAAATAATCAAGAGATCACTAAAGAAATCAAAGAGGAAATCAAAAATTACCTAGAGACAAAGGAATGAAAACACAAAGATCCAAAACCTATGGGATGCAGCAAAAGCAGTTCTAAGAGGGAAGTTTATAGCAATACAATCCTACCTCAAGAAACAAGAAGAGTCTCAAATAAACAATCTAACCTTGCGCCTAAAGGAAACAGGGAAAGAAGAACAAACAAAATCCAAAGTTAGTAGAAGGAAAGAAATCATAAAGATCAGAGCAGAAATAAATGAAATAGAAACAAAGAAAACAACAGCAAAGATAAGAGCAAAACTATTAGCAAACAATAGCAAATCAATAGCTGGTTCTTTGAGAAGATAAACAAAATTGATAAACCATTAGCCACACTCATCAAGGAAAAGAGGGAGAGGACTCAAATCAATAAAATTAGAAATGAAAAAGGAGAAGCTACAACAGACACCTCAGAAATACAAAGCATCCTAACAGACTACTACAAGCAACTCTATGCCAATAAAATGGACAACCTGGAAGGAATGGACAAATTCTTAGAAAGGTATAACCTTCCAAGACTGAACCAGGAAAAAATAGAAAATATGAACAGACCAATCACAAGCACTGAAATTGAAACTGTGATTAAAAATCTTCCAAAAGATAAAAGCCCAGGACCAGACGGCTTCACAGGCAAATTCTTTTTTTTTTTTTCAATCAGCCATCAATTTTATACACATCATTGTATACATGTCAATCCCAATCATCACAGGCGAATTCTATCAAACATTTAGAGAAGAGCTAAGACTCATCCTTCTCAAACTCTTCCTAAATATAGCAGAGGGAGGAACACTCCCAAACTCATTCTACTAGGCAACCATCACCCTGATACCAAAACAAGACAAAGATACTACAGAAAAAGAATATTACAGAACAATATCACTTATGAATATAAATGCAAAAAACTTCAACAAAATACTAGCAAACAGAATCCAACAACACATTAAAAGGATCATACACCATGATCAAGTGGGGTTTATCCCAGGGATGCAAGGATTCTTCAATATACGCAAATCAATCAATGTGATACACCATATTAACAAATTGAAGAAGAAAAACCACATGATCATCTCAATAGATGCAGAAAAAACTTTTGACAAAATTCAACACCCATTTATGATAAAAACTCTCCAGAAAGTGGGCATAGAGGGAACCTACCTCAACATAATAAAGGCCATATACGACAAACCCACAGCAAATATTCTCAATGGTGAAAAACTGAAAGCATCTGGAAGTCCTAGCCACGGCAATCAGAGAAGGAAAAGAAATAAAGGGAATCCAAATTGGAAAAGAAGTAAAACTGTCACTGTTTGCAGATGACATGATACTATACATAGTGAATCCTAAAGATGTCACCTAACTACTAGAGCTAATCAATGAATTTGGTAAAGTTGCAGGATAAAACATTAATGCACAGAAATCTCTTGCATTCCTATACACTAACAATGAAATATCAGAAAGAGAAATTAAGGAAACAATCCCATTCACCATTGCAACGAAAAGAATAAATACCTAGTAATAAACCTACCTAAGGAGGTAAAAGACCTATACTCAGAAAACTATAAGACACTCACTGATGAAAGAAATCAAAGATGACACAAACAGATGGAGAGATATAACATGTTCTTGGATTGGAAGAATCAATACTGTGAAAATGACTGTACTACCCAATGCAATCCCTATCAAATTACCAACGGCTTTTTTTACAGAACTAGAACAAAAAAATTCTTAAAATTTGTATAGAGACACAAAAGATCCCAAATAGCCAAAGCAATCTTGAGGGAAATAAATGGATCTGGAGGAATCAGACTCCTTGACTTCCGACTATACTACAAAGCTACAATAATGAAGACAATATGGTACTGGCACAAAAACCGAAATGTAGATCAATGGAAAAGGATAGAAAGCCCAGAGATAAACCCACACACCTATGACAACTATTCTATGACAAAGGAGGCAAGAATATACAATGGAGAAAAGACAGCCTCTTCAATAAGTGGTGCTGGGAAAACTGGACAGCTACATGTAAAAGAATGAAATTAGA
Organism: Eschrichtius robustus; assembly: GCF_028021215.1. NCBI lineage: Eukaryota > Metazoa > Chordata > Mammalia > Artiodactyla > Eschrichtiidae > Eschrichtius > Eschrichtius robustus. Next base: position 114,020,303 of record NC_090832.1, read on the forward strand.
TCACTCTGTAACACCATACACAAAAGTAAACTTAAAATGGGTTAAAGACCTAAATGTAAGACTGGACACTATAAAATTCTTAGAGGAAAACATAGGAAGAACACTCTTTGACATGAATCACAGCAAGACCTCTTCTGACCCACCTCCTAGAGTAATGAAAATAAAAACAAAAATAAACAAATGGGACCTAATGAAACTTAAAAGTTTTTGCACAGCAAAAGAAACTATAAACAATACAAAAAGACAACCCTCAGAATGGGAGAAAATATTTGCAAATGAATCAACAGACAAAGGATTAATCTCCAAAATATATAAACAGCTCATGCAGCTCAACATTAAAAAAACAAACAACCCAATCCAAAAACGGGCAGAAGACCTAAATAGACATTTCTCCAAAGAACACATACAGATGGCCAAGACGCACATGAAAAGATGCTCAACATCACTAACTATTAGAGAAATGCAAATCAAAACTACAATGAGGTATCACCTCATACTGGTTAGAATGGGCATCATCAGAAAATCTACAAACAATAAATGCTGGAGAGGGTGTGGAGAAAAGGGAACCCTCTTGCACTGTTGGTGGGAATGTAAATTGATACAGCCACTATGGTGAACAGTATGGAGGTTCCTTAAAAAACTAAAAATAGAATTACCATATGACCCAGCAATCCCACTACTGGACATACACCCAAAGAAAACCATAATTCAAAAAGACACATGTTGGGCTTCCCTGGTGGCGCAGTGGTTGAGAGTCTGCCTGCCAATGCAGGGGACATGGGTTCGAGCCCTGGTCTGGGAAGATCCCACATGCCGTGGAGCAACTGGGCCCGTGAGCCACAATTACTGAGCCTGCGCTTCTGGAGCCTGTGCTCTGCAACAAGAGAGGCCGCGAGAGTGAGAGGCCCGCGCACCGCGATGAAGAGTGGCCCCCGCTTGCCACAACTAGAGAAAGCCCTCGCACAGAAACGAAGACCCAACACAGCCATAAATAAATAAATAAATAAATAATTCCCATTTAAAAAAAAAAAAAAAAAAGACACATGCATCACAATAGTCATTGCAGCACTATTTACAATAGCCAGGTCTTGGAAGCAAACTAAATGCCCATCAACAGATGAATGGATAAAGAAGATGTGGTACATATATACAATGGAATATTACTCAGCCATAAAAAGAAACGAAATTGGGTCATTTGTAGAGATGTGGATGGACCTAGAGACTGTCATACAGAGCGAAGTAAGTCAGCAAGAGAAAAACAAATATCGTACATCAACGCATATATGTGGAACCTAGAAAAATGGTACAGATGAACTGGTTTGCAGGGCAGAAATAGAGACACAGATGTAGAGAACAAATGTATGGACACGCAGGAGGGAAAGTGGGGAGGGGGGGCTGGTGGTGGGATGAATTGGGAGATTGGGATTGACATATATACACTAATATGTATAAAATAGATAACTAATAAAAACCTGCTGTATTAAAAAAATAATAAAATTAAATTTAAAAAAGAAAAAGAAAAACGTGGGAAATGAGAATAAAAAACGTAGATCTGCAGAATGTGTTTGAACTTAAATGAATATTAGTTTAAAACAAGTAGATATAGTTATAAGATAACATGTAGGGACCCCATGGTAACCACAAATCAAAAACCTACAAATAGACATACAAAAACTAGAGAGAAAGGAGCACAAACATACCACTAAAGGAAATCATCAAACCACAAGGAATGAAACAGAAAGAAGAAAAGAACAGAAAATAACTAGGAAAACAAGTAACAAAATGGCAATAAGTATACACCTGTCAATAACCACTTTAAATGTCAACAGACCAGAATGTTTATTTTTTATTATAAACATACACGTATGTATATCATTGAATATCTGTCTTCACATATTTCTTTCCTCTGGATAGATTTTTTAGAATTAAAATGTTATGTCCAAGTATGCTGTAGTTATACAATCTATTAATATCATACAATTAAGTTTTTATTTCAGATATTGTAATTTTTTAGTTCTAGGATTTCCATTTGATTCTTTTTACTGAAATTTCTTAATTTCTTCCCATTGTTTCCATATGTTTCTGTAGATTTGTTAACATATTAAACATGCTAATTTTATCATCTGGGTGATCTGCTATTCCGTTTCTGTTAACCATATTTTCCTCTTGACTATGAATTACATTTTCTGTTTTATCATATACTTAGAAATTTTTTTAATTGTATACTAAGTCTTGTAGATGGTACATTGTGGAGGTTTTTAAGCAAGAGTTATCTGAGGGTTCCATTTTGTTTTCTTTTTGTTCTCAATTAAATGCAATTGAACCTAGTACTACCTAATACATTATGTTTATCTGGGTTTGTTTCTGAGCTATTCCATCCTACTGATCTATTTGTGCACTTGGCTTCCAGTAAAAAACTGAGTTAACTTCCTCTGAAAAGTATTGAGTTTTGTTCCTGCAAATAATTAAACTGTTGGCAGATCACATTGAGAGTGTGGAGGTGTGGTTTCAGGCTTTGTTAACTAAAGCTGGTGCATTTCAGTTCTGCCTTTTCTCCTGAGACATGGGTCTCATTCCTAAACCATGGCCTTCTGGATTCCATGGAAAGCCTGGGGTGTTTCCCAAACATTGGTGGGAATCAAACTCCAAACTCTATCTCTCCAGCATCAGGGGAGCTGCTAAAATCTCTGTACCGCTTCTTTTTTTCAGCCTTCCAGCTGCTGTTTTCCCCTGGGGCATCCTGGCATCTTCCACACATGTGGAAGGATTTGAGAAGTTAGTACACAGATTTGGGGGCTCCCCCTTGTGTCTCTTTCTTTTCTGGAATTTCTTCCCCTCGCTTCCTGGAGCCATGGCCACAGCTACTTGCCAGGAAGCATGGGAAATGTAGTCTCTGTTTCTGGTGCTATGCATTCACATTTTTTTTTTTAAACATCTTTATTGGAGTATAATTGCTTTACAATGGTGTGTTAGTTTCTGCTTTATAACAAAGTGAATCAGTTATACATATACATATGTTCCCATATCTCTTCCCTCTTGCATCTCCCTCTCTCCCATCCTCCCTATCCCACCCCTCTAGGTGGTCACAAAGCACCGAGCTGATCTCCCTGTGCTATATGCATTCACATTTTAATTACATTTTAACATATATTCGTCTATCAAGGTAAAAAATAAACTACGTTTATTGATAGCCACACATAACATGAAAGGTTAGTATATTTCTACCTCCTCTTCTTCCCATCGCCAAGTTTTTACTGAAATAATCTGTCTCTAAAAAAAGAAAAATCCAACAATGAGAAGAATAGAGCATCACTTCTCTATTATTTCAGCAAATAAAATCATAACCTGGTTATACACAAGAGGAAATATCAAACAGAAATTTAGAAAGTTTCTACAGAATAACTGACCTTCAAAAATGTCAAGGTCATTAAAGTCAATTAGACTGAGGAATTCTTCTAGACTGAAGGAAGCCAGGGAGATATAACAATTGGGTACAATGTGTGGTCCTGAATTAGACCTTTTGTTATGAGGGCATTGACAATGGGCAAAACTTGAATTTGGGACAAGGATATTCAGGAATTTGTCATGTTATTCATGCAACACTTGAGAGTTGGAAATTATTTGAAAATAAAATGTTTTTTAAAAAATAAATAAAAAGAAACATCCAGATTATCATGATTATTATTTTTCTTTTCAGATAGTACGTATATTCTAATTCAATACATTATGTTTTTGGCATTTTAAGCTATGTTAACAATTTTAGACTTACACTTTTTCCATTTCTAATTTATGATTAACATTCCTCTATGTGCAATAACTTCAGGAGAGGTAAGCAAATAAAGCATTTTTTGAGCTGTTGTTTATCTGCAAATGTCTTTCCTGCTACTGCAGTGAACAATGCCTTTCAGGCAGTATAGCTTTTATGCCACAACTGCTGACATTTCTTCCTCCTCTTTTAGTGTTGAGTCTCATAGAAGTATGACAAAACGGATTTTTTGCCTTCTATAAGATTTTCTGACTAGATATTTGAACGATTTCCCCTTTGTTTCTGAAATTCAATTTAGTAGACTATGTCTCATCATTAATTTTATTTGGATTTTATGACCCCTTTATTATGAAGACCAAATCTTTTTAAAACTCCTGGAAATAATATTATATCTATGAATATTTTAAATTTTTTGGCTTGTTTGTCTGGGTACTTTTTCTTCATTTGCGGCAGTGTTTTCCCAAATTTTCATATCATTAAAATCACTCCATGTTCATATTTTGAAAAATAGGTAAACCTCAGTCAAATCCCCAACATACTCAACTAGCATCTCTGAGGATGGGGCTCAGGACGCAGCATTTTAAATGTGTCCAGGTGGCTATCACACTCATAAACATTAGGGAAACATTTTTGTATTTTTCTTTATGCCTATATTTGACTTTTCTGCATCTATCCTCTGTGTCCTTTGTACCTTAGTCCTTTATTTTTTTTTCCTTTATCTTCTCTGAGACTTTCTTGAGCTGCTTTCCTAGTTCACTGATCCAGTTTTCTGTGGTATCTACTCTGCTGTTCAATGACTGATTTTTCAAATTCAGTACTCACAAGTCACCTGAAATAAAACTGTCCCAGTTTCTGATTCTTCTGTTTATATAAATGCAAGAGCACTTGTGTCCTGTCGAGTAGACACATTAGATTTTTTTAAAACTTGGTCCTTTTTCTTGAAGAAGTCAGTTCCTCAGGGGCCATTTTGTCTGCCTTGACTTCTCCTTTTGAACTAGTGAATCATTTCCTATGTACCGTGTATATATTGTGATTTTGTTGTACTTACAACCCATGGAGGGATGGACTTATCCACTTTTAGGGATGATATGCCCATGTGTTTATGCAGACCAAAAGGGGAAAGAGAAACTGATGTTTCTATAGTTTTTTTGTCTGCATAGTATTTATTCAGTGAAACAACGATCAAGAGTACACTTCATTTGGTTTCGCTTGGGATGGATCTTGCTTTGAGAAGGACGGCTGTATCCCCAGAGAGCTTAGAGATTCTCAATAAATAGTATCAAGAAAATAAATAAATGTTTCTTCACAGCTCTTCCTTATTGGAGATGGAGGAAAACAGGGGTGGTAGCAAAACTTCTCTGTGTATATATTTTTATATTATTTTTATTTTTGAAACATATGAAAGTATTATTCATTCAAAACCTAAATAAAGTTAAGGTAAAAAATAGTATAAAAAATTTAAAGGAAGGTGGTAGGAATGGTGTGAACAGCCCTAGGGAAAGTACTAGATTTTTTTAAACAAGAAAAATTATTTTCTTTAACAAGAGAACCAAGTGGTCACTCAATTCTAGTTTGTTTAGATTTTTGAAAGATCAGCTTTTAAATACAGGTTTCTGAAAATTCCTTTGGGATTTTCTCTAATGTGTTAGCTCTTTATTAAACTATGCCCCATTTCTATTTGCACTGCTCTATTAAGAAGCCCATTCCTGTTTCAGATAAGCAACAAGGTTAGGCAGAGGAAAATCAGAGAACTTAACCAATACACTTAGAACATAACAAGTGTACCAATTTCTGGCCCCGTGTTTCCTAAAGAAAGACCTTTAATATATATATTTTATTATCGGGCGTGCCAAGTCTCACACATCATGTTGGAATTTTCAAATAGTTGCGTATGTTCTTAAAAAACAACCTCCCCTGGATGGTAGAGTGAAATTCTGAGACATAAAGTCCTATCCTGGCTCCAAACTGTATAAATTAAAGGAATATTGATCTTAAAATACCAGTACAGTAAATAATTGAAGCGTTAGCCTGCACTGCCAGTGGTATTGTTAGTTTTGTCTTCATAATGCTCTCCCAGGCAAGCACTTAAACAGCCAAACCCATTAGCTCTTTATAGAGATCAACTCTGTCCGCTTAGACAGATTTCTTTAAGCATATAGATCTCTTTCTCGAGTCTGATTACTTGCTCTGGCGTAGTGATGACAAAATTCACCATATTATCTGAACACCCATTTAAAGTAGCTATAAACACCTGCCTCCAAGATGAATACAGGTGCAAGAGAGGCACAGTTTTCTTACTGCCTCTTATTTTTCTGTTATGCACACTAGTCTGAAGTCAAAAACAGAGTATTCATTGGAGAAATGGCAGGACATGAATTCAGTGCCATTAATTGCCTTACCACCAAAAACACCAACACTTTTCTCCTTTGACTAACAAATTGAAAATAGTCTTCATTTTATAAGATTCTTTCAGAAGATGATATTTTAAACAACAACAACAAAATATTGGAACATGGGCAATTACAATTCTGCAGGAGAAATGGCTATAGCTCCTCCTTGTGAAAATAATTGCAGATTTAAGTTGAAATCACTTATTAGTGAAAATAATGGGAGGATATTGATCAACACAAGATGTGACCATTATTTCACATTATTTAGTCTAAAAACAATAGTCCTTTTGGTGATGCAGCTTTCTTGAGATGATGTTATTTGGTTGGGGGGGGGGGGGAGCAAAAAGCAGAGGGCTGGAAATAAAGAGGCTGAAACAAACCACCCAGCAGGGTGTCTGGCACATAGCAACTTAGTGAGTGTTCATTGAATCAAAATCAGAATTGGGGGTCGGGACCTGTCAATCACCACTTGTGATCTTGGATGTTTTGCTCTCTAACACACAGCTTTCTCATTCACAGTGGTGTATGCCTCTCAGAATAACATGTTACAGTGTATACGAACATTTGAATTGCTTAAAGGGAACATACATTTTACAATCTGCTTCACTTAGAAATTATTCTTATTCTGAGATATCAGAGACGGTGTTGGAACAAGCCCAGTGTTCAACTATTTGCTTAAATTTACACGCTTGTGTGGACAAAACATTAATGCAATGGATAGGATTCCACCATTACGTAGATAGACCAAAAATAAACTGAATTCTGCAATTTTCTGTTTGTTTCAACAGGATTCTCAAGCTCCAGGCAACAAAGGGCTTCCATGTGTCAGTTCAGCCCTCCTAGCACCTGAACAGCCTGTTAGAAGTGGGATAGGAGCCAGGGTTTCTGCTAGGATCTAGCTGTCCCTGGGATGGGGTCTGTGCATCCCGTGCACCCAAGGGGTTCTCCCCATCCCGTACACAAGATGCTGTGCTTCCTCAACGTTTGCCTTGATTTTCAGAGTGTTTCCCAGATCCTACCCCCTGCTGCAGTCAGTACCTCTTCTGAGCCCCAAGTTTTCTTGAATTGGGCCCGGATGCCCTGCGCCACTTCCTGCCTAGTTTCCTCCTAACAAAGTTCAGACTCCATTCTCTTACTCACCTCCCCCTACTCTCCATCCAGCCATGCCAAGGCACTGGGCAAAGATGTGATTAACCCTGAATTAACCTGGGAGTGACACATCACCACTCACCTGACTACTCATTAATAGACCCAATAATCATCTCGAGCTCACGTGCAGCTGTTACCCTTGAGTCCTCTTTCACTGATAAAATTGAAGCAACTAGAAGAGAACTTCCAGACCCCTACCTGCATCTCCACCTACATGCTCTGCCTTCTTATTTGTAACTAAGAGTGAACTACCGCTGCATCTGTCTGAAACCAGGCCATCCACATAAACATAGGACCCCATCTCTTCTTTCCTCCTTAAGGGCATTGTTCTAGCAATTCTCTTCTACCTCTCCCACATCAACACATTTATTTTCTCTGCTAGTCTATTACCACGAAAATGCACTGTTATTTCTCCGGTACTATAAAAAACAAAAACAAAAAACAAAAAAAACAAACAAGCTTTCCTTTGTCTCTCTGCTGCCAGGTAGCACTATATTGCTTTGCTTTCCTAGAGCAAAATTCTTTGAAAGCACTATCTACACTGTTTCCAACTGCCCTCCTATTCTCTCTTAATACATTCCAATGTGTCTTTTATGCCCAGCTTCTCCAAAATCACTCTTGTCTCGGTCACCTATAACAACAACATTACCAGTTTTCATTTCTCAATCCTCCCCCTCCTCAGTCTATGGGCAGCATTTGATGTGGGTGAGTGCGCCCCCTCCTGGATACACTTGGCAACTCCACTCTCCAGTGGAAGAGTCATCTGTCACCTGGGATGAGAAAACCCAGGAAACCCCTAGGCATTCTTTCAGAATACACCCAGGATCTGACTGTTCGTCCCACCTCCACTGCTGACACCCAACTGGAGCCACCATCACCTCCCTCTTGGATGTTTGTGATGACCTCCTAACTGGTCGTTCTGTTTCCACCCCTGCAGCATTACAATCTCTTTTCAACATCAGCCAGAGCACTCCCTTTAAACCGAAGTCAGATGATGTCTCTCTGTTCAGGCTCTTCCAGTTGTTTCCAATCTCGCTCAATTGTTAAACCAAAGGCTTTAAAATCTCTTACAAGGACCTGCAGGATGTGATCGCCAATTCTGTTCCCTGAGACACTCCCCTCAGCTGTTCTGCTCCAGCATACGGGCCTTACAGTTTTTCTCAAACGTATTCCCGGAAGAACCCCTCTCTCTCTGTGGTGCCACCCCCTTCTGATCACTCATTTCTGCCTCCAGTTTTCTGTGGATGTATCTGCTTGGAGGCACCCAAAGACGTGCAGAACCCCAGCTGCAAGGGAGTCTCCAGGTGTGATTTGTAGCCAGCTCTTTTCTGTAGTATAGCAGGGGATGGAATGGTACTGTGTACCAATCCGGTTAATGTGCCACAGGAATGCAATAATAACTAGGGGTTAGTGGAGAGAAAAGGTAGTGGAAATTAGTCATAATTTAGGCTACATCAGTGCAAGAAAATAGAGAGGTTGCCTTTGGGCACAAAATCAATAAAGTAGCATACTTACATTAAAAACAATAACATTAATTACACATGATAATTTGAATAGTATCATAGATAAATCTTACATGAACTATGCAAACAGAGTGCTAGACTTAACAGGTCCTTTATAAAATATATATGCTATCTCACCATTTACAGAAGTGATATATAAAATTTCCATTTCAAAATCTCACAGAATTTTAAGAACCTTCTCTGGTGAGATTTTTTAATGGGCTTACTTCCAGGTGGGAAACAAAGATTCATAATGACTGTCTCAATGTCACGTGCCCGGCCAGAGATAAATTCCAAGAACTTGGTGTCTCTATTCATAAGACAATATTTGATTCTGCTCTAAGTGAAGAGATTGTGATTGTTCAAAATAAAGCACAAGGAGAACATATTAAATGAAAGTGGGCAATATATATTAGTCATTTCTTCATGGCAGGCTTAATAATTCAGTAATTCTAGGATCTAACAGTAACATCAAAGTACTGACTTGCTATTACTTTCTGCTATGGTTGCATTTCTTCCACACCACCACACAGGTTCTTTCAGATTCCACTCAGTCACTGATGGAACTTCCAACCCAGCTCAAAAATGCCTTACTACTGGATTATTTCCAGGATTCTCATGGCACTTTCCTTGAAAGTAGGTTTGTGGCTCTGTTCAATATTTTCTACACCTTCCAAACCATCATCAATCACAATGCTCTATCTCAAATGTATTTCATACATTCTTTTTCCTGGGACCAGCAAAAATAATTTAACTTAAATTTCTCCATTGATTTCTAAGGGATAGGATGGCAGAAGCTACTGCTGTACTTTCTTCCTAAAAAGCTATTTTATTTTTATAACACTTATAATTTCTTCTGCATAGTTGAATGAATACATATTGGTGTTAATAATGGGGAAATTGAAGAAACTTGCTTTGATGGCTTTACTGAAGGAGATAAATGAAAATGATAAGTTCTCAGCCTAACAAGTAATGCTTCAAGGAGCTTTTGCTACATTTTCACTTGTTGACAACAGCTGCTGACGATTGTTTTAAAAAACCAATTGATAAACATTTATTACACATTTACTAAATAAGAAGAACATTTTGGATAAGGAAATGCAAATAATAGTAATATTTTGTTGTAAATTTTAAATATAAAGAAGATAACATTGCACCTTAATATCTTAGTGCTAACTAACCACTAGGGGATAGGGATCAATCCCGGCTGGGGCACTGATTTGGGATATAGGAAGCATTCCTGCCTTTGGAGGATCTGAAATGTATAGATCTGGAAGAAGAGGATTCTAAGTCAATGGAATGTGGTGACCAGAGACTTGTCTGGAAGTTAGGGTGAAAGTTGTTCCGGAGTTAATAAGCAGAGAGACCATTTTTTTAATATAAATTTATTTATTTATTTATTTACTTTATTTATTTGGGTGCATTGGGTCTTCGTAGCTGTGCGTGGGCTTCCTCTAGTTGCAGAGAGCGAGGGCTTCTCTTGCTGGGAAGCACAGGCTCTAGGCGCATGGGCTTCAGTAGTTGTGGCACGAGGGCTCTAGATTGCAGGCTCAGTAGTTGTGGCGCATGGGCTTAGTTGCTCCGCGACATGTAGGATCTTCCCGGAACAGGGCTCGAACCCGTGTCCCGTGCATTGGCAGGCGGATTCTTTTTTTTTTTTTTAACATCTTCATTGGAGTATAATTGTTTTACAATGGTGTGTTGGTTTCTGCTTTATAACAAAGTGAATCAGCTATACATATACATATATCCCCATATCTCCTCTCTCTTGCATCTCCCTCACACCCTCCCTGTCGCACCCCTCTAGGTGGTCACAAAGCACCGTGCTGATCTCCCTGGGCTATGAGGCTGCTTCCCACTAGCTATCTATTTTACATTTGGTAGTGTATATATGTCCATGCCACTCTCACTTTGTCGCAGCTTACCCTTCCCCCTCACCGTATCCTCAAGTCCATTCTCTAGTAGGTCTGTGTCTTTATTCCCGTCTTGCCACTAAGTTCTTCATGACCTTTTTTTTTTTTTAATTCCATATATATGTGTTAGCATACGGTATTTGTTTTTCTCTTTCTGACTTACTTCACTCTGTATGACAGTCTCTAACTCCAACCACCTCACTACAAACAACTCAATTTCGTTTCTTTTTATGGCTGAGTAATATTCCATTGTATATATGTGCCACATCTTCTTTATCCATTCATCTGTTGATGGACACTTAGGTTGCTTCCATGTCCTGGCTATTGTAAATAGAGCTGCAATGAAAATTGTGGTACATGACTGTTTTTGAATTACGGTTTTCTCAGGTTATATGCCCAGTAGTGGGATTGCTGGGTCATATGGTAGTTCTATTTTTCGTTTTTTAAGGGACCTCCGTACTGTTCTCCATAGTGGCTGTATCAATTTACATTCCCACCAACAGTGCAAGAGGGTTCCCTTTTCTCCATACCCTCTCCAGCATTTATTGTTTGTAGATTTTTTGATGATGGACATTCTGACCAGTGTGAGATGATATCTTATTGTAGTTTTGATTTGCTTTGCTCTAATGATTACTGATGTTGAGCATCCTTTCATGTGTTTGTTGGCAATCTGTATATCTTCTTTGGAGAAATGTCTATTTAGGTGTTCTGCCCATTTTTGGATGGGGTTGTTTGGTTTTTTGATATTGAGCTGTATGAGCTGCTTGTAAATTTTAGAGATTAATCGTTTGTTAGTTGCTTAATTGGCAAATATTTTCTCCCATTCTGAGGGTTGTCTTTTCATCTTGTTTATGGTTTCCTTTGCTGTGCAAAAGCTTTTAAGTTTCATTAGGTCCCATTTGTTTATTTTTGTTTTTATTTCCATTTCTGTAGGAGGTGGGTCAAAAAGGATCTTGCTGTGTTTTATGTCATAGAGTGTTCTGCCTATGTTTTCCTCTAAGAGTTTTATAGTGTCTGGCCTTACATTTAGGTCTTTAATCCATTTTGAGCTTATTTTTGTGTATGGTGTTAGGGAGTGTTCTAATTTCATTCTTTTGCATGTAGCTGTCCAGTTTTCCCAGCACCACTATCAAAGAGGACGTCTTTTCTCCACTGTATATTCTTGCCTTCTTTATCAAAGATAAGGTGACCATATGTGTGTGGGTTTATCTCTGGGCTTTCTATCCTGTTCCATGGATCTATATTTCTGTTTTTGTGCCAGTACCATACTCTCTTGATTACTGTAGCTTTGTAGTATAGTCTGAAGTCCAGGAACCTGATTCCTCCAGCTCCGTTTTTCCTTCCCAATATTGCTTTGACTATTCAGGGTCTTTTGTGTTTCCATACAAATTGTGAAATTTTTTATTCTAGTTCTGTGAAAAATGCGAGTGGTAGTTTGATAGGGATTGCATTGAAACTGTAGATTGCTTCGGGTACTAGAGTCATTTTCACAATGTTGATTCTTCCAATCCAAGAACATGGTATATCTCTCCATCTATTTGTATCACCTTTAATTTCTTTCATCAGTGTCTTAAAATTTTCTGCATACAGGTCTTTTGTCTCCTTAGGTAGGTTTATTCCTAAATATTTTATTCTTTTTGTTCCAGTGGTAAATGGGAGTGTTTTCTTAATTTCACTTTCAGATTTTTCATCATTAGTGTATAGGAATGCAAGAGATTTCTGTGCATTAATTTTGTATCCTGCTACTTTACCAAATTCATTGATTAGCTCTAGTAGTTTTCTGGTAGCATCTTTAGGATTCTCTTTGTATAGTATCATGTCATCTGCAAACAGTGACAGTTTTACTTCTTCTTTTCCAATTTGGATTCCTTTTATTTCTTTTTCTTCTCTGATTGCAGTGGCTAAATCTTCCAAAACTATGTTAAATAATAGTGGTGAGAGTGGGCCACATTGTCTTCTTCCTGATCTTAGTGGAAATGGTTTCAGTTTTTCACCATTGAGGACAATGTCGGCTGTGGGTTTGTCATATATGGCTTTTATTATGTTGGATAAAGTTCCCTCTATGCCTACTATCTGGAGGGTTTTTATCATAAATGGGTGTTGTATTTTGTCAAAAGCTTTCTCTGCATCTATTGAGAAGATCATATGGTTTTCCTCTTTCGATTTGTTAACATGGTGTATCACATTGATTGATTTGCGTATATTGAAGAATCCTTGCACTCCTAGGATAAACCCCACTTGATCATGGTGTATGATCCTTTTAATGTGCTGTTGGATTCTGTTTGCTAGTATTTTTTGAGGATTTTTGCATCTATGTTCATCAGTGATATTGGCCCGTAGTTTTCTTTCTTTGTGACATCTTTGTCTGGTTTTGGTATCAGGGTGATAGTGGCCTCGTAGAATGAGTTTGGGAGTGTTCCTCCCTCTGCTATATTTTGGAAGAGTTTGAGAAGGATAGATTTAGCTTTTCTCTAAATGTTTGATAGAATTTGCCTGTGAAGCCATCTGGTCCTGGGCTTTTGTTTGTTGGAAGATTTTTAATCACAGTTTCAATTTCAGTGCTTGTGATTGGTCTGTTCATATTTTCTATTTCTTCCTGGTTCAGTCTCAGAAGGTTGTACATTTCTAAGAATTTGTCCATTTCTTCCATGTTGGCCATTTTATTGGCAAAGAGTTGCTTGTAGTAATCTCTCATGTTCCTTTGTATTTCTGCAGTGTCAGTTGTTACTTCTCCTTTTTCATTTCTAATTCTATTGATTTGAGTCTTCTCCCTTTTTTCTTGATGAGTCTGGCTAATGGTTTATCAATTTTGTTTATCTTCTCAAAGAACCAGGTTTAGTTTTATTGATCTTTGCTATAGTTTCCTTTATTTCTTTTTCATTTATTTCTGATCTTATCTTTATGATTTCTTTCCTTCTGCTAACTTTGGGGGTTTTTGTTCTTTCTCTAATTGCTTTACGTGTAAGGTTAGCTTGTTATTTGAGATGTTTCTTGTTTCTTAAGGCATGATTGTATTGCTATAAAATTCCCTCTTAGAACTGCTTTTACTGCATCCCATAGGTTTTGGGTCATCGTGTTTTCATTGTCTTTTGTTTCTAGGTATTTTTTTATTTCCTCTTTGATTTCTTCAGTGATTTCTTGGTTATTATGTACCGTATTGTTTCGTCTCCATGTGTTTGTGTTTTTAAAGTTTATTTCCCTGTAATTTATTTCTAATCTCATAGCATTGTGGTTGGAAAAGATGCTTGATATGATTTCAATTTCCTTAAATTTACCAAGGCTTGATTTGTGACCCAAGATGTGATCTGTCCTGGAGAGTGTTCCATGTACATGGGAGAAGAAAGTGTAACCTGTTGTTTTTGGATGGAATGTCCTATAAATATCAATTAAATCTATCTGGTGTATTGTGTCATTTAAAGCTTGTGTTTCCTTATTAATTTTCTCTCTGGATATCTGTCCATTGGTGTAAGTGCGGGGTTAAAGTCTCCCACTATTTTTGTGTTACTGTCGATTTCCTCTTTTATAGCTGTTAGCATATTTTTTATGTATTGTGGTGCTCTGATGTTGGGTGCATATATATTTATAATTGTTATATCTTCTTCTTGGATTGAGCCTTTGATCATTATGTAGTGTCCTTCCTTGTCTCTTGTAACATTCTTTATTTTAAAGTCTATTTTATCTGATATGAGTATTGCTACTCCAGTGTTCTTTTGATTTCCATTTGCATGGAATATCTTTTTCCATCCCCTCACTTTCAGTCTGTATGTGTCCCTAGGTCTGAAGTGGGTCTCTTATAGAGAGCATATATACGGGTCTTGTTTTTGTTTCCATTCAGCCAGTCTATGTGTATTGGTTGGAGCAATTAATCTATTTACATTTAAGGTAGTTATCGATATGTATGTTCCTATTACCATTTTCTTAACTGTTTTGGGTTGTTATTTTAGGTCTTTTCCTTTTCTTGTGTTTCCTGCCTACAGAATTTCCTTTAGCATTTGTCGTAAAGCTGGTTTGGTGGTGTTCAATTCTCTTAGCTTTTGCTTGTCTGTAAAAGTTTTAATTTCTCCGTCAAATCTGAATGAGATCCTTGCTGGGTAGAGTAATCTTGGTTGTAGCTTTTTCCCTTTCATCGCTTTAAATATGTCCTGCCACTCCCTTCTGGCTTGTAGAGTTTCTGCTGAAAGATCAGCTTTTAACCTTATGGTGATTCCCTTGTGTGTTATTTGTTGTTTTTCCCTTGCTGCTTTTAATATTTGTTCTTTGTATTTAGTTTTTGATAGTTTGATTAATATGTGTCTTGGCGTGTTTCTCCTTGGATTTATCCTGTAGGGGACTCTCTGTGCTTCCTGGACTTGATTAACTATTTCCTTTCCCATATTAGGGAAGTTTTCAACTATAATATCTTCAAATATTTTCTCAGTCCCTTTCTCTCTCTCTTCTCCTTCTGGGACCCCTATAATGCGAGTGTTGGTGCGTTTAATGTTGTCCCAGAGGTCTCTGAGACTGTCCTCAGTTCTTTTCATTCTTTTTTCTTTATTCTGCTCTGCAGTAGTTATTTCCACTATTTTATCTTCCAGGTCACTTACCCGTTCTTCTGCCTCAGTTATTCTCCTATTGATCCCTTCTAGAGAACTTTTAATTTCATTTATTGTGTTGTTCATCACTGTTTGTTTGTTCTTTAGTTCTTTTAGGTCCTTGTTAAACGTTTCTTGTATTTTCTCCACTCTATTTCCAAGATTTTGGGTTATCTTTACTCTCATTATTCTGAATTATTTTTCAGGTAGACTACCTATTTCCTCTTCATTTGTTAGGTCTGGTGGGTTTTTGCCTTGCTGCTTCATCTGCTGTGTGTTTCTCTGTCTTCTCATTTTGCTTAACTTACTGTGTTTGGGTTCTCCTTTTTGCAGGCTGCTGGTTCGTAGTTCCCGGTGTTTTTGTTGTCTGTCTCCAGTGGCTAAGGCTGGTTCAGTGGGTTGTGTAGGCTTCCTGGTGGAGGGGACGAGTGCCTGTGTTCTGGTGAATGAGGCTGGATCTTGTCTTTCTGGTGGGCAGATCCACATCTGGTGGTGTGTTCCGGGGTGTCTGTGGCCTTTTTATGATTTTAGGCAGCCTCTCTGCCAATGGATGGGGTTGTGTTCCTGTCTTTCTAGTTGTTTGGCATAGGGTGTCCAGCACTGTAGCTTGCTGCTCATTGAGTGGAGCTGGGTCTTGGCTTTGAGATGGAGATCTCTGGGAGATTTTCTCCGTTTGATATTACCTGGAGCTGGGAGGTCTCTTGTGGACCAGTGTCCTGAACTTGGCTCTCCCACCTCAGAGACACAGCCCTGACACCTGGCTGGAGCACCAATAGCATGTCATCCACACGGGTGGCACAAGGTGGCCATCCCTGGTTTCACATCAACAGGATCTTCAGGCACAAACCTCCTTGTTTTTCCATTTTGTCTTTAAGTTACTTGTTGAAACAACTGGCCCGCGGTCCCCAGGACTGTTGCAGCTTCGGCTGCTGGGGCCCCTCCAGAGCCAGCAGCCTCAGTGAGGCCGCCCTCCCCTCGGGCTCCGGGGCAGTTCAGTGACGGCAGAGGGAAGAGACTGGCAGGCAGATTCTTAACCAGTGCACCACCAGGGAAGCCCAGAGAGGCCATTTTTGACTAAAACTGTGACTGATGTAATAGTTGAACAGATTAGAACTGGAAACTCAGGTGAAATCCAAATCTGAGTCCTGAGTACAAAGCTAAGGAATTTAGACATCATATTTAGATACTTATAAATCAAGGTCATAAACTGGTGGTCCATGGGCTTTAACAGCAGCAAATGTTTTCCACTTGACCTCACCTGATGGCTTTTGGGTTTGCGAATCCTGCTCTGAAGAGCAGAGCACCATTTAAAGCATGTTCATAAAAGAGCAACATATGGGAATAGTACTTTCAGAAGAGGAGTCTGGCTGCAGTGTTCAATAAGAACCAGAACATAGATAAACTGAAATGAAGGAAATCTACTAGCAGGTGACAATAGCAATTTAAGGATGGAATGATAAAGGTCTGAACCAGCATGGTAATGGTGAGAAAGGACAGGGGAATTCCTGAGGGCAGTCAATTTAGTTACTTACAAATATTTTTGGAATATCAAATATGGTGGTCAAAAGTCTTTGCCCTAAGAGAGCTTATAATTTATAGTGGGAGACAGACTGTAATCAAATAATAACACAAATGATTACAAAATTGTAAATACTATAAGTACTTCAAAGGGTAGAACATGCTGGGAGCCTTGACAGAGTAAGATTAGTGAGAGAAATTTCAATTAAACCTTGAGCGTAGATCTGGAGGATCAGCTGGAATTAATCAGATAGACAGGGCTGGTAAGAGAGTTCTAGGTAGAAGATACAGGCAATGAAAAGTCCTGTGATGGGAAAAGCACAGCAAGCAGTAAACACTGAGGTGAGGTCAGTGTGACTCAGTGCAGAGAGGGGGTGTGCACGTGGAGGAGCCAGACCATGCAAGCTCTTGTGAAGGAGATTGGGCTTAATCATAAGAAAAACTGGAATATCATTTGACTTTTTGGATGCAGCTGGGTGATAGTTGCATTTTAAAAGAACATGCTGGCTGTAGCAAGGGGAAATGAATTGCAGGAAGGCATGGGGAGGGGTTTAAATCCAAATACTGCTGGCAACGTTAAGTTTTAAACAGGAGGAACACGTGGGTGAAATAAGATATTTAAGCACTTCCTAAAATATATTTCATAAAACACCAATGCAAAATGTCCTAAGGGGAAACTGTTCCATGATCCAGGAACTTTGGGAAGTGTTGCATATTATATCCCCCTCTTAGAAATCTGCAGTGAATATAGCATATTAAAGACTAGTGCTGTGAAAGAATCCAGCTAGAAAAAAAAAAAAAGGCATGTTTAACTTTGCAAAACCCAGAATATCACAATTGTATCTAACATTGAAACTTATTGCACACAGAATACCTCTTGGGAAATACAGATATGGGCTGATTTCTTGTAGACACAGAACTGGATTTTAGTTGATGGCTCTGACTAGTTTTTCATATTGCTATTATAGAGAAATATTTTTCTACTTCAGTTTTTAAGAATAATATTGAAGAGAGAAAAAGAAGAATATTTAGTCCATTAGGCTATTGCAATGATATAAAAATGAAATAATTGTAGAAGTATAAGAAAATTGAATAATAATGATGAGTTTGCTTCTAAGGACCAGTTGTTGGGGGGAAGTAATAAAATCAATTATTACATATTTCTAAAAATAAGAAATGGAAGTTTGAGCAGCAGCAAGCCTCCAAGACATCCTAAGGAGCCATACCTTTCGCTATTTATGCTCCACTCAGCACCCTCCCATGATGAATCACACTACTGGTGACCATTAACACACAGCGGGAGTGGCTGTAAATTTCAAGGTGAGGTTATAATAAACACCGCAACTTCCACCTTGGACGTTTGGGTTCTCAGATGGTTGCTTACTCTGGGGGAAGCCAGTGGTTGTGCAGTGAGGACACTCAAGCTACCCACTGGAGAGACCTGGGTGCCAGGAGCCAGCATTAAACTGCCAGCTAAGTGAGCCACCTTACAGCAGGGGCCCCAGCCCCAGGCATACTTTGATGATGCTGTAGCTTCTGCTGACATCTGACGGCAACTGCTTGAGACCCTCCAGAGAGGACCTGCCCCGGCAAGCCCTTCCCAAACCACTGACCTACAAAAACAATGAAAGATAAACAATTACATAATAGGGAAGAATCTTTGTGTTCTATTACAAGTTCATCACTGAAGGAAAGTTGCCTATAACCTTAAGGTGTACACAATGGCCCATCTCTGAGAACCCTGCCCCACAGGTGATGAGCATTCAGCTAAAATACATTTGTTTAGCCCACAGGAAACATCCTGACCAGGCCCACCTGTGAATGGCTGCAGGAAGGAAGATATTAACACATCCCCTCTGGAGTCTGACAGGAACTAAGAAATGTTTGACTTTACTCCCTCCCCTTTCAGTATAAAAGAAACCCGAATTCTAACTCAGGCAAGATGTTTCTTTGGGGCACGGGTCCACCATCTTCTCCGTTTGCTGGTTTTCTGAATAAAGTCTCTATTCCTTGTCCCGACAACTCGTCTCTCGATTTATTGGCCTGTCGTGCGGCGATCAGTATGAGCTTGGGCTTGGTAACAATTATTGTCATTTTATGTTACTAAATTTTGGGGTGTTTTTGAAAGTAGCAATAAGAAACTAACTTCTAAATACAAGTCATAGGGCTATACTTTGCCAATTAAGCGTTAATGCTTGTAGAAGCATTTTATTTGCCTTCCAACATAGTTTATACTATGCTCTTCAGAAATAAAGCTCCAAGGATGTCACCTGATCATCTGCAGGAAAAAATTTAAAGACCTCATGATATAACTCATAGGAACTGACAGATCACATCACAAATGCTAATGTATAACCCTTCTTCTTTGGTGGAGGCATATTGTCACAGAAGTGGGTCTTTAGAAGACTGTCAAATCTTGAATAGGATAACCTTCTCTGATGATGAAAATGATTTAAAGGCTTTGAAAACTCTGCTAGCCACTGTGAACGGAGTGAAAAATTTTACAAGGTGAAGAGGATGAATCTCATACTTTGCAAGGTCTTCCCTTAATAACATTCACCAAACTCTTTCCAGTCCTATATTCTATATTATCTACTCAATTAGGTATAATAACGCAGGTCTGGGGTAGAGTCTAACTCATTTCCACGATCCTGACACTTCACCTTATCTATTAGTCTCAATCTCATCCCTCACTTCTTACCCTGATGTTTCTAACAGAGAAAAAATGGTCTTGGATTTTTTCCTTCCTCTTTTTTCCCCACTCCCAACCACTTTAGGAAGTCTTATTTGAGTAAGAGCATTGCTCCAAATCAGAGACGCTTGGGGGAAATGTGAGAAGGCATAGCTACTGACAATCTGTAAGTACAACCAGCCTTTGGATAACTGAGATTTGACTACTTTAATTTTAAGTATATTCAATTTTATTTATTTTAAAATTATCTTAACTAAGAAACTCTGTGAAAATTTTATATTGGTCCTACGGTTGAAAAAAATACAAAGTTTCATATATTTTTATTTATAAAAAAGATATTCAACTTCCAGTTTCAGCTCTGACATGTAAAGAGCTTGGAAGTTGTTGCTCTGATTCTTACAAGAAAAAAAAGTCAAACAAACTGAAAATCTGACTTTTCTTGGACCCATTAGAGACTTGAGGTCACAGGGCAAACCACCACCTCAAGATCTGGAGAGATAAGGTGGTGAGATATCTCTGGAGAGATAAGAGAATACAGAGAATCACAGAGGAGACCAGTTTACTTGGAACAGAAGCAGCTGGAGCCATAAACTGGTAGAAGCAGTTAAATGGTCATTTTGGTGAATTGCTGGAGGCTGAGTGTGGACTAACTTGAGAAGGAGGATACCTGACACATTTTCATGAACTTTACTTCCAGGAACCCCACCAGGTTCTCACAGGGAAGATTCCAGGAAAAACCCCTTACATTTCTGGGAGGGGGAGGAGGAGAGTAACCATTCTGAAATACATTCTGAGTTTTTCCCTATAATGAAGGGCTACTCTCCAAGAAAAAGACTTTATAAGCTCCTTATCCTACTTGGGAGAAGGACAACTACCCAACTCCAGCCTCCTCTACTCTCCTGTCTCACTTAAGGGGAGAAAAAAAGGCTCAAGAACACTTGTGAAAGTCACAGTTCAGGGTCGTGAGCCCAGTGAAAGACTGAGGTTTAATCGCAACATTATAGACCCTCTCCCCTCTCCCACACCTACCACCACGGCAGAGCTCCAGCAAACAGTGGACCACAGCTGAAAGTGCTGCTAGCAACAGACTCTATTTAAGAGAATTTCTTAGGGAAACAGACAAAAGAGGGAGGGGGAGCAGCAAAAACAAGGACACTAGAGGAAACCGAAGACTTTGGCACCTACAACTATAGCAAATATTAAACAAAGCCCCAGGTAACATAAAACCTCATAGTAAGTTACCTGATACATCATATTTGACTGTCAGCAAAAAATTACAAGGCATGCTAAAAGGCAAAAAAAAAAAAAAAAAAAAAAAAAAATCCACAGTCTGAAGAGACAAAGATCAGAACCAAACTCAAATATGACAGATTTTGGGATATCAGATAAGTTATTTAAAGTCTGGATAATTACTATATTAAGGGCTCTACTAGAAAAAAAATAGAAAATATGCAAGAACACACAGGCAATATAAGCAGGGAGATGGAAACTCTAAGAATTTATCAAAAGGAAATACCAAAAATCAGAAGCTCTGTAATAGGAATGAAGAATGCTTTTAATGGACTCATCAGTAGATTGTATACGGCAGAGGAAAGAATCTGTGAGCTTGAAAATATGTCAATAGAAACTTCCAAAACTGAAATACAAAGAAAAAAGAATAAAAAAACAGAACAGAATATTCAAGAACTGTGGGACAATTTCAAAAGGTGTAACATACACTAACTTGGAATACCAGAAGGAAAAGAAAGAAGCAGAGGAAATATTTAAGGTACCAATAGCTGAGAATTTTCCAAAATTAATAACAAACACCAAACCACACATCCAGCAAGCTCAGAGAACATGAAACAAAGTAAAATAAACAAACATAGATTTATCATATTCAAACTGCAGGAAACCAAAGACAAAGAGAAAATCTTGAAACAAGTCAAAAGTCAGGATGTTGGGTGAAATACTTAACCATAGTGAAGCAAGGATATGAATTATATTGAACTTCTTATCAGAAAATATGCAAGCAAGAGGAAAGTAGAATGAAATATTTACAGGGTTGAAGGAAGAAAATCACTAACCTAGAATTGTGTACCAGTGAATTTATCCCTAAAAAGTGAAAGAGAAATAAAGCTTTTCTGAAACAAATAAAAACTGCCTGTGAAAAATGTTAAAAGAAGTTCTTCCTGGATGAAGAAAATGATATAGGTCAGAAATAGGGATCTACATAAAGAAAGGAAGAGCATCAAAGATGGTAAGAATCTTTTAGATTTTTTATTTTTCTTATTCTTAATTGATCTAATAGGTAACTGTTCAAAATAATAGTATTGGGTGATGATAGCATATGGGTAAGTGAAATGGACAACAATGTAATATGGGGTGGGAGGGAGAAGTTGGGAATATTCTGTTATAAAGTACCTGTGCTAATTGAGGTGATAGTTTTATTTGAGAGTTGACTTAGATTAGTTGTATATGTATATTGCAAACTGTAGGGCAACCAATAAATTTAAAAAAAAAAAGAAATGTAATTGATGTGGTAAGAGAGGAGAAAAATGGAATCATATAAAATGCTCAATCCAAACCAGATAAGGCAGAAAAGAAGGAAAGAAAGAAAGAAAGAAAGAAAGAAAGAAAGAAAGAAAGAAAGAAAGAAAGAAAACTAGTATAACAAATAGAAAACAGTTACAAATATGGTAAATATTGATTTAATTATACCAATAATCAAAGTGTGATCTGTCTAAATATAAAATGTGAATAGTCTAAATATACCAATTAAAAGACAGAGACTGGCAGAGCAGACCTTTTAAAAATGACCCAACTATATGTTGTCTACAAGAAAACCACTTATATAAAGCAATAGGTTGAAAGTAAAGTAATAGATAAACCATGCTAACACTAGTCAAAAGAAAGCTTGAGTAGCTATGTTAACTTCAGACTAAGCAAACATCAGACAAGGAAAATTATCAGGAATATAGAGGGGCATAACATAATAATAAGGGGGTTAATTTTTAGGAAGACCTAATGATCCTAAATGTGGATGAACCTAACAACAGAGCATCAAAATACATGAGAAAATACCTAATAGAACTTCAAGGAAAAATAGACAAATCAACTATTACAATTGGAGATTTCAGTAATCAATAGATCAAGCAGGCAAAAAATCAGTAGGGATATAGTTGAACTGAATAGCACTTTCTATCTATAGACGTAATTGACATTTATAGAATACTCCATCCAACAAGAATATACATTCTTCTCAAGCTGACATGAAATATGGCCCAAGACAGATGATGTTCTGGGCCATAAAAATACCTTAAGAAATTTAAAAGAATAGAAATCATACAGATATGTTCTCAGACCTCAATGTAATTAAATTAGAAATCAATAATAGAAAGGCAGCTTAAAAATGTTTGTAGATTAAATAATACACTTATAAATAACATATAGGTCAAAGAAAAGTCTCAAAAGAAATTTTAAAATATTTTGAACTTAAATGACAAAATACAACCTCAAAATTTGTGAAATGCAGCAAAAGAGTGTTTAGAGGAAAATTTAATGTAATAAATGTAAATATTAGAAAAGAAGAATGATCTAAAAATTTATAATCTTAGGAAACTTGGGTGAGAGAGAGAGAGAAGAAGAACTTAAACCAAAAACATGCAGAAGAAAAGAAATAATTAGAGTAGAAATTGGTAAAACTTAAAGCAGAAAAATTAGTTTTCAAAATCAAAATCAAAAGCTGGTTCTCTGGAAACGCAATAAAATTAATAAGCCTCTAGCCAGGGTAGCCAAGAAGAGAAAGAGAAAAAACATAAATTACTAATAATATAAATAAAAAAGGTTCATCACTACTGATCTCATGGACATTGAAGTGATAATAAAATATTATGAACAACACCATGCCCCTAAATTTGATAACTCAGATGAAATAGACCAATTCCTTGAAAGATACAAATTAGCAGAACACATAAGGAGAAAGAGAAAAACCTCAATAGTTCCATATCTATTAAAGAAGTTGTATCAAATACCAGACCCAGATGGTTTCACTGATAAATTTTATAAACATTTAAGGAAGAAATAATACTAATTCACCACAGTCTCTTCCAGAAAATAGAAGCAGAAGAAATGTTTCCTAACTCATTCTATAAGGCCAGCATTACTCTAAAACCAAAACCAGATAGTCATTAAAAGAAAGGAAAACTGCAAACCAGTATCTTCCATGAACATAGATGCAAAAATCCAAAACAAAACATTAGCAAATAACATCCAACAATGTATAAAAAGAATTATACACCGTGGACCAAGTGAGATTTATTCCAGGCAGGCATGACTGGTTCAACATTCAAACATCAATCGATATAATCTACCACATGAACAGGTTAAGGAAGAAAAAGCATAAGATCATATCAACTGAAGCAAAAATGCATATGACAAAATCCAACACTCAGTCACAATAGAAACTCTCGACAAACTAAGAATAGAGGGGAATTTCTTCAACTCAAATTAAAAACGCCTACCAAAAAACCCTACAGGTAACATCGTTACTTACAGTGAGAAATTGGATGCCATCTCCCTAAACTGGGGAGAAGGAAAGGATGTCCTCTCTCACCATTCCTATTCAACACTGTGCTGAAAGTCCTAGCCAATGAATAAGACAAGACAAGGAAATACAATGTATACAGACCAGGAAGGGAGAAAAACACTGCCTTTTTTTCAAATGACATGATTGTCTATGTAGAAAATCCCAAAGAATTGAAAACAGAACCCTTGGAACTAATATATGTAATTATAGAAAGGTTGCTGGATACAAGATTTTTCAATGAAAGTCGATTGCTTTCCTATATATCAGACATGAACAATTGTAATTTGAAATTAAAAATACAATACTACCATTTACAATAGCACCCAAAAAAATGAAGTACATAAGACTAAATCTAGCAAAACAGAATTTGTATATTGTCAGAGAAATGCAAATCAAAACTACAATGAGGTATCACCTCACACTGGTTAGAATGGTCAGCATCAAAAAATCCACAAATAATTGATGCTGGAAAGGGTGTGGAGAAAAGAAAACCTTCCTACACTGTTGGTGGGAATGTAAACTGGTGCAGCCACTATGGAGAACAGTAGGGAGGTTCCTTAAAAAACTAAAAATAGAGTTGTCATATGATCCAGCAATCCCACTCCTGGGCATATATCCAGAAAAGAAGAAAACAAATTCAAAATTATACACGCTCCCCAATGTTCATAGCAGTACTATTTACAATAGTTAAGACATGGAAGCAACCTAAGTGTCCATCGACAGATGAATGGATAAAGAAGATGTGGTCTATATATACAATGGAATATTATTCAGCCATAAAAACGAATGAAATAATGCCATTTGCAACAGTATGGATGGACTCAGAGGTTATCATACTAAGTGAAGTATGGCAGACAAAGACAAATATCATATGATATCATTTATATGTGAAATCTAAAAAAATGATACAAATAAACTTATGTACAAAACAGAAACAGACTCACAGACATAGAAAACTTATGATTACCAAAGAGGAAGGGGACAGGGGATAAATTTGGAGTTTCAGATTAACAGATACACACTACTATATATAAAATAGATAGGGACTTCCCTGGTGGTCTAGTGGGTAAGGCTCCATGCTCCCAATGCAGGGATCCGGGGTTTGATCCCTTGTTGGGGAACTTGATCCCACATGCATACCACAACTAAGAGTCCACATGCCACAGCTAAGAAGTCCGCATGCTGCAGCTAAAAATATCCCGCATGCGGCAACGAAGATATTGTGTGCTGCCACTAAGACCCAGCAAAACCAAAATAAATTTTAAAATTTTAACATTTTAAATAAAATAAAATAAAATAGACAAACCTACTGTATAGCAGAGGGAACTATATTCAATATCTTGTAATAACCTATAATGGAAAAGAATTTGAAAAAGAATATATATAACTTTTATATATATATAGATATATAACTAAATTACTTTGCTATACACCTGAAACTAACACAACATTGTAAATCAACTATACTTCAATAAAAAAATAAGATAAAATAAAAGGAATATCTAAATAAATGAAGAGGTATTTCATAGTCATTGATTGGAAAACTCAATATTGTTAAGATGTTAATTCTTCCCAACTTGACCTATAGATTCAAAGTAATCCTCATCAATATCCCAGCTAGCTATTTTATGTATAACTGATTTGATTCTAATGTTTATATGGAAATGCAAAAGACCTGGAGTAACCAATATACCACTGAAGAAGAATAAAGTTGAAGGTCTGACACTATCTGATTCAAGACATATAATCTACAGTAATCAGAACAGTGTAGTTATTGGTGAAAGAATGTAGATCAATGGAATAGAATAGGGGGCCCAGAAATATACCTACACAGATATAGTCAAATGATCTTTGACAAAGGAGTAAAGGCAATTCAATGGAGAAAGGAGAGTCTTTTCAACAAATCGTACTGGAACAACTAGACATCCACATTTGAAAAAATGCATCTAGACACAGTCTTTGTACCTTTCACAAAAATCATACTAAAAGGGATCATAGACCTAAATGTAAAGTGCAAAACTATAAGAATTCTAGAAGGAAACAGAGAAGAAAATCTAGGCGTTCTTGTGTTTGACAAGAATTTTTAAATGCAGTACAAAAGCACATCCATGAAAGAAAAATGTTGGACTCTATTAAAATTTAAAACTTCTGCTCTGTGGAAGACACTACTAAGAGAATGAAAAGACAAGCTGCAGACTGGGTGATAATACTGGCAAAACACATGTCTGCTAAAGGACTGGTATCTACAATATACAAAGAACTCTTAAAACTCAACAATAAGAACACAAACAACCCATTTGGAAAATGGGCAAAAGATCTGGACACCTCACTAAAGGAGATATACAGATGACAAATAAGCATATGAAAACATGCTCAACATCATTTGTTATTAGAAAATTGCAAATTAAAACAACAGTGATATATCACTACTATTAGAATGGATAAAATCCAAAAACCTGACAATAGCAAATGCACAAAGTTACATATTTAGATTTAAGAAACTATAGACAAATTTCTTACAATTGCCCTGTTCAAACGAGTGAATCATTAAGAAGGGGCTGAAGAAAGTGCTTGGTGATAAAGTCCATTTTCCTCTGAAGGCTTTCGAAAATCCTTTGTATCTTGGGAACAAAAGCAGATATGGAATGTACTTAGTTATAGTGTCGGGTAGAGAACACACATACACAGAGTTTCTGCATGTCTGAATGTCTGATGTGGAAAGTGGGGATTAGGTGATATTTTTTGAGCCAAAAATAGCAAATAGATACTGCTGAGCCACAAAACAAGCCAAAATTCTCAGGCTTGCTAACACCAAAGCTGTCAGACAGCAACAGGGCCAGCCATTCAGAGCATAAGATGTGACAACATGAATTACATGGTTGTGTGAAATGTACAAAGTAGCAAAACTCATCTTCCCTGTTCCCTTCCCTCCTAAGGCGTCATCTTTGTTCAGAATTCCCTGGTTCTTTATTTCCCAAATTAGTACTGATAGGCAGAGAAAACGGGAAGGTCATTAGCAGGTGGCTTTACATTTTAAAAAGACATGGAAAACTGGATAATAAAATTAAGAATTTCTGTTCATCAAAAAACACTAATAAGAGAGTATAAAGGCAGCACATGCAGTGGAAAAAGATATTCATAACACGTATATCTCAAGAAATCTATCCTGAATGTACAAAGAACTCCTACATTTCAATAGGGAAAGAACACACAAACCCAATCGAAAATGGACAAAAATTCCCAAACAAATATTTTACAAAAGGGTATATCCAAAAAGCCAACGAATGTATGAAAAGGTGTTCAACTTCTTCAGCCATCACAGAAACACAAGTTAAAACCACAAATAGATTTCACCACACACCTACAATGATGATGAAAAGGAAAATAAACAAGCAAATGATAGTGGAAAATAAGCATTGGTGGGGAAGTAGAGAAACCGGAATGTTCGGACAATACTGTTGCAAGTGTAAATTTGTATAACCACTTTGTCAATCACGTTGGCATTCTCTATTAAAACTGCCCGTGCTGGGAGGAGGGAGTTAAAGCAACTGGGTTTTGATCCATTCACTGCCCTTACCAAGGGGAGCTCTTGGGAGAAAGGCTCTTGGGGTCATCCAGTGTAATCTGCTCTATAACTAGACCTCCAGATAAATAGACTAATGATATTTGGGAGAAGTGACCTTAAATCTGAAATGCCCTTGGCAGGATGTCCTAGTTAAGGATTACCCATAGAAAAAGAACCCAGGATACGTGAGAAATGACCCTCTGGCGAACCTCACCTAAGCTACACAGCTCCGTGGCTTCACATATTTAAATGCTCCTGACTTGTGAGGTGACCCCGCAAATGTAATAGAGATCTCATCTATTATTCTGGGCCAGCAGGACATGTTGGGCAAGGAAAGACAAGACCGGGGAAGCCACCCTTGATGCCCTGAACCCTCTCTGCTCTTTCTGAAATTGTCAATCGCCTTCAAATTGAAATTATTTGGTAAAGCTTGCTGAGGGATAAGATCTCTGTGGCTCATGTGAGTCTGATTTGATAATTCCTTCCTGTGTGTTAATTTATACAATCAGACACGATAAATACACTCATAGATGAATGCCAAACAGAAGTCATTCAGATGTTCAGCTAAGGCCCAGGGGTGTTATATTCATATTAGGACTATTCTTAATCCAAAATGCCTATAAAATATCCAAATGCCTATACAGAAAAATGGAAAAACTGTGGTATGTTCACACAATGAAATGTTATTCAGCAACTAATAAATTCAACTACATGAGTTAGTATGGATGGATCTCAGAAAAGTGACGTTGACTGAATTAAACAAGAGTTCTGTGTGTTTCTAAAAGCACAACAGGCAAAATTAATGTAAGATGTTAAGGGTCAGGTCATGCTACCCTGTTGGAGGCTTGCAGTACCTCAGGAGAGCATGAGGGGATTTCCTGGTAAGGTTTTATGTCTTGATCCAAGTGCTGGTGAGTTCAGTTTGTAAGAATTTATTGAGCTGTATGCTTATGACATGTGAACCACAGGAAGAAAGGATCACTGGTGAGAGCAACACCCATAAATGGGTCTTTGAGGGTTAAGATGGTTAAGAAAAAATTTTAGGAAGTCTCACTGGATATCGTTCATAGAATTCTCTCACTGCTGCCCCTTCAAGAAGCTTCTGTCCTCTTGGGACCAGTGAGTGAGTCCTGATCTCAGGGCAACTTCCGGTTTTCCTAGATGGATTACTGTGTCTCATATGAACGTGGAGCATCTAGTCTCCGCTTAGAAATACACAGTGCGAATTTCTAAGATAAATACACACTGTGCATTTATCTTAGAAATAAATAATGGCTCGTGGTATTCAGATTAAATACTTTGTCGGTAGCTGTCTTATAAAAGAAGGTGGCAAAGAATGTATTGTGGAGTTTGAGTGATGAATCATAAACTCAAAGTTTAGTGAACAAAGAGAAGGCTTCCTGTGGAGTAAAAATGGTTCTGGGAAAACAGTACATTCTCAGGCTGTGAGCTTTAAAAATAGGGATAAGTGCCTAGAGGGCTATGGCAAACTGTAAACCTCAGAGTGGAGAGTGCACCTACTGATGAGGTGAGGTGGGAGTCTGTACCTCAGTGTTCTGATGATTTAATGCACATAATCCACAAAAATATTGTAGTGTTGAATAAATACATGCTTCAGATACATCCCCCCCCCAAAAAAGAAGCTTCTGAAGAGATTTATATGAATTTCAGTGGTTTTTAAAGCCAAATTATTTATCTATTCAATGTGACAACATGTGGAAATGAGTGATGAGATGGGAACAACATAGCATTATAATTGAAAAGAAAGAAAACTTTTCCAAAAGATATAAATGAAAAAAACTTTAGAGATAGCAAGGCACCTAATTATTGACATTTCTAAGCCCCTGCATTTTGGTTTTAAGAAAATATCCCAATTGATACTGTCATATTTTATTCCATATTGTTAGTGAATATTCAACTTTTAGTCTATTTTTTAGTAGCTCCTAAGAAGCTTCAAACATTATTGCTAAATTAATAATTCCAAATACATATTCCTGCCTTCTGAAATGGTGACAATGATGATGGTGGTAGTAACTGTAACAACAACAAATATACCTTAAACCCCTAATCTATAAGATACTGTGCTAGAACCTTCTAATACAAGGGTTCTTGAGTAAAAATCCAATAAAATCCAGGGATCCATAAATTTGAACGGGAAAAAATACATCTTAATTTTCCCTAGCCTTTAACATAAATTTAGCACTTCTTTCAACAGAAATTTAGCATTTCTTTCAATAGAAATCACAAATATTTTCATCACACGTTACACTTACGACAGACACCTTGAAATACTTGTTTATGCTTATTACTACATTGAAATTATGAGTTATTTGACTTGTCCTCAGATCTTATTATTTCATGTGTAAAGAACCATGTATACTAGTGTGGCACACAATTTTTAATATTTTGATAACTGTATTTCAAAATGATTTGTTTTCTTTTAATTCTATGTATTTTATTTTATGAATTGAAAAATGTTATCTTCAATTACACCAAAGGGTTCCATGGCACCTAAAAGGTTAAGGACCCCTAAAATGTCTCATTTAATTCTTATAACCTTATGACATTGATAATATTATCATCTTCATTTTAGAACTAAGGAAAATGAAAGTCAAATGACTTTCCCAAGTTCACAAGACTAATAAATCTCAGGGCTAAAATTAGAGCCTAAATTCATCTGTCTTCAGAACCTGTCCTCTTGACCACTGGTCTACGTAGGCTGTTAGAAATTTAAACCCTAGTACAGTGGCTTTCAAACCACGTCTACAGATCCCTGGGATGAAGCGGTAGAGACCAAACATCAGGCAGAACAGTGCTTTGCTGATAGCTTGAAGTTCCATTTAAATTTTTGCTTTTAAAACTTATGTCCTGTAATATTAAAAAAAAGTTCTCAACCATGGCCCTAAAAGTAACATAAAAATATTCAAATATTAGTCACAAGTGAAGGTTTTTAAAAAATCAGTTTTTAGACAGATATTTTTGTTATCAACCAATTCGCTCAGCCAAGGCCCCAAATAAATCATTTTGCTGAGTAATTTGATCCCTCAAAATCTTAATCTGAGAACCAATTGTGTCTTTACAGTTCTGATGGAACATCTCCAGCCTTGACCCCTCAAAGCCAACGATAGAACAAGGAAAGAATCCTGTACTTCCCAAGACTGCACCCACTCCATCCAACCCCAAGCCCAAGACCTTAAGTTTATTGCAATTTTTGTTTTTTTACAAAAGTTTCAGAGCTGGTAGACTTGGCCATGCTGAAAATATCTGATGATTGACAGCAGGCTAGACTTTGCTGTAGTATATGTTTAATATACAGTCACTCAACTGCATTTTTATTTTATTTTCGTTGTTAAATTAAACTGCTTGGCTTGATTACTTCCTGTGAGATTTCTGTGAGTTCCATGGAACAATTTCAAGATTATAGATAAGGCAGAGTTAACTTTATGAAGACATGTTGTATATTTGGAAATGGTACCATATTCAATCAGGAGGGCTTACATTGAGGCAAGAAAGATACACATACATAAAAACATTGGATTTTTCCTTTTAGGATATTATTCAGGTTCAGAATGAGTGGAGATTGATTAGGAAAAACAGAGAAGCCTTTTTGAGATTTATCCCTTTTGTGATGGGTCAGTAGGAAGTACAGGGGCTGACTAGGTCAGAATTGAGCAAAAACTCTGACCCAGTATTATTGTCTCTGCCATTAAACATACCTGAGTGACCAACAGAGATGCCATTCAGCACTATTAACTATCCCATTAAGTATTAAGTGTATCTTTTAACATTGTATCCCAGTGCTCTAGGGTATAAAGAAATGAATGAAAAATAATTTGGGAAACAGACGCTGTTGGATGAGGGAATGAATATGATAAGATCGGAGGATGATAGACCATAGTTTACCCAAAAATCTTATGAGTAAAACAGAGCATCTCTGCGCAGGCT
Organism: Eschrichtius robustus; assembly: GCF_028021215.1. Lineage (NCBI taxonomy): Eukaryota > Metazoa > Chordata > Mammalia > Artiodactyla > Eschrichtiidae > Eschrichtius > Eschrichtius robustus. Next base: position 114,051,881 of record NC_090832.1, read on the forward strand.
TTTCGCTGATCCTGGGTTTCTTATAACTGCAACAAGAAGAAAAGTCCTCTTTACTCCTTGACTTGCCAGAAGCTTAAGTACATATCTGCTTTCAGATGAATCTCTCATTACCTTGTAGTCTCTCCTCTCCATCCCCATTCCCTACAAAACAAGAGAATACAAATGATCTACATGTAGTCCTGGGCGCTTTACTGGGCACTTTAAGCACAGATTAATCTTTATAAACTAGTCAGATGGTTATTATACAAACAAAAACAGCATAGAAAGTGGATTTGATTATCTTAGCCTCTCCTTTCTTTTATAGATTAATCAGTAATTACCAGCCTTAAGAATGGTGTCCTCTCTCTCTGTCCCACATGAAAATATCAGACAAATATCAGAGGAGAGACACAATTTAGCAAACATCTGAGTCAGTGAGAAGTCCAGCAAGTGCCATGTCATGAGAGATGGACAGGGACCCAGGCAAGGGCTGGGGGGGAACTGCAGCAACAAGACAGGGAAGCAGAAGCCACGCTGCAAAGGGAGCCCGGGCAGCAGTTATGACTCAGGAGGGCGACCCTCAGGCATCCCTGCAACATCATCAACATCTCCACTTCCTATACGATCCGTCTCAGCATCTTGTCAACAAACATTTCCCAGCCGCTTCTTTCCACGTTCATATTTCACCAGCATGTTCTCAACCCCAAATTGCCACAGAGTGAGATAACAAAACCCCCTTCTTTGAAAGGGATACCCTTTATGTGCTCTGGTAGCCCCAGAACCTACAACAGTGCTAGCGCACAGTGGATTCTCAATATGTGTGTTAAAATAATGAATGATTTGCAAATCACTCAAAATAACTTGCTCTTCCTGAGCATTCATAGGGTATATGCACCCTGCAGTCAATCAGATGCAAATATGGATTAAATGGAGGTATGTTTGGGGCAGTTTGTGTGCATGGCAATGTTAACATGAAACTTTTGGGCAGGGACTTAACATCCTCGATGGGGGAAGGATAATCCAAAACAAGATAAGCCATGCAACTCAGCATGTGTTATTTGATGAAATGAATTTTATATATATATATATGTGTGTGTGTGTGTGTGTGTGTGTGTATGTATATATATGTATGTATATATATATTTAATATATTTTCTATATATTTTTTAAAGATTTTTTTGAGGTGGACTATTTTTAAAGTCTTTATTGAATTTGTTACAATATTGTTTCTGTTTTATGTTTTGGTTTTGTGTCCGCGAGGCATGTGGGATCTTAGCTCCCCGACCAGGGATTGAACCCGCACCCCCTGCATTGGAAGGCAAAGTCCTAACCACTGGACTGCCAGGGAAGTCCCTATTTTCTATATTTACCTGAGGAAACCATCACAGGTAGGTAAATCCAAGAAGGAAAGCTTCATGATAAGAATGACAATAACAATTCAGTTTTTAAGCAAGTGCTTTATGTATATTATTGATTCAAATAATTTCTCACTCCCTTATAAAGTATGTGCACTTATTATCTCCATTATACAGGTGAGGAAGCTGAGGGTCAGGTGGTGAAGGACCTTTCCTCGGAACACACAGCTAGCAAATGTGGACCCAGTTCTAGAGCCCAGACTCTTAACTACTGGGTTCCATATAAAGGAGTGTAGACATAGATTTATTATTATTAATACTATTGTTGTTCACTAATGTAATAATTATTAATAATACTACTGATGATAGCTTCTAATATAGATTGAGTGCCTCCTGTGTGCCAGGCACTGCACTAAATGCTTTACATATTTTATTTAGTCCATACAACAATTTTACCAGGTCAGTCAGTCATGAATCCCACTTGACAGAGGACGACACTGAGACCCAGCTTCAGCAATCTGCTCATGTTTCATGGGCAGTGATGACGTACAGGGTGAGCTGGACTAACTCAAGAGCCTACCCACCTAAGCCCTACGACAGAGACCAGTCCTTCCCAGTGGGCATCTTCAGAGACTAAACCAAGCAATGACAGAAAGAAGGGCACCATGTGAGCATTTCCATCCAACTGTATTTTCCACACTGTCTAAAGCAATGTGAACTCTCTGAAGCTTCTATTGAATGGAGACTGTCCCCTGCAGTTGAAAGAAAGTGATTTGGGGCTGTTAAACAGAGCAGCTCTCTTCAATATGTAATTCATTGTTGTACAGAAATTGTCACCATCGAGGTCTGAAATCCGGGCCGGGGCAGTAACCAGAAGTCCCTTCACAGAGCAGTATGGATGGCCTTGAAGCAGGTACATGTCGGCTGGAGACATGGGTATTCCTCTCATGACATGTACCTGTGCAGTCATGTCAAAAATAAGATATTACAGTGAGGAGATCAAATGATGCTGTCCAGTCATCATGAAAAGATTTTTTTTCTTATGTTGTGTGTTGTGTCTTTTATTGTTGTTAAAATCACTAAATTTTTACAAAGCTTCTGTGTGCCTTGGTTGCCTCATCTGTCAAGGGAGATAATAGTACCTACTCCTCAGGGTTGATGTAAGGATTTAAATGAGATAATGAGATAACATTTCATAGGTCCTTTGTACAGTGCCTCGCACAGAGTAAACACCTAGTAAATTTTATGTACATCTATGTATACTTACTATAATCCAGCCCAATAATTAGTAATAATAATTACATCATCGATTATCATGTGCACCACAGAACCATAAGGACCTGCCAGTTGAGAGAAGGAAACCAGGAAGAAAATGATTTTGTGGGAGTGGAGGGAATCCCAGGCCGTGTAAAGAATTCAGAGAGTAAAAGAATGGGATTCTGAAGAAAAACAATCACAAGTTAAAAACAAGTATGAGTTTTGACCCATGGAGGGTAAATATCCCCCTTCTGAAAAATTATTAGGAAACAATGTTCAATGAAACACCTAGGCACTAGCTGGAGTGTTTCATTGCCACTCCTGGAAGGAAGAGCAAAATCAAGGTAGTTAGAAACTCTCTTGAGGGGTAACTATGAAGTGTGCCATCTTCCTGGGACATCATCTTGGAGGAAGCAAAGTGACTCCTGTTTACCTCAAATGGCTGTGTATGGACCAATGTCTTGACTCCTCCTAGACTGTTATGGATGTGAATATTGGCAAAAGGAGAGGCTACTTGCAGTGAAGTCTCAAACCGTCCCCCTGATGCTCAACAACGCCCATGGATGGCAGTCTCCTTCACAGAATTGGGAAGATTCATTGGCTAATTGTAGACTCAAAGTTCAGTGGAAAACTTACCTGGCAGTGAGGGAGCGCCCTGGGACCATACATGAGGAACCTCGCTGCTCACGAGGGTGGCTGTCTTACTGTTCTTGGAGAGTGGCACGTTTTTGTATTTAAAAAAATATGAAATCAGGGAACTGCTGATGGGGGAGGCTGTGCATGTGTGGGGACAGGGGGCAAAGGTACTTTATGCTCAGTTTTGCTGTGAACTGAAAGCTACTCTAAAAAATAAATCTATATTTTTAAAAAGGGCATGTGGAAATTATAACGAAGGTATTCAGATGTTATGCAAACTTTACTGGAGGATACACATAGATTTTTAAAAATCAAATGGTCAGGAGGTTCCATAAAACTCAGGGTGGAGAACAAAACGTGAGTTAAAATCTTTCTATTGTTCCTTTTCCTACCAACTACGTAGTCTAAAAATAATTTGTGTCTTATTCTCTGTATTTTATGGAATTTTATGCCTTTCAGACTTTGCAAGTGTTCTTTTGAAGTCTATTCTTGTAGGTCTTCCCACCCACCTTGGTAACCTCACACACTGATGCTTCAACCTCTCAAAACAATAGGGACAAAGGATTGCTATGTTATACCACAGTAGCCTCAGTGCTCAGGGTCTCTCCCATTCCTTACATGGTTTTCTATGTAGGGTGGTCTGAGCTCCTAGAAAAGTTTCTCCCAGACGCCTCTTCTCCCTATTAAAAGAATGAACCCAAACTGTCCCGGAGTTTGACAAAACTCATAAAGCTCATCTCTTGGTTCATCAGCCTCATCTCTTTTCAGATTTCTGTATCGGCAAAGAATTTTTGGTTCCTTAAGGCAATAAAATTGTACCTTCATGAATCAATAGAAATGATTCATGATATGGGCTTCATGAGTCTTGTCAAACTCTCTGGGACAGCTTGGGTTCATTTTCATAATGAGGAAATGGGAAAATCTTGGAAGGGACATAGAACATAATTCTCAAGACTTCAAAGACATGAGTGGCAAACAACAATTGGGGGCACAAATAAGATTTTTCAAGTCTTCTTCCAGTTGATGGTGATGATAGTAAATGAGATGGTTAATTTTATGCGTCAACTTGTCTGGGCCATGGTGCCCAAATATTTGGCCAAATATTATACTGGATATTTCTGTGAGGATGTATTTTAGGTAAGATTAACATTTAAATTGGTGGATGGACTTTGACTAAAACAGATTGCCCTCCATAATGTAGGTGGAGTTTATCCAATCAGTTGAAGGCCTGAATACAACAAAAACTGACCTCCCCTGGACAAAGAATTCTGCAAGCGTACAGCCTTTGGACTTGAACTGCAACAATGGCTCTTCCTTGGGTCTCTAACCTGCCAGACTACTTTGCAGATTTTGGGCTTGCCAGCCTCCATAATCCTGTGAGGCAATTCCTTAAAAAAAAAAAAACTCTATATATATTCAAATCCTATTCACTCTATTCCTCTGGGGAGAGCCCTGACTAATACAGTAAAAAAAAAATATATATATATATATATATATATATATATATTATAATGAAGTAAAAATAGAATACAGTTGACCCTCAGACAATGCAGGGGTTAGGGGTGCCAACACTTTGCATACAACTTTAGAGTCAGCCCTCTGTTTCCGTGGTTCCACATCCTTGGATTCAACCAACTGCAGATTGTGTAGTACTGTGGTATGTAATTATTGAAAAAAATTCCATGGTTATGTGGACCTTGCACATTTCAAACTCCTGTTGCTCAAGGATCAACTGTATGTGTGTCTTTCATAAAAATATATGACATCAGAATGATGGATTGTCAAGGGATGGATTGTATCACATAAAGTACAGTTAATACATGATCCACAGGAAATTTATTGGCCTCAATTAGAGAACTCTAAATGGATAAAAGAGAAGAGGGAATATATATATAATATATATGATATATACACACATTCACACAAATACATTTTTATTGGTTTTCTTAATTAGCACTTTATTGAATTTTCTAATGGCCCTGTCTGGTTTATGATTTTTATTAATAATCTGTAAGATATAGAAGGAAGGAAAGACAGAGTATTAATCCAGCTTTAACTGCTCATTTCATTCAAGCTCCTGATTTCAGCTTATAGATAACTATTTTTCAATCCTCTCTACCCATATTCTTTTTCTTCTTTCTGTATTACCATTCTAGAGCTATCAATACCTTTTTAAATAAGCATATTGACACCTTGTGACACTTCAACTGTTCAATTTTTCATACCTCATATCCCAAGTTCAGTGGCAGAATTACTGTGAAATTAATGATGCTTAACTTTCAGAGGTGCTCACTCCCATAGGTCATTTTCAAAGCCTTTGGAGGAACCCTAGCATTGATTTTGTGAAATTAGGAAAACTAATGTATTTTAGCGTTCTTTTTCTTTAAAAAGAATTCCTAGAATTATATTAAGCTTCAGGATCCCCAAACCAGGATGTGCTTCAGCCCCACATGCATGCTAGCTTAATAAATCCATAGATAAATTGAAACTGGGTAGGCTATTTAATTTACAGTATGATGGAATCAGGAATTTTTAAATCTTCAGCCTCTAAAAGAATGAGTCAACATCCCAAGATTAATTTATCAGAATTAAGGTAATGTCCTGGTATTAACTACAAATAATCAATTGCTTGGATGCAGAATGGAAAAGGAAAGAGATATGAAAACCTCTAAGATGGTGGCATAAACACACTAGGAGTCCACAAGAATGACACAACCACTGTAAACCTAATGCAAATTCATATTATAGAAATATTATGTCCTGATAAAAAAGGATTAAATAGCCTCACTCTTCTGTATGCTGGGCAGATATTAAAGGATCAGATTCAATTCTAGTTTCCTGACCTGAATAGCTTGGCTACCAAACAGGAATCCCAGGATAGTGGGCTGGACAACCCAAGGAAAATGCTGAGGAGAGGAGGTCTGTTTCCACTGGATGATACTCAGGAGAGGGAAAGACACAGGCAGTGCATTTAACTCATTGAATTAAAGTTATACAGAATAGGGAGTAGGTGCTTTCTTCATTGCAGAGGACAAGAGCAGAATCAACGGATGAAAACCAGATGAGTAGACACATTCAGCTGTTGAAATGGGCTGCCTCAAGAAATAGTAAGTCTCAGTGGTTTTACATGGCTGCTTTAAGGACTGTAGACTGTCTTATTTTTTCAAGTTTTTGCTTCCTGAAAGATTATTTATCCCTGTTCACTGCCATGTGACCTGCAGTATCTTCTTGTGGGTGTGCACTTCCCTGATCCACGTTGAGGTTTTGTCAATGATTGTGAGGAGGTGTGATGTACCCCAGTATTTCTCACACTTTAATGTGTCTAAAACTAGGTGAAGATCCTGTCAAAATGAAGGTTCATATTCAGTAGGTCTAGAGGGGTTCTGAGATACTGTATTTCTAACAAACTCCCAAGTGACGTCACAGCTGCTGGTGGTCAGACCAAACTTTGAGTAGCAAGGCTTTATGCAGCACCTAAGCTTGAAGAGGCATTATGAGTTTCCTGTGTCTCTCTTGCTTTTTCCCCTTGGCCACAAAGCCAGCATGTCCTGAATTTGGGAACTTTTTCAGCCTCAGTCCTGCAATGAGAAGACATGTACAGTAGAGCCAGAGCCACCAACATCAAAATGAATATGAAACATATGTTTTGGGATTATCACTACAGAAACACTGACTAATGCAAGATTCATCTATGAAGGATCACATAGAGGGCATTCCTGAAAAGAGGGTGAGTCTGGACTTAATTCCAAGTGTCTTTACAAATCTGTATTCTAATCATCCATAAACTACAGTTTGAACATGTTCATGTGCACCAGTAATCAGCAAATTAGTAAAATGCTAGGGTTGATTGACACTTCTGCTTATCTCCTTGCTCCCATATTCAGGTGATGAATCTGACATTTGAAGGCCTCTAAGCCTTCAGGTCAAAAAAGAGAAGTTCCCCTCCTGCACTGTTGATGAAAATGTAAATTTGTGCAGCTACTATGGAGAACAGTATGAAGGTTCCTTACAAAACTAAAAATAGAGCTACTATATGATCCAGCAATCCCACTCCTGGGCATATACCCTGAGAAAACCATAATTCAAAAAGAGACATGCACCCCAATGTTCATTGCAGCACTATTTAGAATAGCCAGGACATGGAAGCAACCTAGGTGTCTATCAATGGATGAATGGATAAAGAAGATGTGGTACATATATATATATATAGATATATATGTAGTATATCTATATTATTTATTTTTATATATGTATTTATTTATATATATATATATATATATATATATATATATATATATATATATATATATATACAATGGAATACTAGTCAGCCATAAAAAAGAATGAAACAATGCCATTTGCAGCAACATGAATGGACTTAGAGATTATCATACTAAGTGACATAAGTCAGACAGAGAAAGATAAATATTATACGATATCACTTATATGAGGAATCTAAAAAATAATACAAATGAATCTATTTATAAAACAGAAACAGACTCACAGTTATAGAAAACAAACTTATGGTTATCAAAGGAGAAAGGGAAAGGAAGGGATAAGTTAGGAGTTTGGGGCTAACATATACACATTACTATATATAAAATAGATAAACAACCAGGACCTGCTGTATAACACAGGGAACTATATTCAGTACGCTGTAATAACCTATAATGGAAAAGAATCTGAAAAAAATTACATATATATATAACTGAATCACAATTCTGTATACCTGAAGCTAACACAATATTGTAAATCAACTATATTTCCATTTTAAAAAATGAGAAGTTCCCCATCCTGTGGCAAAATCATGAAACGTTCATTGTCACATTGTCACATGAGTCTAGATTTTAGATAAGCTTCGTAGGTATGAGGTTGAGAGGGTGACTATGGGATTTTACTGGTCCCAAGAAGCTTAGAAGTGCCTTGAATAACCATGAAAATGACCTGAACAAGAGAAAAGTGCACTTTCCTCAAGGAGGTCTGAAAGGAGAACTCCCCACATTCAGCTCTTCTAAACAAGCAGGCACACTCATGAGATTACGACATTGGCAGCACGGAGGAAAAGCTGTTGCCAACCTCATAGTCAAACCATTGAATTAATGTTGTCTTATCTTAATTAAACTTATTATTATAACCCTGCACTAAGTATTGCTGTCTTGTCTTTCCAGTATTCCCAGGAGTGCTGGGGGAACATGCCAGCCCAGCAATATTCCATGAAATCAATTACATAGGGAAATTTGCTAAAGTATGCTCTAATGTGAATGCTTTTCCTATACTTACTCTTTGGATTTTATGGTTAGTTTTTAAATTAGTTGGAGCAATAGTAATACCTTTTTAAGAAAGCAAATTCCTGAATGAAGCCTCTAAACAGAATCTACTGATTTAATATTTAATACATTAATAAACAATTCATCTGGTTCATGAACATTAATGCGTGATCACCATTTGTCAGAGCCTTGTGGAATATCCCATCACCAACCAAAAATGTGTTGTTAATATTTCCCTTGTTCTGTATTACCAACTCTGGAATTTTGCAATGTATCAATTACATATCTGGCTAAGTAACAACACTGTTGAGTGATTATTGACCATATATCATAGAACCTGAAAACAATTATCCTTTCATCCTGAAATATAAGGATATGAATTTTTAAATGCTCTAGAAGATCATATCTTTCAAGTGTTTATGTAAATTGTTAAATTCCCTCATGAAGAATGGTTTTCACTTTACTGTGAACATAACTGTACACGTGCTCTTAATGAGCAATTTATTTACATTGGTAGATGTAATTACCTGTTTCATCACCTAAAATAAATGTCAAATTTCTAGAGCAAGTTTCCCCCCCAAAGCTAAAGATGTTTCTCATGTATCATGTCATAAACTGAGAATGCCTGTGAGGTACTTCACAGTAACCATCAACATCAAACTACACTCAGGGAAGTCAAAGCTAGAGGTATAGGACAATGGTGGTTAAACTAGAGGAACACCCTTATGATTAAGTAAGTACTTTATTCCAAAATTAATGTTATAGTTAGTTCTAGACTTCATTTGTCTTTTTGTTTGTTTGTTTCTTGTTGGTCTGTTTCCTTAATTAGCACTTAGAGACTTAGTCGTACAGTAGCTCCTCAAGGGAAGAGGAAAGAGAACCTTGAGTTTTCTGTGCATCCTGGGTAATGACTCACTGTTTGACTTTGAACTAAGGTTCATGCTAATGCAATCTTCTACTCTGTCAAGATTACTGCTCCATAGGAAAACTTATATTTATTTACTTCTCTAGAGAGCTACAAATTTTAATTAATACTTCTAAAGAGCATTTGACCTCCTTGAACATGTGCTAGCGTTTGTATAATGGTCTCTATTTTTGGTTTGGTCATATTTTTTAAATTACTTTTAAAATTACTTCCATGGCAGATAATACAATAAGATGTTAGGTAGGTTCAAATTACAACAAGACTACTCATTTCTAATGTTAGACTACATTACACTGCACATAAGTTAAGGATGTTCCATGACCTTCAACAAAGATGTAATAGAAACCTAAAAGCTCCAACCACTTGAAAAGGGGCTATGACTGTCTCCTTGGCATTTCTGTAAAGCACTGCTCTCTGTGACATGAATTTCATCATTACCAAACCAACAGCAGAAACAACTGCATTCCAAAATATTTTTAAATGCAAACAGCTACCACTGTTAAATAAAATCTGTCATGATTTTTACACTGTAATTCAAATATTACTGATTCCCCATAAGGATTTAAGAACAGGAACAAATTTCTTATCCCCCAATGCACGATATGGGTATTGTTTATGAAGATAATGCCTCAAATTTAAACCCATAATTTTAAAAGGTTGCTTTCTCTGATATTATGCCTTATTCATCTTTTTTCATCACAAGGGCAAAATCTGCCTCAAATAATTTTCTCTGTTATCTCTAGACCTCATTCTTATCTTCTTCATGTTTGTTTTCTTAACAAGACTACTTAAGTAGTTTTTCCCTTATCTCTTCCTAAATATTATAGAAAACAACTACCAACTAATATTAACAATGAGACATACTTTCAGCTTTAATTCTAAATATTTATATAAATAATACAAAAATTACTAGAAAAATAATTCTCAGTTGCCTATTTCAACTAGATTATACCTGCAATATATCAGTCCCAATCTGCTGGTTATGTATGCCAATGGTTTTCATTATACTTTCTACAAGTTATGTTTAATTATAAAATATATATTAAATATGCAGAAAATACAGGGTACAGTAAGGGAGCTATATCATGTACTCATTTCCCAAGGCTAGAAAATATTAACATTCTACCATAATCTACAAATCTGATTTTATTACTCCCTTCTGAGAAGTAGCCACCATTGTGAAGTTGTTATGTAGCCTTCCCATCCATACTTTCACATGCATACATTTCTATAGACAATATAGAGCAGAGGTATGCAAACTATAGTCTGTGTATCAAATCCAGTCATGGCCTGTTCTGTATGGCCATGAGTTAGAATAGTTTTTATATCTTTAAAAGTTTAGGAAAAAAAAAGCATATATGCAGCAGAGACTATATGTGGCTCACAAAGCCTAAAATATTTACTATTTGGCCCTTTACAGAAAATTTTACTAGTCCCTAATATCGAGTATTAGTTTGCATTTTTAAAATGGATATACATGATGTCATGTTAAAGAGGTCTTCTGAAACTTCCTTTTTTAAACTCACACTGTTTTTGAAAATTATCAATGTGGATATCTATAGATATATTTCATATTTTCAAATTGCTGCAGAGTTAAAATACCAATGAAAATGCCACAATTTATTGTGTAATACCCCTACAGACAGACATTTGTGTTCTGCTCAATTTTTGGTCATTAAACATATATCTGAAATATATACTATCATACACATCTCCTTGTACACATGTAGGAGGTTTCCTGTGCTGTGTGTTCCTGGAAGTAGCATTGCAGGTGATGAGGTCTGCACATCTTCAACTTTGCCTAAGATTGACAATTACTATTTAAACTGGCTTCATTGAAGGAAACAATCCCATTTACCATCGCATCAAAGAGAATAAAATACTTAGGAATAAACCTACCTAAGGAGGTAAAAGACCTGTACTCAGAAAACTATGAGATGCTGATGAAAGAAATTGAAGAGAATTCCCTGGTGGTCCAGTGGTTAGGACTCCATGTTTCCACTGCCAGGGGCCCGGGTTTGATCCCTGGTTGGGGAACTAAGATCCTGCAAGCCTCGAGGCACAGCCAAAAAAAAAAAAAAAAAAAGAAATTGAAGATGACACAAACAGATGGAAAGATATACTGTGTTTTTGGATTGGAAGAACCAATATTGTTAAAATGACCATACTACCCAAGGCAATCTACAGGTTCAATGAAATCCCTATCAAATTACCAACGGCATTTTTCATAGAACTATTACAAAAAATTTTTAAATGTGTATGGGAACACACAAGACCTCGAATTACCGAAACAATCTTGAGAAAGAAGAACAGAGCTGGAGGAATCATGCTCTCTGACTTCAGACTATACTACAAAGCTACAGTAATCAAAACAGTATGATACTGGCACAAAAACAGACACATAGATCAGTAGAACAGGATAGAAAACCCAGAGATAAACCCAGACACTTATGGTCAATTAATCTATGACAAAGGAGGCAAGAATATACAATGGAGAAAAGACAATCGTTTTAATAAGTGGTGCTGGGAAAGCTGGACAGTTATATATAAAAGAATGAAATTAGAGCATTCTCTAACACCATATATAAAGATAAACTCAATATGGTTTAAAGACCTAAATATAAGACCAGAAATCATAAAACTCCTAGAGGAAAACATAGGCAGCACACTCTTTGACATAAACTGCAGCAATATTTTTTTTGGAGCCATCTTCTAAAGCAAAGGAAACGAAAGCAAAAATAAACAAATGAGACCTAATTAAACCTAACAGCTTTTGCACAACAAAGGAAACCATTGACAAAATGAAAAGACAACCTACTGAATGGGAGAACATATTTGCAAATGATATGACTGATAAGGGGTTAATATCCAACATATATAAACAGTTCATACAACTCAACAACAAAAAATCAAACAAACAACCTGATTTAAAAATAGGCAGAAGAACTGAGTAGACATTTTTCCAAAGAGGAAATGCAGATGGCCAACAGGCACATCAAAAAATGCTCAACATCACTAATCGTCGGGGAAATGCATATCAAAACCACAATGAGATAGCATCTCACATCTGTCAGAATGGCTATCAATAAAAAGAACACAAATAACAAATATTGATGAGAATGTGGAGAAAAGGGAACCCTCCTACACTGTTGGTGGGAATGTAAATTGGTTCAGCCACTGTGGAAAACAATATGGAGGTTTAAAAAAACTAAAAGGAGAACTGCTGTATGACCCAGCAATCCCACTCCTGGATATTTACCTGAAAAAAAACAGGAACACTAATTCAAAAAGATACATACACCCCAGTGTTTGTAGCAGCATTATTTACAATTGACAAGGTATGGAAGCAACCTAGGTGTTCATCAACAGTTGAATGGATAAAGAAGATATGGTATAGTGTATATATATGTATATATATAATATATATATATATAATATATATATATATATTATATATATACACACACACACATAATGTAATATTACTCAGCCATAAAAAAGAATCATATTTGCAGCAACATGGATGGACTTGGAAGGGTATTATGCAGACAGAGAAAGACAAATACTATATAATATTTATATGTGGAATCTAAAAAATACAACAAACTAGTGAATAAAACAAAAAAGAAGCAGACTCACAGATATAAAGAACAAACTAGTGGTTACCAGTGGAGAGAGGAAAGAGGGGAGGGGCAATATAAGGGTATGAGATTATTTTTAAAGGGTTATTATGGGATTATATGAAATCTGTGAAACTTTTGAAAATTGTAAAGTACTACAGAATTTAAGGAATCTTTTCTTCAATAAAAAATAAATTTTAAAAATCTTTGTTGATTACATTCTCAGCAGCAAGGTGTGATTGCTATCATTTCAATACTTGGTATTATCACACCTGTTTAAGTTTTGTCAGTGGTAACCCTTTGTTTTACATGCACTTTATTGATTACCAGTGCACCAGTTTTCAACTTACTGACTCTCAGCTTTAAACCCATCCTTTTTGTCCTGCTCTGTGATACTGGAGCTGTACCCTCTAAACTTTCATCCTTTTATGGCTCCATCAATAGAGGTCACTGAAGGGAGTATAAAGCCACAGCAAGAGGAAGGGGTGTCCCTCCCTCAATCCAGTGTGCTTTTCTAGTCTAGCACAGCAGCCAGCAAATTGGTACACAAGAGGTCTGGTGGTGTGTACTCACTTCAGTGGCCTGCGTGGTCCGACTCCAGCTTACCCATGCCCTTAGGCAAGCTTCTTAGCCAGCTGACTAGCCCATGTCCTCCAGCAAGTTTCTTCCCATTGGCAGCTTTAGAGAGAAGAGAGACAGAGTCATCTAAGCTCTTCATTCCTTTCTTGTTCATTCTCCCTCAGCTTAGAGGTGGTAGCTGCTTTCCTCATTTGTAACTTCTGTACCCTTAGAGTCATTTTTAGCTTCTATTATCAGTTAACCACTTTTTGAGAGCTAGTTGTTTGTATTAAAATCTCCCTGTTCAAATGATTGGTATGATTAATGTCTCCTGAGTGGATCCTGACTGTACAATGAGTGAGGATGAACATATTTTCAACCCTCAGTTATTGGTCCTTCAATTTTCTTCTCTGAATCATGGGTATGTAGGTAGACAGACAGATAAATAGGTAGAAGGAAGGAAAGAAAGAAAGAAAGAAAGAAAGAAAGAAAGAAAGAAAGAAAGAAAGAAAGAAAGAAAGAAAGAAAGAAAGAAAGAAAGAAAGAAAGAAAGAAAGAAAAGAAGGAAGGAAGGAAGGAAGGAAGGAAGGAAGGAAGGAAGGAAGGAAGGAAGGAAGGAAGGAAGGAAGAAAGAAAGAAAGAAGAAAGAAAGAAAGAAAGAAAGAAAGAAAGAAAGAAAGAAAGAAAGAAAGAAAGAAAGAAAGAAAGAAAGAAAGAGAAAGAAAGAAAAAAAAGAAAGGAAGGAAAGAAGAAAGAGAGAGGGAAGGAGAGAGGAAGGAAGGAGAGAGATGTGCTTCTTTTCTTGGGGGAAGGTAGATGTCCTTTATGTATTTGGGATACTAATCTTTTATCAGATCTATGGTTTACAAATATTTTCACCAAAGCTATAACTTATCTTCACATTCAGTGATGTCTTTTGATATAGAGAAATTGATCAATATTTTCATTTGTGATTTGTGCATATTGTGTTTTATTTTAAAAACTTCATTATCCTTATGTCATAAAGATTGTCTCCTATTTTTCTCATGGAAGTTTTAGAATTTCCTTTTTTTATATTTAAGTCTTTAATATACCTGCAATTTTGGGGTAAGCAAAGTATAAGTTGAGAGTACTATTTTACCTTTTTACATAGAGATAGTGATTTTTGTCTCAGCACCATATGGAGAAAGAACATATTGAATAGTTATTCTTTCTCTACTTATGTATAGTGCAACCTCAGCATTTAACAAGTTATTATAAACATGAGCTTATTCCTAGATTTCAAAATTCTGTTCATTTTGACCTATTTACCTAATCTAGTATCAATATCCACAGTTTTAATTATGATGACTTTATAAGTTTTTTAATCTGATAGAATAAATAAACACTCCTCCATCTCCTCTTATTTCTTCTCCTTTAAAATTGTCTTGGCTAAAGATATGGAAGCAACCTAAATGTATATTGATAGATGAATGTATAAAGAAGATGTGGTATGTATACAATGGACTATTACTCAGCCACAAAGAGAATAAAAGCTTGCCATTTGCTACAACATGCATGTACCTAGAGGTATTACACTAAGTGAAATAAGTCAGATAAAGAATTACCGTAGGACTTCACCTATATGTTGAACCTAAAAAACAAAACAAACAAACAAACATAACAGAACAGAAACAGATTCATAGATACAGAGGACACTCTGTGGTCGCCAGAGGGGAAAACAATGTGAGGAATGAGTGAAATAGGTCAGGGAGATTCAGAGGTACAAACTTCCAGGTATACAAGAAATAAGCCACAGGGATGTCATGTATCGCATAAGGAATACAGTTAATATTAGTATAATTACTGTATGGTGACAGATGTTAACTAGACTTATCACGATGATCATTTTGTATTGTACAAAAATATTGAATCACTTTGTTGTACACCTGAAACTAATATGATATTGTAAGTCAATTGTATTTCAATTTAAAAACACATTAATTAATCAGTTAAATTATCTTGGCTATTCTTTGCCCTTCAATCTTCCATCCAAATTTAGGATAATCTTATCAAGTTCCAAGAAAAGTATTTTGGGGATTTATATGAATAGTATTGAATTTATTAATTAATTCAGGCAAAACAGAAACAGTTACAATGTTGAGTCTTTCCACACCCAGCATGGTATTTCTCTCCACTTATTAAGGTCTACCTTCAGTAAAGGTTTAAGATTTTTTCCATAATAAACCTGAATGATTTTTGTTATATTTATTCCTAGATACAGTGAAAGTAATTAAACAAGGAGGCTGTTAGAATGAGGTAGCCCCAATGCCTTGGTAGTTACATAAGCAATCAAAACCTAAGAGTCAACACACTGGAATTTGAGAAAATGAAACTTAAGAACAATCAGTCACAAACAGCCAACCAGCCTTTCCCAAATAAGGTAACTGCTTATGCTATAGCCAATCAAACAATTTGCTGGCTTGGCTTCCATATCTTCTCTATAAAAATCTCTCCCCTAGCTCCTGGTGGTGGAACACTCCTAACCACTTCTGGTTTGGCGCTGCCTAGTTCAAATTGATGTATGCTCAAATAAACTCTTGAAAATTTTAATGTGCTTCAGTTCATCTTTCAATGATACCATACAGAGTTTTGGGTTTTTTTGGTTTTTTGGTTTTTTTGCTATATCAAAATAGTTTTAAAAATCACACATTCTAATTGGTTTTGATGATATATAGAAATGAGATTATTTTTTGGTGGTGATTTCTGTATTCAGCAAACTTGTTTGTCTCATTTCTCAGTTGTAACACTTTGTCTGTAGATTCTCTTGGATTTTCTAGGCAGTTAATCACACCATCTGTAACATTTTGCTTTACTTTTTATTTCACATGAAATAGTGGAACATTCCTGAAGACCGAAGTATTTAATCATCAAATGGGATTCACTAACTATTAAGCATCTTCTCTAAAAAGAAAAGTTTCCTCCAGAAATGAAGTTTAGCAGCATTGAGAGCCCTCGTGTGGACACAAGTCAAGTAAATCTCACTTATATTTTGTTTTTTAAACCAGATCATTTCAGGTATTAACTGATTTAATCACCCTTGTCAGTTGTTAGTTAAGCTGAAAACTTCTGAAACTTAATTTACCTGTGCTTTAACAAAGTAGCAGGTGGCTGTGGCACTCTCTGTGTGCCCTTAATCAAATATATAGAAGAAGAATTACTTCCTTTATCTTTTCTCAGTTATCAGTCTCTCTAAATTTATGTCTAAAGGAAACTAAATAAAGCTTTCAAGGGTGACCATCCAGACCAAAATAATAATAATAAAATAATAATAATAACTAGAAATAATCAATAAACATAAAAATCAGCTTTGCTAGTAATAAAAATGGAAATTAAAATATTGCTTTTACCCATATAAAATTGTTACAATTTTGGTTTTGGTGTTGGTATGGATTTTTAAGGAGTAAAGAAGGGTAAGAGGGTTTTGCATATTGTTTGGTTTCAGGGAAAAGGCAGTCTCATGGATTTCCCATGGAGGTATATGCTGGTGAGCAACCGGGCAACATTTACAAAAAGAGTTTAAAATCGTAAATGCAATTGGATTCAAGAATTTCCCCTCTTTATCTTTATTTTAAAGAAAGAGTCAGATCTGTGGTAAAGATGGAGATAAAAGGAGGCGGATTGTGGTGTTATTTATAACGACAAAAATGACATATCTAACAAGAAAGAATTTGTTAAATAAATTGTGGTACATTCGTAGGACAAAATACTATCTACCCATTTTAAATCATATCATAAAAGGCTATTTCATGAACTAGAAGTAATTTTCCTAATATACTGCTAATGTCTTAAAAATCATATGTATAATATCATATCAGTTTGAATCAGACTCTATGTACGTAGGAATAATAGCTTTTACTTATAATGGGCCAGGCATATGTGTGTATAAATCTATTTAATCTTCACCACAGTCTTATGAAAATGCTTTATTATCATCATTTTACAGATGCAGAAGCCAAAATACAGGGAGATTCAGTTATTTGCTTAAGATTAGACAGTAAGAGGCAAAGCTGGACACACACACACACACACACACACACACACACACACACGCCAGAACATAACACATAGTTCTCTCTAAGCAGTGGGAGTGTGCATCGTTTTTGTTTTCCTATTTGTGCATGTTTTATATACTCCAAATTTCCCAAAATGAGCAGTTATTAGTAAATCCCATAAATTATATAACTATAAAGATGAATATTATTGTTTCTTGTGAGAGCTGAAGGAAAAAAAGCCTCCTTAGTCATAGGTAATGCAAAAGCATATCTCTCTTCACATATATTTTTGGTACCAAATTCTGGAAACTTAGTGCAGCCTCTGTATTGATTTATATTTTCCTGTGCATATTGTTTCTATGAAAGCAAAAACAAAAATTTGTAAGCCATTCCCATGCAGCAGCTTTATTCCCCCATCAGTCACAGTTGATGTTGGGGGGGAATTTCCCACCCCTCACACCCTGAAAATAACTGAAGTCAGGCTACAGCTCTGCCTGTGTTCACTCATTACCCTTAGCCAGAAAGCAATAAGTTCTGTAAGGAAAAATATTGCCCCATTAAACAAAGTGTCACCATTGAAGAGCAATCATTCTTTTTTATTTTCCCCATGAGGTTATCTTAATAACTCACTCATAACAGTTATCTCCCAGGAAACATCTAGTTCATAGAGTAATACTGTTAAACAATATGAATCTGGTACAAATAGCACAGGATGAATGTTTCCAACCGTAAAGGGTCCATACTTATTAAAAATATACACAAGGCAAAGACCACTGCAAGCTACTGCCAACTGTTGGTGGAAAACTAATTTATTCTTGCCTTTTCAGGGCTTTTCACTCCTCCATATGAGTGAACTTGTTATGTTACAAGCTATCTTTCATCACACCAAAGGAAACAAAGTAAACCTAACTGACAAACCCACACTTGATTTGTGAGACTAAAGATTTGTGAGAAGTAGTGACTAATTGGCATTTTATTCAATCATCATTTTAATATCACTGGACCATTATTCCCTAATGAAGGGAGTGAATTCATTTGACTGCTTTTCCTCCAACATGGGGTTGGTGGGAGAATTTCCAAAGAGAGTTACAATGACATCTTTGCAAAATAAAAATTCTTGTTCCTCTGGGGACTCTACACTCATACGCGTGCATTGGTGCCCACAGGATGGATCATTTGCTCAAATGACCTAAGCCCCATACCACCTACATTCTTGTTTTTACATTTATTGCTTTCCCCTCAACTGGCATTTGTTTATGCTATAGACTTACTGACAGAATTATCATTGAGGTCAAAATAAATTTGTGTCATTCACTGTAGAGCAAAAAGAAAAGAAAGTGCCACTGAAAACATTTACCAAACCTTGGCACCTGACAAAGTTTGAAATAACTCACACTGAAAACCAGTGCTTTTAAACTCAGTATATTTTGTTTCTTCAATCCAATACTAGTTTTTCACCGATGAACTCTTTTTAAGAGAGGAATGAAGGTCATGAAAAGGAAAATAAATATCTAGTTGCATACCAATCACCTGATTTGGGGTGATTATTGTATTTTCCAAAGCAGGGTTGTATTTCATTTCCTTGTAGATGTTAGAATTAAGATTTGCTGTAGTCATCACAGTGTATTAATTATTACTCCAACATTTTGTGGCTTCAAACAACAAAATTTATTATCTCAGTTTCTGTAGATCAGGGAACTAGATGAACATCCCCTGCTTCAGGGTCTCTCACAGGCTGTAATAAAGCTGGTGGCCAGGCTGCCCAACTAGGGAAGAATCCACCTGCGAGCTCATTCGTGTAGTTGATGGCAGGAATTAATTCCTTGTGGGTTTTGGACTGAGGGCCCTTCCGATAGCCAGAGGCCACCCTTGGCTTCTTGCCACATGAGCCTCCTCAACACAGTAGCTTGTTTCCTCAAAGCGAGAAACCTGAGAATGCAACAGAGAACCTTCTAGCAGGAAAGAGCATCTCACCAAGATGGAAGGCAGAGTCTTTGGTCTCATAATCATGGAAGTGACATCCTATCACTTTAATGTGCTCTGCTTTTTAGAAACAAGTCCCTAGGTCCAGTCCATACTCAAAAGAGGGGATTACACAAAGGCATGAACACTATCTTGGAAGTCTGCTCACCAGACACAACTATAAGTTGTGAATTAAAACATGCTCAGATTGAGAAGTATTACAAGCAGGAGAAGAATATATGAGCCCAAAATATGCCACGTTGGCATGTGGGTTATTTTAAGCTGATGGCAATCAAGGCCTAACAAACTCATGAAGAGTTGGGTTTTTGTTTGTTTGTTTGTTTTTTTAACCTCTTCCTTAACTGCCTAGAAGAGTTTGTACAGGGGGCCTGGACCAGGAAAAGAGCTATTACCAGAGATAACTTTTTACATACGAAAGCCATCTGAAGGCAAACATTTGTTTAACTGTTGTTTGCTCTTCCTCTTCCTGTGAGCTGTCTTCCTCCTTTTTGAAGCCGCATACCCCTATCCCCTTCTCCTGAGCTCAGGATGGTATATAAACCTCAATTAACTGTCTGAGCACCTCATATCCTTGGAGTTCCCATATTTACAAAATTAAATTTGTTTTTTCCTCCCATTAATTTGTCTTATGTCAATTTAATTTTTAGACCAACCAAAGAGCCTAGAAGAGTAGAAGGGAAAAGTTTTCCTCACCTACAGTTACAGACACATCTCATTTTACTGCATTTCACTTTATGGTGCTTTACAGATATTGCATTTTTCACAAGTTGAAAGTCTGTGGCAACTCTGCATGGAGCAAGTCTATTGGTGCCATTTTCCCAACAGCATTTGCTCACTAGTGTCTCTGTCATATTTTTGTAATTTTGGAATATTTCAAACTTTCTCATTATTATTATATTTGCTACGGTGATATGTGATCAATGATCTTTGATGTTACCAGGATAATTGTTTTGCGACACCATGAACGGTGCCCATATGAGATGGCAAATTTAATCAATAAATGTTTTTGTGTTCTGGCTGCTCTACCCACCAGCCATTCTCCCATCTCTTTCCTCCTTGGGCCTCCCTATTCCCTGAGACACAACAATATTGAAATGAGGCCAATTTAAAAAGCCCACAATGGCCTCCAAGTGTTCAAGTGAAAAGAAGAGTCACACATCTCTCACTTTAAATCAAATGCTAGAAATGATTAAGTTTAGTGAGGAAGGCACATCCAAAGCCAAGATAGACTGAAAGTTAAGCCTCTTGTGCCAAACAAGTAACTGAGTTGTGGATGCAAATGAAAAGTTCTTGAAGGAAATTAAAAATGCTACCCCAGTGAACACACAAATGATAAGAAAGTGAAACAGCCTTATTGCTGGTATGGAGATAGCAATCTCCTAGTGTCTGGATAGAAGATCAAACAAGCCACAACATCTCCTTAAGCCAAAGCCTGATCCAGAGCCAGATCCTAATTAACTCCCTTCAATTCTCTGAAGGCTGAGAGAGGTTAGGAAACTATAGAAGAAAAATTTGAAGTTGCAGAGGTTGGTTAGTGAGGTTTAAAGAAAGTACAAGGTGAAGCAGCAAGTGCTGATATAGAAGCTGCAGCAAGTTATCCAAAAGATCTAGCTAAGATAATTAATAAAGGTGGCTACACAAGCAACAGATTTTCAATGTAGATGAAACAATCTTCTATTGGAAGAAGATGCTATCTAGGACTTTCATAGCTAGAGAGGAGAAGTCAGTGCTTGGCTTCAAAACTTCAAAGGACAGGCTGACTCTCTTGTTAGAGGTTATTGCAGCTGGTGACTTAACTTGAGGCCAGTGCTCATTCACCATTTTGAAAATCCCAGGGCCCTTAAGAATTATTCTAATTCTACTCTGCCTGTGCTCTATAAATGGAACAACAAAGCCTGGATGACAGCACATCTGTTTACAACATGGTTTACTGAATATTTTAAGCCCACTGTACCGCTCAGAAAAGAAGATTTCTTTCAAAATATTACTGTTCATTAATAATGCACCTGGTCACCCAAGAGCTCTGATGGAAATGTACAATGAGATTCATGTTGTTTTTATGCCTGCTAACACAACATCCATTTGTCAGCCCATGGATCAAGGAGTGATTTTGACTTTCAAGTCTCATGATTTAATAAATGTATTTTGTAAGGCTATAACTGCCACAGATAGAGATTCTTCTGATGGATCTGGGAAAAGTAAATTGAAAACTTTCTGGAAAGGATTCACCATTCTAGATGACATTAAGAACATTCATGATTCATGGGAAGAGGTCAAAATATCAATATTAACAGGAGTTTGGAAGAAGTTGATTCCAACCCTCAGGGATGACTTGAAGGGGTTCAGACTTCAGTGGGGGAAGTAACTGCAGATGTGGTGGAAACAGCAAGAGAACTAGAATTAGAAGTGGAGCCTGAAGGTGTGACTGAATTGCTGCAATCTCATGATAAAACTTGAATGGATGAGGAGTTACTTTCTATGGATGAGCACAGAAAACGTTTTCTTGAGATGGAATCTACTCCTGGTGAAGATTGTTGAAATGACAACACAGGATTTAGAATATGACATAAACTTAGTTGATAAAGCAGTGGCAGGGTTTGAAAGGATTGACTCCAATTTTGAAAGAAGTTCTCCTGTGGGTAAAATATTATCAAACGGCATTGCGTGCTACAGAGAAATCATTAATGAAAGAAAGAGTCAATCGATGTGTCAAACGTCACTGCTGTCCTGTTTTAAGAAATTGCCCCGGCTGCCCCAACCTTCAGAAGCGACCACCTTGATCAGTCAGCAGCCACCAACATCGGGGCAAGACCCTCCACCAGCAAAAAGGTTCAGACTCTCTGAAGACTCAGATGATGGTTAGAGTTTTTTCGCAATAAAGTATTTTTTAATTAAGGGATGTTCATTGTTTTTTTAGACATAATGCTATTGCACACTTAATAGACTACAGTATAGTGTAAACATAAGTTTTATATGCCCTGGGAAACCAAAAAATGTGTGTGAGCAACTTTATTGCAATATTCACTTTATAGTGGTGGTCTGGAAATGAACCTGCAATATCTCAGAGGTATGTTTGTATAAACCAAATCCTTATTTCTTTTTATTTCCATTTTAAAGGTAAGTTTCATCAAAAGTATACAATCATTCCAAGGTATTAAACACACACATGCTCATGCGCACACACACACAGAAGACAGAGGGAGATCAACGTGGAATTTAGAGTTCCAAGATAGGAGCAAATAAAGCATGGCGTTTCTTAAAAATGTTTTTTACGTGATGCTTAGGGCAGAGATAGAAGCCACCTGACTTTCATAACTGCTTCCCTCTGCCCAGCTATGTGGATTTATCACCTGATTCAGGGCGTGTAATCACACTGGGCTTGATCCCCACCATTCCTCCATCATAATTGTTCCCGAATTCTGCAACACTTTACACCCCCGAGTACAGGAGACAACTGCATGATGAGGCTGAGGTGAGAGAGAGTTTGTGGGTCAGTCTCTTTACCACTTCTTTAGGTTTTGCTGAAAGCATAAGTCTCATTTCTTTATTTAGACAGAATTTATGGCACAAACCCTTCTCTACTCACCTTCCAATGTGTACTTCCTGAATCACCTAGGTGTCCAGCATTCCACCAAGCCTTGTGAGTGGTTAAAAACTATAGATATGGCCCTTGCCCTTTAAACTAGTTTGGGGAATAAGCCATGTACACCTGCGACCAGGGGAAAATAATTTAAGACCAATTTAAAATTAAATCCAGAACACTGGATTATAAACCAGCGGGTCATCTACAAAAATGTGGTTAAAATACTAGAGCATTGCAATCCATTGTTAGTTTCATTCACAGTAAACGCCATTGTGACGGGTCGTATATTCCAAAGAAGGCTGCAGCAATACCTCCTACACCACATCCTCTTCTAGACCCTTGCTACTCTCTGTCAAGAGGCTGCATTTATGCTCCCTTCCTTTGGACCTAAGTAGGCTTCTGAGACTGCCTCAACCAACAGAGAAGGGAAGATAGACATCAGTGACTTCTAAGCCAAGGTCATAGCAGTGCCCTGTGCTCTCCCCTTGTTTTCTTGGGATGTTTGCTGTTGGAAATCAGTTATCACTTGTGAGAAAGCCCAAGCAGCCCACGGGGAGGCCTACATGGAAAGGAAGCCAGGCCTTGGTCTCCCTGCTCTGGCTGATCTTCCCGTCAGCTGCCAGCACCAATTTCACATCCATGTTCCATCCGTGAGCCATCTTGGACGTGACCCTATGGCCCCTCACTGAGTCACCTCTAGTGACACAAAGTGGACCCATCCCACCATCCATGCCCAATTGTAGATTTGTGAGCAAAATTAATATTGTTGTTTTAAGCCACTAAATTTTGGCTGGTTTTTTTCTCAGCAGTAGGCACATGGAATACCACATAGTACCACACTTCACTTTCACTTGTATTCAGCTAGGCTTCCTTCAGTAGAAAAAGGGATGGAGTTACATTAAAGCCCTGGAGAATGAACATAAGTCACAATCTGTCTTGATTAGGCCCAATCACACAAATAGCAACTGTTACCAGTGTGCCATTTATAGTTACTCAATATGTATTAAACCATTTTATAAATACTATGCAACAAAATAAATGTGCAGATCTAGGAAATACTCTTCTATAGTTTTGTCAAGACCAGTGTATGCCCAGTGTGGGTAGGTCTTAAATGTTAAAAACATCCATCTTCCTGAAAAACGGGAATAGATTTTTTGATCTGTAAGAATTTAGAGAAGGGGGAAATGAATCAGGGTTGGAATAGTCAGGGAATACATCCTAAAGGAAGTGGAACTTGGGCTTTGTGTTGAAGAGAGGGTTGCATTTGGACAGGCCACACGGAATGTGTACTGAGTAGGGGAAATACCATGCACAGATGCCACAGAGTGGGATACAGGCCCAGGGTCTCTTCTAGACCAACTTGTCTAGAAGAGCAGAAAAACCTTAAGAAGGGGTGAATGAAAAAAAGGAGAGACCAGATTGCTTACAAAGCTGAAATGTAAACTCCTTTAGCACTGGTTTTAAATCTGGGTAACAGTTCCAGTAATTGCTGTCAATTTGCCTGTTGTATTTAGATGCATTAATTAGGAATCCAAATAAATCTCTTTTTAATGGATTTTCTCCCTCTCTGCTTCTGAGACGTGCAACAGCATGCTTTTTATCAAAAGGGAGTTAACTCTTTTTTTTCTCAAGCAGCTCCTTAAAATTTAAAAAACGTATATTGGTTATGTTTCTGTCTCTAAAGTCAAGCCCATATTTCGGTAACAGGAAGGGCTCAGTGGTTTAAATTAAGTTCTCTGTTGTACCAGGCTTTCTTATCAGTCCTAATAGCTTGAGTCAAAACCATTGACAACAGCGAGTATCGGCTGATGGGCAGTTTCTGAGCTGAAGGAAGATAACCCCAGTTTTGTTACAGTCAACTTACCTCTGGCCCCTACCCCCATTTCAGAATCCTATTCCTAGTATCAAGGTGGACCTTCCCACGCTTTTGTGTTTACACATCCAGTCATTTACCCATTAACTCCTATGTCCTAGACACTAGCCCAGTCACCACTGTCTGTGGCCAAGTCTCTGAAGCAATGGTTTTTTGGCCTCTGGGAACGCGTGCCAACTTCCAAGGTCTTTGAGGTCACCTGATAAATAGCTCTCTCTTACTGTTCAAATTCTGAACCCAATACGATCAATTCGTGGCAGGTCAGAATGTCACTCAGGTAAACCTGGATTGGAGGTTGCAGTCTATATCTGAGGACAAAAGAATTTCTCGGAAATAAACAGAGGTACCTTGTCTTGACCAGAGAAGTTTCATTCATTATGTCTTGTATTACATCCCCAATTTGATGGGAGCAGAATGGAGTGTAGCCCTAGCTTCCAAGACTAAAGGGAACAGAAAGGCTAGAACTACAAATGTCCAGTTTCTCTCCACAGACTTCCAAAAATAGATTGTTGTGAAAGATCAGAAATCTAGAGAATTGCTTGCACATAGGCTAGGAGTCAGCAAATTATGGCCCATGGGCCCAAATTTGTCCCATCACATGTTTTTGTACAGCCTGCAAGCTGAAAATAGGTTGTACATTTTTTTAATGATGGAAGAAAATCAAAAGAAGGATAATATTTTTTGACCCAGGAACACTACAGGAAGCTTACATTTCAGTGTTCATAAATAAAATTTTATCGGAGCACAACCGTGCCCTTTTGTTTACAGATTGTGTGTGGCTGCCGTCACCGTACAGTGGCAGAGTTGAGTGTTTGTGACAGACTGTGTGGCACATAAAGCCTAAAATATTTGCTCTTTGACCCTTCACAGAAAAAGTTTGCTGACCCTTGACAAAGAAGGAAAAATCTGAGTGGAGAAGAATCATTCTCCCTGGAATTTTTACTGAAGATGGATCCCCTTCTATGTTTCTGTCTGTGATGTGGGATCAACATTCTCTCAGCCCCACTGCTCAAAACCTTCCAGGCATTTTATGACTTTCCTTAACTACCTTATCTATCTAACCACCACTTGTTTTCTGTTTATTTTCCTTTTAAATTGTCTTTGAAATTTTCTTTCCATTTTTCCTGCTAGTTCCCTAGCGTCACCATTTCACACCAGGATCCCTGCAACAGTTTTCCAATTAGACGTCTTAAGTCCACTATCTCCACAGTCTTTCTGAATTGAAAATAACATTAGAGACTTTCTATTCAACCCCCTCATTAGCAAAATGAGGACACTCTTACTCTGTGAGGCAAAATGACTTCCTCAAATTTGCAAATCTAACTTGTGATAGAGCAGGACGGGGCCCCAGGTCTCCAAACAACAGTTCAGTGATCCTCCTACCACGGCATGCTCACTCCTCACATTGCCCTGCACATGAAATTTCCAAGTCAAGTTTATAATCTAGACCAGGAATCAAAAATTATAGTCTGTGGGCCAAATTGTGCTCTCCACCTGCTTTTTGGAAATTAGGTTTTATTGGAGCACAGCCATGATCATTTGCTTACTTATTGTCTATGGCTGCTTTTTCACTACTGTCTGTGGTAGAGTTGAGTAAGTTATACCAAAGACTGTATAGCTCACAAAGCCTAAAATATTTACTATCTAGTCCTTCAGAGAAAATATTTGCAGAGTCCTGATCTAGACTCACTCTAAGGGCTCCACCTTATTTCTCATCACTCTCTGTGGCACTGATGACTTTCTGTTCCCTATATTTATTCTCACCTTCTCTAATTTTTTTAAGCTAAGCACATGACAGCCTGAAATGAAGACTACACTTCTCAGCTTCCCTTGCGTCTTGTGGCCAATGAAATTCGTGAGAATTCAGTGGACTTGTGCATGCAATTTCCAGGAATTGTCCTCAAAGGAAGGAAGTGTCTTTAAAGGACAAAAGTGTGCCCTTTTCTTCCAGCTGGAGTGATGCCCAGATGACTGGAAAAGCCAGCATGCACAATCAAATGATTTTGACAGGGAGCTAGTATATGGCAGAGCCACACGATGGAAAGATCCTGGGTTCTTGGCATCAGAGTGTTTCTATCGTCCTCAGATCATATAGCTCAGGGGTTTTACATGAGTGGGAAATGCAATTCTTTGTTAAACAAATTTCTCTTGCAGACAAGCTGATATTTTTAGAACCTGTTGAATCAGTTATGCTCATTCCCACACCTCCATTCTTTTGCTCATGCTGGACTGGCCCCTTGTCCTCTCCATCTGACCACATTTTATGAACTAGTCAAAGCAGTTGATGCTGTATCTACATCCTGCAGTATTTTTCTTCTCTTTTCCTATTTAAAAGTAAGTGCAATGGATTTGGACAACTGAGATTACACACTGTGTTACATTCTTTGAGTCATGTGTTTTGATCTTTTATGCTCAATGAGAATGTAGACTTTTAAAGGACTGGGATAATTTCTTTTGTTTTATCTTTATTTCCAGGGTCTCCATACTATAGGTAACCTCAAATTATTTGATGGATTTATTCGAATAAATTTTGGCAAAAGTGAGCCATACGTACTCATGAGCTCATAAGCTCTCATTCTTTAAACACAGAATGTCTTCCAAAACCTGAGTCATGATGTACAAACCAGCCAAAGGAAGATCTGTCCCAGGATAGGTCATTCGAAAATGCATATGATGGACGTTTAGGCAAAGAGTTACGTGCTGCCTAGTAAAGGCATCTTGAGACAACGCACATCACCTTTAGGTATGGTAGATTGGACAGATGTGCCACGCTCTCACAGAAGTGAGTGAGTCAATTCTATGTTCAAATTCTTCCTTTATGATTTATGAGATGCTCTGAGGCCCTGGAAGCTACACAGCCATACCTTCTGCCTAAGTGATGACACGTTAGACAAATACATTTAAACACTGGAACAAAAAGCTACTCGGATACTGTTTATACTCGTCCCAGTTCAGGAAGCAAACAGAAATGCACTGGCTTGTCAAGGGCTCAAACGTCACAGCTCAAACGTTTCCTGAGCCAACATGCAGGCAGTTTGCCCCCTGTGGAGCTGCAGAAGGTAGATTAACCCTTGTTTATCTACAAGGTATAGGGCCATTTATGCAAACCCAGCCTGCAGTTCATACATGGTGATGCACAGTCTGTATCTGCACACTAGTTGGAAACAGAGATCCTAGAACATTCTTACAAATGAATCGATTCCAGTACCCATCAAAAGCCTATCTACAGGTAAGTGCCAGGAGCTGCTGAAGGGAGAAGTGAGTGAAAACCACATAAGCACTGATCTGAGCGGATGCATGTTGCTTGCTCCCAGTTTTCTGCACTCACCATTTACGGCCAGGCTCCCCTGGGGAGGCAGACAGTTGCCTATCTGCAGAGGGAGTGAGATTATGGAAGAAGCAGAAGCTTGTCAGGTGGCATGGGAACAGAGGGGCTCACAAGTCTTCTGTTTGTTGTAGTAAATTTTTTCCTGTCCATATCCCCAAAGGTTTATTCTCCCAGTTTCACAGAACATTTTGTTCAAATCTTCTTGATTTCTTCATTAGTCATTGTTACTTTTTTGAAGTTCTTGTCAGAAAATTTCTTTTTCTTAACGAGAATATGTCATTAAGTTATGACTGTATCATTTCCACCAACCTTGGTTTGAGAAAGAAACCTTATTCCTTCACCTGGCTTCTCATCTTCAGCCCAGACCTGCCTGCTTTAGAAAATTAGAAAATCCAAAGCCCACAGATCATTCTGAGACCTCAGCCCCAATGGAAAGAGGAACAAAAGGCACTCATTGCCTTCTATTTTAAGGTAGCAGTTCTTCTTAGATGTCTTAGGTCACCTGTACATTTCTGCCCCATCTACCCCTAGATATCCTATTACAGTCCACTCCCCATATTTCTCCTCCCCATCTTCATCAGGGACTTCTCCAACAGTTAAATTTATCTTATTCACTGTAAACACTTTTCCTTCCTTCATGAGCCTTCCCTTCACTGATTATGTTAGGAAAATATAATTAAAAACAAAATATTCCCTAGTGGCACAGTGGTTAAGAATCCGCCTGCCAATGCAGGGGACATGGGTTTGATCCCTGGTCTGGGAAGATCCCATGTGCCGTGGAGCAACTAAGCCCGGGCCCCACAACTACTGAGCCTGCACTCTAGAGCCCACATGCCACAACTACTGAAGCCTGCGTGCTCTAGAGTCCACGTGCCACAACTACTGAGTCCATGTGCGCAACTACTGAAGCCCATGCACCTAGAGCCCGTGCTCTGCAATGAGAGAAGCCACCGCAATAAGAAGCCCATGCACTGCAACGAAGAGTAGCCCCCGCTTGCCTCAACTAGAGAAAGCCCACACACAACAACGAAGACTCAACACAGACAAAAAAAAAAAAAAAAAAAAAAAAAAAAACTTCTCCCAACGCAGAAAACCTTCCCACAAAGGGAGAGGAGAAAGAAAACAGTTTCATTACGGAATAAGCATTAAACCAGAATGTGATGTGCATCACAGGCAGTCCACTAATAGATACAAAGACAGAGAAATCTCACCCTTTATACAGCTGAGCAGATACAGCCCATTCCATATGTTTGCAAGATAATAACTAGTGCTTACATAAGAGGACTCGACAGCACCATTTGTTACACAGAGTTCATCCTGACTGTACCTGGTTACTGGGGTGACCATCTGTGTTAGATAATTGGCTTTTTCCAGGGGAAAAACAATCTCATCTTTTTGTGACAGGAGGCTGTTTTGCAACTTGTAGCCAGGCACCCCCAAAGTTAGGCTCTAGCCCTCCCACAGAGATGGAGAGACTGGACAGTATTGCTCTTGATATTTACATTCCAAAGGATGGGTCCCAGGTCCTTGAGAAAGTCAGTCCTGGTTCATAAAGCTAACAAAAGTCCTATCTAGTACTCAAAAGTATTTATAAAATTTTAAAGAAAGAAGAAAGAGCTTACTAAAGTAAATGCTCTAAAAACTAGAGGGGGGAAAGTTTCTTCCCTTATTTTCTACAGAGGGAATTGGGTCTCTTATTTTAAATTTGTATTTGTCCTCACAATTATACCTTAACTTTAATCTCCTTGTTCTAACTAATGCAATCATGTGTGATGAGGGAGGAGAGATTTGAAGGCCAGTGATGGAAAAGCTCCAAAAAGGAGATTGTAGAGAGAACCAGGGAGAAAAGAGGCATAGACCTTACTCTGAGGCAGGAGGAAAATATAGTACTTGAAAGTGGTTCAGAAACACTCACTGGCTGTCACTCATAGGTGAAGTGTTAGGTGGGATTCTTGGGTCCCACCCTAGACATTTGCATTCAGTAAGTTTTGGAAACTTAGGTTTAGACTCCAAAACATAGAATTAAAGAAAGAAAATGCTTTCCCAGAGAGATCACAATGGCAGAGTAGGAGGACATGGAACTCACCTCCCTCCTCAAACACATCATAAATATATCTACATCTACATTTCTCACTGAAAATAACCTGGGGACTGGCAGAAAGAGTCCTGTACTACCAAGGTTGTAAGAAAGATTCACACAGAATCAGGTAGGAAGGGAGGAGAAGCTATCAGGTCAGGACCTGGGCCCCTGGGAGGGGACTCAGAGGAAAAGGGAGATTCACAGCTGGAGAACCACCCTGGGGAGTGAGTGGCTTGAGCCACACATTGGGCACCAGCCCTGGGGTCCAACACCAGAAAAGAGGAGTCCACATAGCTGGTTAGAAAACCAATGGGACTGACATGGGGCTGTAAGAAACCTACACTCCTCTCATGAAGAAAACACTCAAGTAGCAAAATGGCAAGAAGTACATACCTATCAATATCATTTTAAATGTCAGTGGAGTAAGTGCTCCAAACAAAAGACATAGGGTGGATGATTTGTTTTAAAAAGGGAAATTTATATGCTGCTTACAAGAGACTCACTTCAGAGCTAAAGACACACACAAACTGAATTTGAGGGGAAGGAAAAAGATATTTCATGCAAATGGAAAAGACAATAAAGCAGGGATAGCAATACTCATATCTGACCAAGTAGACTTTAAAAGAAAGTCTATAACAAAAGACAAAGAAGGGTATTATACAATGATAAAGGGATCAAGACAAGAAGAGACTATTACACTCAACATATATGCACCCAATACTGGAGCATCTAAATATATAAAGCAAATAGTAACAGACACAAAGAGAAAAATGTACAATAATATATACAATAATAGTCTGGGACTTTAACACTCACTAACATCAATGGACAGATCATCCAGACAGAAAATCAATGAAGAAACAGTGGTCTTAAATGACACAACAGACCAATTTGACTTAGATATCTACAGGACATTCCATCTAAAAGCAGCAGGATACACATTCTTTTCATGCACACATGAAACATTCTCTAGGATAGATCACATGTTAGGCCACAAAACAAGTCTCAACAAATTTAAGAAGATATGAATTATATTAGATTTTTTTTCTGACCACGACAGTTTGAAACTAGAAATTAATTACAGGAAGAAAAATGGGAAAGACATAAACACATGGAGACTAAGCAACATTCTACTAAGAAACCAAATGGTCAATGAAGAAATCAAAGAGGAAATCAGAAAATACCTTGAGCCAAATGAAAATGGAAACACCTCTTTCCAAAATCTGTGGAATGCAACAAAAGCTTCTAACAGAGAAGTTTATAGCAATACATGCCTACCTCAAGAAATAGGAAAAATCTCAAATAAACAATCTAACCTACCATTTAAAGGAATTAGAAAGTGAAGAACAAAAAAGCCCAAAGTAAGCAGAAGGAAGGGAGTAATAAAAATTAGAGAGGAAATAAATAAAATAGTGACAAAAAATAGAAAAGATCAGTGAAACCAAGAGGTGGTTTTTTTGAAAAGAAAAACAAAATTGATAAACCTTAACCAGGATCACCAGAAAAAAAGAGAGAGGCTCCAAATAAATGAAATAAGAAATGAAAGAGGACAAATAACAACTGATATCACAGAGGTACAAAAAAAAAAAACATAAAAGAATACTATGAATGGTTATATGCCAACAAACTGTACAACATAGAAGAAATGGACAAACTTCTAGAAACATACAAGGTTCCAAGACTGAATCAGGAGGAAATAGGTAATCTGAACAGACCCATCACTAGTGGTAGTATTGAAATCATAACCAAAAAACTTCCAGAAAACAAAAGTCCAGGACTGGACAGCTTCACAGGGGAATTCTACAAAATATATAAAGAAAAGCTAATACCTAGCCTCCTTAAATTATTCCAATAAAATGAAGAGAATAAAACACTTCCTAATTCATTCTATGCAGCCATTACCCTGATACCAAAACCAGACAAAGACATTACAAAAAAAGAAAATTACAGGTCAATATCCCTACTGACTGTAGGTGCAAAACTCCTCAGCAAAATATTAGCTAACCAAATTCAACAATATATAAAAGGGATCATACACCATGATAAGTGGGATTTATCCTAGGGATGCAAGGATGGTTCAATATCTGCAAATCAATCAATATGATACACCACATTAACAAAAGCAAGGATAAAAATCACATGATCAACTCAATAGATGCAGAAGAAGTATTTGACAAAAAGTTACTATCCATTCATGATAAAAACTCTCATCAAAATTGGTGTAGAGGGAACATATATTATATTTCAATATAATAAATGCTATTTATGACGAACATGCAGCTAACATTATACTCAATGATGGAAAGCTGAAATCGTTTCCTCTAAAGTCAGGAACAAGAAAAGGATACCCATTCTCATCACTTCTATTTAACATAATATTGGAAGTCCCAGACATAGCAATTAGACAAGAAAAAGAAATAAAATGCATCCAAGTCGGAAGAGAAGAAGTAAAACTGTCACTATTTGCAGATGACATGATATAGATATAGATCTAGAAAACTCTAAAGTCTCCACCAAAAAATAATTAGAACTAATAAATGAATTCAGTAAAGTTGCAGAGTACAAGATTAATATACAGAAATCTGTTGCTTTTCTATACACTAATAGTGAACTATCAGAAAAAGAAAGCAAAAAAACAATCCTACATAAAATCACATCAAAAAGAATAAAATACATAGGAATAAACTTAACCAAGTAGGTAAAAGACCTGTACACTGAAAACTATAAAACATTGATGAAGGAAATTGAAGATGACACAAAGAAATGTAAAGATAGCTTGTGTTTATGGATTTGAAGAATTTGAAGAATTAATATTATTAAACTTTCCATACTACCAAAGCAATACACTAGTTTAATGCAATCCCCATCAAAATACTTATGATATTTTTCACAGAACTAGACAAATATTCCTAAAATTTATATAGAACCACAAAAGTCCCTGAATTGCCAATGTAACTTGAGAAAAAAAGCACAAAGCTGGAGGTATCATGATCTCTGATTTCAGACTACACTACGAAGCTACAGTAATCAAAACAGCATGGTACTGCTATAAAAACAGCCACATAGATCGATGGAACAGAATAGAGAGCCCAGAAATAAACCCATGCACTTATGGTCAATTAATCTATGATAATGGAGGCCATAATACACAATGGAGAAAAAACTGTCTCTCCAATAAATAGTGCTAAGAAACCTGGACAGCTGCATGTAAGATAATGAAATTAGACAATTTTCTTACACTATATACTCAAAATGGATTAATGACCTAAATGTAAGACCAGAAACCATAAAACTCCTATAAAAGAACATAGGCAGAATGCTCTTTGATATAAATCATAGCAATATTTTTTTCAATCTCCTAAGGCAGATGAAACAAAAGCAAAAATAAATAAATGGGACCTAATTAAACTTAAAAGCTTTTGCACAGCAAAGGAAACCTTTGAAAAAACAAAAAGACAACCTCTGAATGGGAGAAAACATTTATAAATAATAAGGGGTTAATATCCAAAATATAAAAAACAGTTTGTATAACTCAACATCAAAAAAATAAACAACCTGATTAAAAAATGGGCAGAAGATGTTTAATAGACATTTTTCCAAAGAAGATATACAGATGACTAACTGGCATATGAAAAGATGTTCAAAATCACTAATCATAAGGGAAATGCAAATCAAAACAACAATGAAATATCACCTCACACCTGTCAGAATGGCCATAATCAAAAAGAACACAAATAACCAATGTTGGTGAGGGTGTGGAGAAAAGGGAACCCTCCTACACTGTTGGTGGGAGTGTAAATTGCTGCAACCACTGTGGAAAACAGTATGTAGGTTTCTCAAAAAACTAAAAATAGAAGTACCGTATAACCCAGCAAACTCACTGCTGGGTATTTATCTGAAAAAAAAACCAAACAAAAAAATACTAACCCCAACGTTCATAGCAGCATAATTTACAATACCCAGGATACAGAAGCAACCTAAGCATCCATCAACAGATGAATGAATAAAAAAGGTGTGTTATATATTTGCACAATGTAATATTACTCAGGATAAAAAGAAATAAAATTTTGCCATTTGCAACAGCATGTATGGACCTAGAGAGTATCGTGCGAAATAAGTCAGACAGAGAAAAAAAAACCACTGCATGTTATCATTTATATGTAGAAGCTAAGAAATAAGACAAATGAATGAATATAATAAAAGAGGAACAGACTCAGATATAGAGAACAAACTAGTGGTTACCAGTTGGGAGAGGGAAGGGGACTAGGGCAAGACAGGTGTAGGAGATTAAGAGATACTAACTACTATGGACAAAATAAATAAGTAACAATTATATATTGTACAGCACAGGGAAATATAGCCATTAATTTGTAATAACTTTATATGGAGTGTAATCATTAAAATAGTGAATCATTATGTCTCACACCTGAAACTAATATTATAAATCAACTATATGTCTATAAATATAATTAATTAAAGAGAAAAAGGTTTTCCAAATGATTTTGATGTACAGCCAGATATAAGAACAGCTGACTTGGGGTATAATAATGTGAGCATTGCTCTCATTTTTCCCTTGGGTCAGTCCTACAGAGTTTGTCCTAAGATCTTGGAGAAATGGAGAGAGAAATAAATAAAATACATAATACTAGTAGTGTGTTAAAAAATAAATAAATAAGCAAAGGCCATTCCATTTGAAAATTTTAAAAATGGAATTTAAAAAATCTTTTTTTCCCACCACAGAAAATACAACCTCATTTTTAGATTCCACATTCAAGTGACATCATACTGTATTTGTAGAAACAGAGAGCAGAATGGTAGTTACCAGGGACTGGGGATGGAGGAATTGGGAAAATATTGGTCAAAGGGCATGAACTTGCAGTTAGAAGATGAATACATTCTGGAGACTTAGTGCACAGCACTGTGATAGTAGCTAACAATACTGTATTATACACGTCAAAGTTGCTAAGAAACTAAATCTTAAGTGTTCTTATCACAAAAAAGAAATGATAATGGTGGGACATGTTGGAGGTGTTAGCTAATGCTACAGTGGTAATTATATTGTGATAGATAAATGTATCAATTCCACACATTGTACAGCATAAACTTATACAATGTTGTATATCAATTATATCTCAATAAAAAATTATAAAGAGAGAGCTGCTCTTGCAGATGGTTTCTACTTCCCTCCCACCTATGTCATGGGGTTTGAGGGGTGGACATCAGCAAGGCCCCAGGGCTTCAGAGGCGGCTGACAGAGATAACAACCACAGAGTTCTGTAAGAGTCACAAGGAAAGAACACTTCCAGGAGACGGGAAAGACTTGAGTGGGAAGGGGACATCCAGGGATCTCTAGGTGGAGGCTCAGATCAGCTACCATTATCCTTACCCTCATCCTCTTGATTGTCTTCATCCAGACTTTTTTTTTTTTAATGTAGATCTTTTTTTAAATTTTATTTTTATTTATTTTTAATTTTTTTTTGGCCTCGCAGCATGCGGTACCTTAGTTCCCCAACCAGGGATTGAACCCGCACCCCCTGCTGTGGAAGCCCAGAGTCCCAACCACTGGACCGCCAGGGCAGTCCCCAGACTTTTGATTTATGGTGAAAAGCTAAAGATGAAGGCACCATTTCTGCTGACAAATGACTGACAGCAACAATTAATCACAAAGCTCAGTTGAAGGCTGCATTTTCTGGGTACCATTTGGACCCTAGGAGGTTGATAAAATATGAATTTCCTAGCATCTGTAGATAGACTACAAAGCCTACGAAAGATGTTTTCAAGATTTCCTGGTAGGGTGGCCAGCAGCACTGTTCACTACCATGTTCTGTCTAAAAAATAGATGGTCTAAGAGTAGTGTCTTGATCACAGTGGGATGGGTGGAGAGGTGCAAGGGCAAGATAAGAGTGCATGGGGATACTATCATAAAGTAATAGGATTTAATAAACAGCACAGAGGAAAAGCAAAAGGATGTGACATCCAGTAAAAGGATTTAAATGCAAGATGGTCTGGGATCAGAGAGAAACCACAAATGCTTTTTGGAGCCTACTATAGGTAATATGAATCTTTTATAACCCTATCCACCAACCAGAAATATATCCATCCAAAATCACAAAATTGGAGTAAATACTAGTTCACATCAGTGTAGTAATGAAAATAAAACAAAAGAAATGGTAGTGACTCCTATTCTCAAATGAAATTCAGCCTTTTCTGGTAATTAGTAGGATATCCAGTTTCTCCAGCAATAACATCACACTGAGCAAACGGGCTACTGAAAATGTACCTGTAAAGATGCTGTGAGAACAACTGCCATAGGTTGAGCACCTATAGTGTGCCAGGTGGGAGACTAAGTATGCTACACAGGTTATCTCAGAA
The DNA here is from genome assembly GCF_028021215.1 of Eschrichtius robustus. Classification (NCBI taxonomy): domain Eukaryota; kingdom Metazoa; phylum Chordata; class Mammalia; order Artiodactyla; family Eschrichtiidae; genus Eschrichtius; species Eschrichtius robustus. The sequence continues at coordinate 114,088,710 of NC_090832.1, forward strand.
ACGCTCAGAGTAATTCTAAGAATTAGGTGTTATTTACATTTTACACATATCGAGTCTAAATTTCTGAGAAATAAATTGCCCAGAATTGTACAACTAGGGATGGTGGAGGCAGAATTGAAGGTGAGGGCTTCTGGACACAAATCCCTTTGCATTTTCACCCTGCTTTCTAGTATCGATTCTGTGGATTATGCATCCTCTAGGCTTCTACTCTATAATTTGATTCTAAATGGTCATGAGATAGAGGAACTGTCTGATTAGTCCTTTTCTCATTTGACATGCAATCCCTAATGACTTTAATTACCCAATATCTTCAAAAGGGCAATCTTACATTCTTATTTCCAGTGGTCTCTGAGCTTAATGTTCCCCTATCTGTATAAGTTTTTGAAGGACTCATATATTAATATATTGCATATATTATAACACTTGTGCCAAGATAAAATCATTTTACAATGAGATTAAATAAATATTTTCCATATAACACTTTCAGTATTTTTAAGTTTTATTTATCCACTCTGCCCAAATATATTGAGTACAATGAGATGAAATATGTTGCCTTACTTTTGAAAACCTTGGTTTAATATTTTGTTATACATTAATTAGATTCCAGGTCAGTTTTGAAATTCAGTTTATTTTGATATTTATGTGAGACATTTTTTATTTGGCCATGGCAGTCATTAAAAGCAAATATTCAACTGGTAAATATGCTTTTTCTCTGATTTCATCCTACTGTCCTTGAAAACTCATTAGACAGTGTTACTTGTTTATATTTTTCACAAGTGGTTTCAAATACCAAATAACATGAAATATTTTTAAATTGTCTAGAAAATTCTGTTTCCAATTTTCTTAAATGTGTGTAGAGGGTGTGTGTGTGTGTATAAGTTTGTATATATATTTATATCAGTGGCACATATTGCTAAATGGTGAAAAGATATCCAGATGTTTATTTTCAATATATTTTCTCTATAGTACAAAAGGCAGTTATTTTCTCACTTACTGTTATTACAAAACTTACATGTGGATAATGTGAAAGTATCTGGTGGACCTTGTTAGACCTAAGCAAATGGTCGCTGTTTCTAACCATGGAGTGAGGCTGACAAAGAGCTCCTACCGCAAGTGTCACTCTGACAGTTTCTTGTGTGCACAGATGCTTATATTATTGATATCATTTTCAAGCTATAACCTCCGTATTAATATTTAAACCTCTTTTCTGTTTCTTGAGGTATATTTATTAAAACTCAGTAATAAGCTCTGTAAATCCATTTATCCAGTAATGTTACTGTGTGGCAGGGCCCTGATTAGACATGTGAGCGACCTCTGTCAGCCCAATTCTCAGGGCAAAACTAAAATCTCTGTGCAGCAAATCTTACTTACTGTGTATAACCCATCATGGTGCAAAATGTAGGGACCACTCAGGGCAGCCTGAGTGGCACCCATCCATACGTGACACTTCGTAAAGCTTAATTCCTTATAAAAAATTGAAAATAAACACAAGTAGATGTTCTAATATTTTCTCCATACAGCATAAGTGGTGCCCATACACCTTCCCAGAGACTGCTGTGTGGTCAACTCCCACTTAGATGCCCAATCAACACCCCAAAACAACCTATCCAAAGCAGAATGCCTCTTTTTTATATTCTGCCACAAACCAAAAGGTACCCCTTTCCTGTGTTCCTACCTTTAAATATTAAAGGAAAAATGCCCCAAATCAAGAAACATGTGTCAGCACTTACTAGGTGCCAGCATTATGCCAGACAACACAATGCAAGTTCAACCCAAAATGTCAATATCCTTAATCTGCAATGTACTTTTATAAACTGATAAGAAAAACTGATAATTTCCAAGAAATGTATGAAAAAGATTTGATTTCATTAGTCATTAAATAAGTACATCTTCTTAAAAAAGAGAGGCCACTTTTTATCCATCAAGTTACACAAGATATTTTAAATGGCAGTACTCTATATTAGTGATGAAGAGAATGTTCTTTGTATAATACCATTTGACAAAGTTTGTCAAGGATTTTAGAAACGTTTGTGCCATTTTAAACCATGGTTAACAATGTCATTTTCATAAATTTATTCTAAAGAAATACTCATAAAATTATGGAAAGATTGATTTAAAAATTAGTCTAGCAAAATGTTAGAGACAATTTAAATATCCAACAATTGGAGATTAGGTAAATCAACTGCAGTGGATCCAAAAGATGGACAAGTATGTGATTATTAAAATCAGATTCTGAAAGAATATTTAATGATATGATATAATTGTAAGTGAAAAAAGACAGGATATAAAAGGATATAAAGTAAATAAAGGAAGATCTCAACTTTGTAGAAAAAAAAATCTCAAAAAATAAGAATAGAAGGAAACACATTTTTAACAATGTATGTCTCTGTGTAATAAAGTTACAAGTGGTTTCTACTTAAATTTTTTATGCCCTTTCATATTCTAACAAATTTCTACAATGAATATATATGTATGTACACATATGTATATATACACACATATATGCATATATATTATATATATATTATATTATATATATATACACACACACATTCTATTCACTATAGACATTTAAAAATTTTGAAATGCTTTTGGATATTCTCCGATATGCACCCAAATCAAATCCTGTATTATGTGTACATGTGTATATACAGGATTTAATTTTGCAGCATACCATAGAAAATCCCAGTACATGGCCTAAGCAAGACAAAGATTTATTTCTCTCACTTGACTGAGGTCTGGAGGAGGGGAATCTGGAGTCTGGCATGTCCAGGGTTACCAGTGGCTGAGGCTTCTCATACCTTTCGGTTCCACCAGTAGAACATGGCTTCCTTGCTCAGGGTCACCTTACCGTCCATTCCATCTGCATTCCTGGCAGGAAGAGGGATGAAAGGGGGTGGCAAAGGGCACACCTCCTACCAAGTCAGGCCCTGTGAGGAGCCTTTTGGGAATCCCTACCCAGTAACATCTCATGGCCACCATATCTGCAAGCTGTGACCTGGAGACCTTATGTAGACATACGTCACTGCTTGGAGTAAATTCTGGGTTTTCTTCTAAGGAAGTAGGAAAGAATGGCATTTGCATAGGCAATCTGTGGGTTGTACTACACTGAGGATAATAAAACTGCCTTTTAAATTTTTCTGTAAAGCCTGATGGTGGCAGAACAACAAAAAGAATCTATGTGAGGAAAAAAAGAATGGAGGAGAAAAGAGGAGATGCAGATAAAAATAAAGAGTCGCAGAAATGAAGGATTATTCTGATGCTCATTAGAAGGGAAAGAGAGGGCTCAACAATGGCTTAACTCCCAACCATGCTAAATTTCTTATACACCCTATACCACTTTCCAAAAATAAATTCAAAGGAAATGAATTGAAAAGGAGAGAAAAATCTGAAAGACAATGGCATTCAGTCTTCCTTGTCACTTTCCAGGATTCCCAGGAATTAAAGTAAATCTTGGGAACACAGTGCATATGGCTAAATTAGAGTCTGGTTCTTCTGTTTCTCCCTATGTAAAACAGAGAAGGCTAGAATTCCCGTAATGTGTAATTTGTATCTTAAAAATATCAGTGCAATCCAGTCTCCTACTCCATGGGATTAATATCTCTATACAATATTTGCTATTAAACACATTTCTTGCTTTTCATATGAGTTTGCTATATAAATATGAATAATATTTAAATGTATATGCAATTTTAAATGGATATACATTTATATAGAAATATGTAGAAAATTACATATAAAGATATATATTATAAATATATATATATGTATTTTTCTAGCCATGTGAGCCATTTTTCAAAATAATCTCAAGGGCATATTATGAATTATCAAAGAAAAGTATTTTGAATTCATTTTGAAGTTAAAAGTTAAACTTTAAATCAGGCATATGATTCTAGAAAACTTGGAGCACAGAGAGTAACAGAAAGCCTTAAAACTAAATAAACACAAAAGATTACCCCAGTTTATCCAGTTATATAGCTGAAGAAGTGACAAGAAAATTAAAGAACTTCCTATATAAATTGTAGATTAGCTAACTGAAAAACATTAGCATTTCTGAGTAAACAAGATGGTCAAAAAATCCAAAGAGAATTTGATGCCTGGGTCTAAAATGGAACCACAATGCTTATTCTAGAGAGAACAATTAGAAGATGCTCAAAATTAAAACATGGAGGTCTTCTATTTCTTCAGAAATGAAGTTGAGTATATGACAGTGACATTCCCTTCCATGCCATCCCACTGTTCTGTGTTATTTTCCTTTTTTTTTTTTTAATTTGAGAAGTGTGAGATTGTGTATATATTGGCAGAGAGCCTAGTTTGCAGAGGAAACACAGGAATAAAAATATCTATGGGGCTTCCCTGGTGGCGCAGTGGTTGAGAATCTGCCTGCCAATGCAGGGGACACGGGTTCGAGCCCTGGTCTGGGAAGATCCCACATGCCGCGGAGCAACTAGGCCCGTGAGCCACAACTACTGAGCCTGCGCGTCTGGAGCCTGTGCTCAGGCCCAGACAGTGAGAGGCCCGCGCTCCGCGATGAAGAGTGGCCCCTGCTCGCCACAACTAGAGAAAGCCCTCGCACAGAAACGAAGACCCAACACAGCCATAAATAAATAAATAAGTAAATATTTTTTTTTAAAAATCTATGAACACCTGCTGACATTTCCACGATCAACAGAGCATTTCCATGATGCTCCCCTAAAAGTGACAGCCCTCCCTGTTCTAAGGTTTAAGGTCTGTGATCAGAAACCCACTCCTACCAAACAGGGAGCTGCCCTTTTGAAGCTAAGCAATAGGATGTTGATGATCACAGGAATTTAATTTCCCCACTTAATGTCAGTAGTAAATTTGCTTAAGGCAGGACAACACCATTATCAAAGAACAGCTAGCAGATCATTGAAAAGCTACTAAATTATGCCATGGAATCTTTGAATTTATTATCACTTTACATTCTACTGACTCATTCATCTATAGCACCAGAAAGCTCCTAAATTCTGAATCCTTCTTACCTGATCATTCAGAATCAAGCAATCAAACAGCATTTATCAGAAGCCTTCTGGCACATTGTGCAATACTGGGAATTTTACCAACAGACTTCTCTATAAATATGATCCCTGATCTCTGAAAACTTTCCTTGTGAAAATAAAGCCTTGTGAAAACGTTAAAAAGAATTTTAACAGCTGTCTGTTGTTGTATATCGTTCCTTGTCACACATTGTCCTAAATGCGTCACAAAAATCCAACAAAGTCGGCACAATTATCATCTTCATTAGGTAAAGTGACTGGCCCAAGATTACAAAACTGATAATAAGTGATACCAGTTTCAAATACAACTCAAATAACACTGCCCTGGACCCACATAGAGCATAAAGGTCCAAAGTATCTAAATTGTGTATCAGTGTAGCACAACCACTGTACATTTGTTCTAAAACATGATGTTTATGTGTATTTGCAACATAAATATATTTTATAAATACAATATATGCAACAACCAAACAAAAGCACAAAAAACCTTAAACTGAAACAAGTCCACATTGATTAACTTCATTTAATCAACTAGGTTAAGACAAAATTTTCCTAGTCAGTGCTCAATAAATAGCTTCCATTATTATTATTAATAATAACAATATTATTATTATTATTATTTTTAAACTTCTTTATTGAAGTATAATTGCCTTACAATGGTGTGTTAGCTTCTGCTTTATAACAAAGTGAATCAGTTATACACATACAATATGTTCCCATATCTCTTCCCTCTTGCATCTCCCTCCCTCCCACCCTCCCCATCCCACCCCTCTAGGTGGTCACAAAGCACCGAGCTGATCTCCCTGTGCTATGCGGCTGCTTCCCACTAGTTATCTATTTTACATTTGGTAGTGTATATATGTCCATTACACTCTCTTACCCTGTCACATCTCACCCCACCCCCTCCCCATATCCTCAAGTCCATTCTCTGGTAGGTCTGTGTCTTTATTCCCGTCTTGCCACTAGGTTCTTCATGGCTTTTTTTTTTTTTTCCCTTAGATTCCGTATATATGTGTTAGCATACTGTATTTGTTTTTCTCTTTCTAACTTACTTCACTCTGTATGACAGACTGTAACTCCATCCACCTCATTACAAATACCTCCATTTCATTTCTTTTTATGGCTGAGTAATATTCCATTGTATATATGTGCCACATCTTCTTTATCCATTCATCTGTCGATGGACATTTAGGTTGCTTCCATGTCCTGGCTATTGTAAATAGAGCTGCAATGAACATTTTGGTACATGACTCTTTTTCACCTATGGTTTTCTCAGGGTATATGCCCAGTAGTGGGATTGCTGGGTCATATGGTAGTTCTATTTTTCGTTTTTTAAGGGACCTCCGTACTGTTCTCCATAGTGGCTGTATCAATTTACATTCCCACCAACAGTGCAAGAGTGTTCCCTTTCCTCCACACCCTCTCCAGCATTTATTGTTTCTAGATTTTTTGATGATGGCCATTCTGACCGGTGTGAGATGATATCTCATTGTAGTTTTGATTTGCATTTCTCTAATGATTAATGATGTTGAGCATTCTTTCATGTGTCTGTTGGCAATCTGTATATCTTCTTTGGAGAAATGTCTATTTAGGTCTTCTGCCCATTTTTGGATTGGGTTGTTCGTTTTTTTGTTATTGAGCTGCATGAGCTGCTTGTAAATCTTGGAGATTAATCCTTTGTCAGTTGCTTCATTTGCAAATATTTTCTCCCATTCTGAGGGTTGTCTTTGGGTCTTGTTTATGGTTTCCTTTGCTGTGCAAAAGCTTTTAAGTTTCATTAGGTCCCATTTGTTTATTTGTGTTCTTATTTCCATTTCTCTGGGAGCTGGGTCAAAAAGAATCTTGCTGTGATGTATGTCATAGAGTGTTCTGCCTATGTTTTCCTCTAAGAGTTTGATAGTGTCTGCCCTTACACTTAGGTCTTTAATCCATTTTGAGTTTATTTTTGTGCGTGGTGTCAGGGAGTGTTCTAATTTCATACTTTTACATGTATCTGTCCAATTTTCCCAGCACCACTTATTGAACAGGCTGTCTTTTCTCCACTGTATATGCTTGCCTCCTTTATCAAAGATAAGGTGACCATATGTGTGTGGGTTTATCTCTGGGCTTTCTATCCTGTTCCATTGATCTATATTTCTGTTTTTGTGCCACTACCATACTCTCTTGCTTACTGTAGCTTTGTAGTATAGTCTGAAGTCAGGGAGCCTGATTCCTCCTGCTCTGTTTTTCTTTCTCAAGATTGCTTTGGCTATTCGGGGTCTTCTGTGTTTCCATACAAATTGTGAAATTTTTTGTTCTAGTTCTGTGAAAAATGCCAGTGGTAGTTTGATAGGGATTGCATTGAATCTGTAGATTGCTTTGGGTAGTAGAGTCATTTTCACAATGTTGACTCTTCCAATCCAAGAACATGGTATATCTCTCCATCTATTTGTATCATCTTTAATTTCTTTCATCAGTGCCTTATAATTTTCTGCATACAGGTCTTTTGGCTCCTCAGGTAGGTTTATTCCTAGATATTTTATTCTTTTTGTTGCAATGGTAAATGGGAGTGTTTTCTTAATTTCACTTGCAGATTTTTCGTCATTAGTGTATAGAAATGCAAGAGATTTCTGTGCATTAATTTTGTATCCTGCTACTTTACCAAATTCATTGATTAGCTCTAGGAGTTTTCTGGTAGCATCTTTAGGATTCTCTATGTATAGTATCATGTCATCTGCAAATAGTGACAGCTTTACTTCTTCTTTTCCGATTTGGATTCCTTTTATTTCTTTGTCTTCTCTGATTGCTGTGGCTAACACTTCCAAAACTATGTTGAATAATAATGGTGAGAGTGGGCAACCTTGTCTTGTTCCTGATCTTAGTGGAAATGGTTTCAGTTTTTCACCATTGAGGACAATGTTGGCTGTGGGTTTGTCATATATGGCCTTTATTATGTTGAGGAAAGTTCCCTCTATGCCTACTTTCTGCAGGGCTTTTATCATAAATGGGTGTTGAATTTTGTCGAAAGCTTTCTCTGCATCTATTGAGATGATCATATGGTTTTTCTCCTTCAATTTGTTAATATGGTGTATCACATTGATTGATTTGCGTATGTTGAAGAATCCTTGCATTCCTGGGATAAACCCCACTTGATCATGGTGTATGATCCTTTTAATGTGCTGTTGGATTCTGTTTGCTAGTATTTTGTTGAGGATTTTTGCATCTATGTTCATCAGTGTTATTGGCCTGTAGTTTTCTTTCTTTGTGACATCTTTGTCTGGTTTCGGTATCAGGGTGATGGTGGCCTCGTAGAATGAGTTGGGGAGTGTTCCTCCCTCTGCAATATTTTGGAAGAGTTTGAGAAGGATAGGTGTTAGCTCGTCTCTAAATGTTTGATAGAATTCACCTGTGAAGCCATCTGGTCCTGGGCTTTTGTTTGTTGGAAGGTTTTTAATCACAGTTTCAATTTCAGTGCTTGTGATTGGTCTATTCATATTTTCTATTTCTTCCTGGTTCAGTCTTGGCAGTTTGTGCATTTCTAAGAATCTGTCCATTTCTTCCAGGTTGTCCATTTTATTGGCATAGAGTTGCTTGTAGTAATCTCTCATGATCTTTTGTATTTCTGCAGTGTCAGTGGTTACTTCTCCTTTTTCATTTCTAATTCTATTGATCTGAGTCTTCTCCCTTTTTCTCTTGATGAGTCTGGCTAATGGTTTATCAATTTTGTTTATCTTCTCAAAGAACCAGCTTTTAGTTCCATTGATTTTTGCTATTGTTTCCTTCATTTCTTTTTCATTTATTTCTGACCTGATCTTTATAATTTCTTTCCTTCTGCTGGCTTTGGGGTTTTTTTGTTCTTCTTTCTCTAATTGCTTTAGGTGCAAGGTTAGGTTGTTTACTCGAGATGTTTCCTGTTTCTTGAGGTAGGCTTGTATTGCTATAAACTTCCCTCTTAGCACTGCTTTTGCTGCATCCCATAGGTTTTGGGTCGTCGTATCGCCATTGTCATTTGTTTCTAGGTATTTTTTGATTTCCCCTTTGATTTCTTCAGTGATCACTTCGTTATTAAGCAGTGTAGTGTGTAGCCTCCATGTGTTTGTATTTTTTACAGATCTTCTCCTGTAATTGATATCTAGTCTCATAGCGTTGTGGTCGGAAAAGATACTTGATACGATTTCAATTTTCTTAAATTTACCAAGGCTTGATTTGTGACCCAAGATATGATCTATCCTGGAGAATGTTCCATGAGCACTTGAGAAAAATGTGTATTCTGTTGTTTTTGGGTGGAATGTCCTATAAATATCAATTAAGTCCATCTTGTTTAATGTATCATTTAAAGCTTGTGTTTCCTTATTTATTTTCATTTTGGATGATCTGTCCGTTGGTGAAAGTGGGGTGTTAAAGTCCTCTACTATGATTGTGTTGCTGTCGATTTCCCCTTTTATGGCTGTTAGTATTTGCCTTATGTATTGAGGTGCTCCTATGTTGGGTGCATAAATATTTACAATTGTAATACCTTCCTCTTGGATCGATCCCTTGATCATTATATAGTGTCCTCCTTTGTCTCTTGTAATAGTCTTTGTTTTAAAGTCTATTTTGTCTGATATGAGAATTGCTACTCCAGCTTTCTTTTGATTTCCATTTGCATGGAATATCTTTTTCCATCCCCTCACTTTCAGTCTATATGTGTCTCTAGGTCTGAAGTGGGTCTCTTGTAGACAGCATATATATGGGTCTTGTTTTTGTATCCATGCAGCCAGCCTGTGTCTTTTGGTGGGAGCATTTAATCCATTTACATTCAAGGTAATTATCGATATGTATGTTCCTATTCCCGTTTTCTTAAATGTTTTGGGTTTGTTATTGTAGGTGTTTTCCTTCTCTTGTGTTTCTTGCCTAGAGAAGTTCCCTTAGCATTTGTTGTAAAGCTGGTTTGGTGGTGCTGAACTCTCTCAGCTTTTGCTTGTCTGTAAAGGTTTTAATTTCTCCATCACATCTGAATGAGATCCTTGCTGGGTAGAGTAATCTTGGTTGTAGGTTTTTCTCCTTCATCACTTTAAGTATATCCTGCCACTCCCTTCTGGCTTGCAGAGTTTCTGCTGAAAGATCAGATGTTAACCTTATGGGGATTCCCTTGTGTGTTATTTGTTTTTTTTTTCCCTTGCTGCCTTTAATATGTTTTCCTTATATTTAATTTTTGACAGTTTGATTAATATGTGTCTTGGCGTGTTTCTCCTTGGGTTTATCCTGTATGGGACTCTCTGTGCTTCCAGGACTTGGTTAACTATTTCCTTTCCCATATTAGGGAAGTTTTCAACTATAATCTCTTCAAATATTTTCTCAGTCCCTTTCTTTTTCTCTTCTTCTTCTGGGACCCCTATAATTCGAATGTTGGTGTGTTTAATGTTGTCCCAGAGGTCTCTGAGACTGTCCTCAGTTCTTTTCATTCTTTTTTCTTTATCCTGCTCTGCAGTAGTTATTTCCACCATTTTATCTTCCAGGTCACTTATCCTTTCTTCTGCCTCAGTTATTCTGCTATTGATCCCATCTAGAGTATTTTTAATTTCATTTATTGTGTTTTTCATCATTGCTTGGTTCCTCTTTAGTTCTTCTACGTCCTTGTTAAATGTTTCTTGCATTTTGTCTATTCTGTTTCCAAGATTTTGGATCATCCTTACTATCATTATTCTGAATTCTTTTTCAGGTAGACTACCTATTTCCTCTTCATTTGTTAAATCTGGCGTGTTTTGACCCTGCTCCTTCATCTGCTGTGTGTTTTTCTGTCGTCTCATTTTGCTTATCTTACTGTGTTTGGGGTCTCCTTTTCACAGGCTGCAGGTTCGTAGTTCCTGTTGTTTTTGGTATCTGTCCCCAGTGGCTAAGGTTGGTTCAGTGGGTTGTGTAGGCTTCCTGGTGGAGGGAACTAGTGCCTGAGTTCTGGTGGATGAGTCTGGATCTTGTCTTTCTGGTGGGCACGTCCACGTCTGGTGGTGTATTTTGGGGTGTCTGTGGCCTTATTATGATTTTAGGCAGCCTCTCTGCTAATGGATGGGGCTGTGTTCCTGTCTTGCTAGTTGTTTGGCATAGGGTGTCCAGCACTGTAGCTTGCTGGTCGTTGAGTGAAGCTGGGTCTTGATGTTGGGATGGAGATCTCTGAGAGATTTTCGCCATTTGGTATTACGTGGAGCTGGGAGGTCTCTTGTGGACCAGTGTCCTGAAGTTGGCTCTCCCACCTCAGAGGCACGGCCCTGATGCCTGGCTGGAGCACCAAGAGCCTTTCGTCCACACGGCTCAGAGTAAAAGGGAGAAAAAATAGAAAGAAAGAAAGAAAGAAAGAGGCTATAATATAGTGAAGTAAAATAAAGCAATTATAAAGCAGAGCTATACAGACAAAATCTCACCCAGAAGCATACACATATACACTCACAAAAAAAAGGAAAAGGGGAAAAATTAATATATCCTGCTCCGAAAGTCCACCTCCTGAATTTGGGATGATTCGTTGTCTATTCAGGTATTCAACAGATGCAGGCACATCAAGTTGTTTGTGGAGTTTTAATCCGCTGCTTCTGAGGCTGCTGGGAGAGATTTCCCCTTCTCTTCTCTGTTCGCACAGCTCCTGGGGATCAGCTTTGGATTTGGACCCGCCTCTGCGTGTAGGTCACCTGAGGGCGTCTGTTCCCCGCCCAGACAGGACGGGGTTAAAGGAGCAGCTGCTTCGGGGGCGCTGGCTCACTCAGGCCGTGGGGAGGGAGGGGTACGGAGGAGGCGGGGCGAGCCTGCGGCGTCAGAGTCCGGCGTGACGTTGCAGCAGCCTGAGGTGCGCCGTGTGTTCTCCCGGGGAACTTGTCCCCGGATCACGCGAGCCTGGCGGTGGCGCGCTGCACAGGCTCCCGGGAGGGGCGGTGTGGAGAGTGACCTGGGCTCACACACAGGCTTTTTGGAGGCGGCAGCAGCAGCCCCAGCGTCTCACGCCCGTCTCTGGGGCCCGCGCTGATCGCTGCGGCTCGCGCCCGTCTGTGGAGCTTGTTTAGGCGGCGCTCTGAATCCCCTCTCCCTGCGCGCCGTGAAACAAAGAGGCAAGAAAAAGTCTCTTGCCTCTTCGGCAGCTGCAGACTTTTTCCCGGACTCCCTCCCGGCTAGCTGTGGTGCACTAACCCCTTCAGGCTGTGTTTACGCCGCCAACCCCAGTCCTCTCCCTGCCATCCGACCTAAGCCCAAGCCTCAGTTCCCAGCCCCGCCCGCCCCGGCGGGGGAGCAGACAAGCCTCTCGGGCTGGTGAGTGCTGCTCTTTGCCGAGCCTCTGTGCAGGAATCTCTCCGCTTTGCCCTCCGCACCCCTGTGGCTGCACTCTCTTCCGTGGCTCCGAAGCTTCCCCCCTCTGCCACCCACAGTCTCTGCCCGGGAAGGGGCTTCCTAGTGCGTGGAAATCTTTCCTCCTTCACAGCTCCCTCCCACTGGTGCAGGTGCCGTCCCTATTCTTTTGTCTCTGTTCTTTCTTTTTTCTTTTGCCCTACCCAAGTACGGGGGGAGTTTCTTGCCTTTTGGGAGGTCTGACGTTTTCTGCCAGCGTTCAGTGGGTGTTCTGTAGGAGCAGTTCCACGTGTAGATGTATTTCTACTGTATCTGTGGGAAGGAAGGTGATCTCCGCGTCTTACTCTTCCGCCATCTTCTCTCCTCCTCCTATTATTATTATTATTATTAAAGTAGTGTGCTTTCAGGGGTTGAATAATATGGGAAGTGGGGGGTTTCCTGATTGGATATCACCCCTAGTCTCAGATCCAAAATAAATGCCCGTTCCTTCCCAGCAGATACAACTAGACATCTAGAAGTAATCCAACCCAGAATACCACCCCAAAATGTGTAAAAATTAAAATTAATTTCCTTTCTTTACTGTGAGACAGGCAGATACTACAATGCCAGCTGATAATGCAAGAAGGCCTTTGCTTCCTTCAGTCTATCTAATAATGGACTAATTTTCCCAAACCTAGGAATATGTCCCCAGCCCAGCTAACTCTGGACCCCTGGATCTCCCTGGCTGTCTCATCTGTAATGTACCAAGTCTGCATGGCTGAGGACTTAAGAGTAATCATAGATGAAGTGTCAAGGAGGATACACAAGAGCATAGATGTCAGGTCACATGGGATTAACTCTATTCTTCTGGATCTGAGAGCAGCTTTATCCAACATAACAATCTTCAGGATACAAAATTAAGCCACTAAACTATACTCTGTATTTTCAAGTTGTAAAATTCATCACTAATGTAAAAAAAATAGTTTAAATTTGTCCATAAATCACCCTCAGTAACAATTTCCAAAACAAAAACAAAAGGTAAAATATACTCTCTAGTCTGAATTTATGGTTTGTCTGCGTCATAAGACAAAAATGTATCCTGACGAGTTCTCTGAATTGTCAGTTTATTGTACTACTGAGCTTTCAAGTGATTTATCTTCTGGATATAAGGCGAATACTTGCATCTTGACTCATTTTTATAGCTACGTTACTCAATTGTTATGACCCAGAATTTAGCATTCTGGTATACGCACAGTAAACTCTTGGAATCTTGTAAACATTTTATTTCTGTTCCTTCACAACAACTAAAAGGTGCTAATTCTACAAACTTTCTTTGTATAGTTGGGGTCACACATACGGAATTAGAAGTCAAAGTAGATGAAACATTTTGGAGTATAGGTATCAGAAATGGTAAAATACTATATTGACCATGTTTACATAATTTGTTCATTATATTATTAGTTTTTTAAAGGGGAAAAATTAATATTTATGTTTAGACAAACACAAAAAGTCAACTTGCAGTTCTCAGCCTGCACCAAAAGATGATGATTTAAGCTAAAAAAAAGCTAATTTTATAATTTTTGGATTCAACTATTTCTATTTTAAAATATTTAATAGCTATTGTCTCATTAATATACAAAAAGAACTTTAAGTATGAATATAAAATAAATTTTCTTTTCTTAGATTTAATAATAAATATTCAATTTCCTAATGTATATTTACTAATTCTTTCACTAAAACCTAACTCTAAATACTTCAGTGCCAACAGTATGGGAATTGAAATAGTTTCTTTAATTTTTTAATGGTTTTGGAGGCAATTTATTGGAACAAAGGAACAAGACATGGATTTTAGATTTAAACAGACCTTGAGGAAGCGAGGGAGAAAGATACATACATACATACATACATAGTACATACATACATATATCATACATACATAAAATATTTTGTCTTGGTTTTATGGATTCTATTTCATTTAGCTCTTTGATAAAACCTCTATTTATCCTTTTGGTTTTAAACACAGTTATTTTAACATTTTTTTCATATTGCTCTATTGTTCCCTGTTCTTGGGATTAAATTCTTTCTCTCCTGGTGGTGGACTTTGTTGTGTACTTTGTGATGTTTTTCTGTGAGCTCCTCTTTGACAGAAAGCACTTTCCAGATTATAAGGCTTCCCGAAGACCAATTTTATTTTTAAGCTGAGGTACAATTTATATATATTAAAATACACAAATCTTGAGTATTCAGCTTAGTTAGTTTTTGCATATGTAATATATACCTAAACTATTACACAAGTAAAGACATAGAATGTTTCCTGCATCCTTGTGGTCCCTATTCATCAATATTCACTGAAAGGTAACTACTATAAGTCTTGATATGGTAGTTAGCTATACATGATATAGGTAACTAATATGCTAGTATAAGTATTTCTTCTTAGGAAAGAAGTATGTTAGGAGGTGTCTAGTTTTATTCTTCTTTTTATAGCTTCTTTCCTTATTCTAGGTCCTTTGAATTTCTACCTATTTAGAATCAGCTTGTCAATTTCCATCAAAAAACCTTGTTAGAATTGTGACTGTGATTGAATTGAATATACAGATCAGTTTATGGAGAATTGACATATAATCAATATTAAATTTTCTAATCCATGAACATGGTAAATCATTGTTTCTTTGGCCTTCCTTAATTTCTTTCAGCAATATCATATAGTTTTTCGTGCCCTTTTACTAGATTTATTTGTATCTATATGATTTTTGGTGCTATTGTAAATGATATTGCTTTTAATTTAATTTTAATTGTTTGTTTGTTGTTAACACAATAGATTGACCTATACCTTGCAACCTAACTTACTTATTTCTAATATTGCTATTTTGTTTACGGGTTTTTTTAAATTTCTGTGAATATAATCGTGTCATTGTGAATAATAGCAGTTTTCCTTCTTCCTTTCTAGCTATTATACCTTTTCTTTTCTTGCTTTACTGCACTTCTAATACAAATGTTAAATAGAAGTGGTGAGAATGGACATCTTTTTCTTGTTCCCAATCTCAGGAGGAAGCTTCCAATATTTCACTACTAAGTATGTTTTCTGTAGATTTTTTAATAGATAGCCTTTGTAAGATTTAGAAATTCCTAGTTTTCTAGACATATGTTGAATTTTAACAAATATTTATCTGCATTTATTGAGATAATAAAATTATTTTTATCCTTTAATCTATTGATGTGGTGAATTCTATTTATTAATTTTTTAAAATTATAAAATCATACTCACATTTCTGGAATAAATCCATATTGCAAATTTTTAAATTAGCCATGTTCATGGCTCTATGGAGTTCACTATCTCCAGGCAATTTTTTATATTACTGTCTGAGTTTGGGCTTGTGGTACCATGAGGATAATCCAAATGACAATCTATACTTAGTAATCTATAATCATTTTGTATGTGGATACATGAGTATGTATAATATGATACATACTTGTGTATGTATGCATGATAAATATGATGGATTTCTATTATTCTGATTATAACTCACTTCTCTAAACAGAGCTTAAAGGAGCTTAATAAAAAACAAACTTTAAAAAGTAGAAAAAAATTTACATTTTTAAAAAATTTGTTGATTTTTACCCAGTAGGGTTCCTTGGGCATTGACTTGGGCATGAGACTGATGAGAGATAAGTAAATGAAGGAGAATTTAGGAAAAGAGTTACAGGCATGAGTAGGAAGCAAAGTATGGAAAGCAGATAATGGCAAGAGTACCACCATCCTTTGCTCTCTCATGGAGAAACCAGAAGAAAACCTTCCACAGCTCCTGGGAAGTGGGCCTCATATTACTGTAGTACCGTGCAATAGTGAATGTTTATAGTGATAATCCTAAGTCATCTAGAAAATATTAAATTATGTTTAGTTTGTTCTGATTACGAAGATGTAACGTTCTCTTCCAAATATTTTATGTGAAATGGTTGACATTCCAAGTCTGAAAAAGAGGCAAACTTTTCGTATATATATAGTTATATATAAAATTATATCTTTATATATCATATATAAAGGTATATATAGTTATGTACAATATAAATAATGTTATAAAGGTTTAAGTTAATATATAGTTATATATAATTTTATATATGTAGATGTTTATATATGTAGTTATTTACTTACATAATTATGTAGACTAGAGTTCAGCTATTTAGGATTCAGTCTCAGTTTTTAGAATAACTGAATTTACCTTTCTTATAGCCATGAGCTCATTCTTTGTCACTCTGTTCTTTTAAAAGTAAATACATTGTACTCACTAGCTAAGAGATTTCACCTAGCAATTTCAGTGATGGTTTGAATAAACAACAGCTGTCAAAATGGTATCGATTTACCTGCTCTCCCATCCTTACAACCATAAAAGCATTTCCTTTTACACAAGAGTGTACTGAGGAATAATTAGTAAGTGTTTTTAAAAACAATTTGAAGGTATGAAAGATTACTCCAAAATGCTAATTTTGATTATTATCGTAACAGCTAAAAGGCAAGAAGAAGAATATAATGCAGTGATCCTCATTGTTGGCTTAATACAGATGTCCTCAACCATCTGTGAAAGGGATAAAGAAAAATATCTATTGGGCCCAATAGCAAAAGCAAGGTAACAATTGTAAAAGTGAGGAGGACTAGAGTTTTGCATTAGAGAATCCTAATTGGATTCTTCACCATTTGCCTGGCAGAGCATAGTCTTCAAAACAAATAAGCCTTCCATCTTCAAATGTATCCTGAATTTTCCACAAAATTCTATTAGGCTCTAAAGCCCATCCTAGAGTAAAATCCAAAGTTTATAGGACCTGAGATATCAAAGATGGCAAATGTAACTTTGTGGTAGCATATACCTGTTTATGTACCCTGGATATTTCGCATCCACAGAATAGGTGTATGTCCATATGAATGTTTCCTCTACCACCTACAAGGTGATAACTTCCAAATGTGTATCTGTAACTCAGACATCTCCTCTGAGCTGCAGACTCACGTGTTTATTGTGATATCAAACAGACAGCTGTTGATATCTCCAACTGAATGTCTTACAGGCATCTCAAATTTCATGTATCTCAAATACAGTGCCTACAATACTCAACCCCCCAGTTTTTCTCCTGTGTGTCCCCCATATTCCCATAGATGGTACCACCATTCACCGGGTGCTCAAACCCGAGGGCTGTTTTTAATCCCTCTTTCCTTCTCATCCCTAGTGTCTAATCTACCTCCAAGCCCTATCAACTCAACGACAAAAATATCTTGAGTCTCCTCCTCTCAGCTGCCACTGCTTCAATGACTCTTGTTCAAGTTATTACAATATCTGTGTATAATTCTGCCAACTTTGCTACAGCTATTTTCAATACAATAGCCAGAGCAATCTTTCAAAAAAATAAATCTGACCATGTCACACTCCTGTTAAAAGCATTCCAATTATTCCCATTTCACTTTGAACAAAATAAAATAATTTAACATGACCTACAAGACTGCGATCGGGCCCAGCCCCATCTCTCCTGCTCCTATTCTTGAACTCCTGTTCCAGCCACACTGGTCTTCTTTAGATTCTCAAACACATTAAGCTCTTTCCTTCCTCAAGGTCGTCACAAAGGCTGTTCCTTCTACCTGAAACACTGTTTCCTCTGACCTCCGACTTCTCTGATCTTATGACTAATCTACAATATCACCTCCTCAGGGAAGCTTCTATTAACCCTATGCTGTCTAAAATAGTTTTCTCACCCCCCATAACATTTCCCAGTAGTCTCTCTTATTGCACGCTTTTATTTCCTCTTCACAGCATCTAGTACAATTTGTAAGGTATTTACTTGTTTGCTTACTTATTTTCTTATCCCTCCCCAAAAAAACAAGTTCCATGAGGATTGGGATTAGCACTCTTTTGCCCACCTTTGTGATTACAGTGCTGTGGACTTGAGACATGCCTGTGTGGGAGTGCTGAAGGATGTGTGTTTATGGAAGATAGAGACTCTTCAGTTAAACCTGCTTCTCACTGCACTCAGTTCAGAGGCTGACTCTTAGAAGGGGATGTTGATGGTGGGAAGTTAGAGAGGGCAGCTGGAACTCTTTCTAGGGGTTGAATGTTCACCATATGCTAAGTCTCCTCTTTTTACTTTCCGTATCCTATCTCTTCTCACTTAGCAAATAGCTGGTTCTTCTTCCTTTGCTGCTGCAAAAATTATCTTCTCCTCAGAGGCTCTCCATGGTGCTTTATCCTGCATTGCCAATCAGTCGGGGTGTCCGTGTCACTCTCCCCAGCCCGCCTACCTGTAACACCTCCATCATTTCCCCCACCTGTTTCCAACACACTAATCAAGAAATACCACTCACTTCCCCTTCTGTCTGTCTCTTTCTATAGATGCTTTATAGGACAGTTTATGCTATTTCGAAAACCTAGAACAAGCTCCCATCTGCCATCTGTTAAACCATCATTCCTCCTTCATTAAAAATCTTTCTTAAATTCAAGCTCATTTCAGAAAAAGTATGAGTCTAAGAAGGAGTGAGTCTCACATTTAGATTCATATGTCTGACACTGTTCTGTATTATCTACCTGGGTCTACTTAACAGGAAAAAAATAAAAAATAAATTCCAAAATAGAAAAGCAGAATTATAGCATGTATATATTTTAAATACATGTGACCGTATTTATACAGACACATATTCTGTTTGCGACATGCTGCAGTTTTGCAAAGTTATTTTTTTCCAAAATTCTGCAAAGACTAGAACTATGTTTTCCTTCTGCACACTGCCTAGCACACTGAGGATACACAATAAACATACGTGTGTGTTATAAATATGCTAATGTACAAATTGCAGATAAATGCATATGAAGTTTGAGAAGAGTTTCAGATTGGCAATTTTTCTCAAACATAACCACTGGCTTACTTCTACTGATTGAGAAGGTATCTCTACACAACAATGTCAAGTTGGCTGACAAGTAGCTCTCCTCCTGAAGTACTTAAAACATTTCATGTTCTTAATGAGACTATATTCACCAAAGTAGGATAAAGAATTCTGACAGTTCCACAATGGGGGTACAATACATCATTAATGTCAGACTAGAAAAAGGGGAAGATTTCACCATGTATCTCCCAGTCCTTTAAGTCCCAAACCAAACACTATCCTAATTGTGGAAATCACTGGCTAGACATCAGGACCACATTTTTTAAATGTGGGAACTGATAACAGACCATGAGTTTATTATGAGTCAGCACTGAGTTCTTTAAAAATTCATACTTGGAGGAGTTGGCCAGATGAGAGTAGGCACTGATTCCCGTTTACTTGTACAGGCTTAAGGTTGATCTCCATATTTTAAGAGCAGTTTAGAGAATTTGAAAAAGATGCTGGAAAAGGCAGACCAAAATTATGGGTGGGATGATTAAAGCCTATTAAGAAAGAATAAAGCATTTGGGTTGTTTAATCTTCAAAAAAGAAGGTAATGGGATGACGGCTACTTTAAAAAGTAGAAAATTTTTATATAAAGGGTACTTCCTAGTATTTCCATACTATGAGGGCTATATAAGGTGGGAAGTGGATTTAAATTGTGATTGAGAAGAGATTTACACTAGAGATAAGAGAGTTTTGTTGATAGAGATTAAAACGTTCAAAAAGAGGCTTCTGCAGACATTAGTACAATCTCCATCCTCAGAAAGCCTTGGAGCAGGATGCATGGTAATCTATCTCAGGTTGCTTTGATATCAGAGACAACTGTCCTAGCAGTTTGCACTTAAGAATTGGTATTCTTTGATTCTACTTTCAGTGACTCTGGGAAACTTTTTCCTTAAAAATAACAACTTTTTATTTAAATAGTGTATGGACTACTGACTATTTTAAAACACTAGTACTTAGTATTAGAAATCTCTGCGATGTGAAGAAAGAACAAGATGTGAAAATGAGGCAATGAAGAAGGGGCAGTAACTTTTCTATGATTACAGGTTAATTGTAAAGAAAGCACATCTCTTTCTTATTCTTCTTTTCCCTGTAATTCTGAATGTCAATTCTGATGCAGTATGAATCCTGAGAGTGAGGAGGTAGGAACAGTTATCACTAAATTTAATCTCTGGAAAAGTTTACAGATGGAAAACTTCATAATTGAACTTGTCACAAATATTGTACTTTGAAGAACTGGCATTAACTAGACACAGAGGCATCCTCATTCCCAATCTGTAGGACCATTCAAGAGTGATGGGGTCACCCCTATATCATGGATAGAAATTCCACTGTCCTCCATCTGGTTCTGACATTTCCTTCCACATAAAGTGTGTGCTGGCTCAGTGCCAGTCTGAACTTTAGCTTTCCCTGTAATGAAAACTCCCCAGTCATATCTGCAACAGCAACAGGAAGTTCCTGAGCTTGACCTTTACCTGGCACAGGAAGGACGTGTGTTACAACAGTACTCTGTACAGATGTTACACTTGTGAAGAGATGAACTACTCATTCACAAAGACAATGTTTCAGGCTAAGTCATTAAGAATTATAAAGAGCTCTTAAAATCTAAATGAAGACTGTCAGCAGTAAATATGTACACTTACACCAAGTTACCAAAAATTTCACCCTATTTATGGCAGATATTTTACAATTATAATCAGACTGGGTAAAATAAACACACGTGCATTTATCTAGTTAAGTTTTTCAATTTTGCTGATCTTCAGTTTTTCCATTTGGGAATTTATATTACAGCTGATTTCTGAGAACTTTCCAATTAAAAAATTTTAAAAGGCTCAATTCAGTGACTTCCTTTTGATTAATATGGTGAATCCAGAGACCACAAAATGCCTTCTATATTAGCTCCTTTAAGTACAGTTTCTGCTTGCTCTTAGCCAGAAATTTCACTCAGGAAACTAATCTGTACAAACATTGTGACAATCCAAGCAAAACATCCCACACAGGCCTCATCACCATGGCCAGCTCTCAGAATCAAGGTACTCACCATGGAGAAAGAGAAGGGGGAGCAAAAAATGTGAAGCAACAAAAGGATTTCTCTAGTTGGCTTAAAATTTCTAGCAATGATAGGAGAAATGAAAGAATAATTGAGAAGGGAAATGTTGGAAAAATACAGTCACACACATTATGTGACATATATCTAAATTTTGAAAAAGAAAAAGATCAATTATTTGACTATTTACACATTCTAGAAATATGATTTTATTTCTAAAAAGATACAAATAATTGACTGAATTAAGTTGTTCTTTAAATGCATCCACGAGGTCAATGACTTAAAGGTAACCTCAGCTCTTGCTAACATTTCAAGTTGTTTGCAAGAATTAAAACATACTTCTTTTCTCTTTTATGAAGCTTGACTAATTATCACCTAGATTTCCAGACAGTTAAAATATCCTAAGGATAGAAAAAAGATAAGTGTTGGTGAGGGGGTGGAGAAAAGGGAACCCTTGTATACAGTTGGTGGGAATGTAAATTGGTGCAGCCACTATGGAGAACAGTATGGAGGTTCCTTAAAAAGCTAAAAATAAAGCTATACTGTGATCCAGCAATGTGTCTTCTGACGATATAGCCAAAGAAAATGAAATCAGTATCTTGAAAATATATCTGCACTCCCAGGTTCTTTGTAGCATTATTCATTATAGCCAAGATATAAGTGTCCATCAACGGATGGATGAAGAAGAAATTGTGGCTATATACACACACATATATATGTGTGTGTGTGTGTGTGTGTGTGTGTGTGTGTGTATAGCCACAGCCTTAAAGAAGGAGATTCTGCCATTTGCAACAATATGGATGAACCTGGAGACTGTTATGTTGTACAGCTGTTAGCATAACTAACACCATCTTGGGCCCTTCAGCTCTTCCTGGTTCTTCCTCTGACTACCTGGGACTTTACTGTGTAGTAAATCTCTTCTCTGTTGTCAAGGGCTTTGTAGTTAATAGATACTGTTTAATGTTCATTAGGTAGCCCATATGCTCTGTTAGTCTTTGAACAATAAGATTTTTCGCTTACATGTTCCCAGCACTCATGAGTCTAGTTACCCATCATAGAACAGATGCAGTCTTGACTGAGGAATGCATGCCCTGTCTCTGAGCACATACCCTCATGCCTAAGTTTGACTATAAAGTTGTCCCAGTGGCCCCTTGGTGGTGCAGAGAATTGCTGGGTAGCAGAGGAATCACTGTCTGCCTGATTCCACACTGTATGTAAGTTACTCAATAATAAACTGATCCATTGATTATAGGGAGCTGGCTCCTTCATTTTTCAGCTTCAAGACACCTTCTCAGTTTGGTGGGCACGTTTCATTCTCTCCATCCTTGGATCTATGCTAAGAGAAATAAGCCAGACAGAAAGAAGAAAACTGCATGATCCCATTTACATGGAATCTAAAAATGTCAAATACATAGAAGCAGAGAATAGAACAGTGATTACCAGAGGCAGGGAGGTGGGAAAAATGGGGAAAGGTTGGTCAAAGGGCACAGTTGCATTGATGTAGGACGAATGAGTCTAGAGATCTAGTGTACAGCGTGATGACTGTAGTTAGGAAGACTGTACTGAATATGGAAATGTGCTAAGAGGATAGATTTCAGGTGCTCTCACTACACACATGAAAATGGTAACTATGGGGGAAGATATGTTAATTAACTTGACTGTGGCAATCATTTCACTATGTGTATGTATATCAAATCGTCACCTTAAACATATACAATTTTTTTAAAAAATATATAAATAAATAACAGAGCAGGAGAGGGATGAATTAGGAGTTTGGGATTAACATTTACACACTACCATATATAAAATAGATAACCAACAAGGACCTACTGTATAGCACAGGGAACTATACTTCATACTTTGTAATAACCTATAAGGGAAAAGAACATGAAAAAGAACATATATATATATGTATATATATATATATGTATATATATATACATATACATATATACATATACATATATATATAGAGAGAGAGAGAGAAAGCTGAATCACTTTGCTCTACACCTGAAACTAACACAACATTGTAAATCAACTATACTTCAATCAGTCAACATAAATAACATAAATAATAAATTAAGTAAATATCCTAAAAAAACAAAATTCAAAAGAACATCCTAATATTCACCTCTATTTCATGCCATATCAACACTCAAATACTCCCAAATAAGATAACATATTAGTTTGTTTCCAAAACTGTTTATACAGGTTTTTTGAATGTGAATTTTTGTAAAAGAGAGCTATGGATTCCTGAAGTTGGTGGTATAAACAAGTCAGGGACAAAGAAGAAAGTGGATGGAGAATGGAGATAAGGCTCAGTGACTCAGACTCTTGGTGGCAGATGGCAGAAGCCAGATCAAACTAGCCAAAGCATGAGAGGTATATTGGCATGGATAACTAAGAAATCCTTGACCTATTTCAAGCATGATATCATCCCATACATGAGGCTGTGTCTTTTTACCCTCTGATTTCCTCTGTGTTTGCTTTATTCCAGAAAGATTCAATCATGCGGTAGCAAAGATGATCCCCAGCAGCTCCAGGGTTAGAGCTAAGAAATCCACGAAAAAGAAAGACACACTCTATCCCCCAGTATCCCTGTCAATCTGTATCAATGATGTGTCCATCCTTGAGCCAATCACTTTGTCCAGAATTATGAGGGAACACTGGTCAGCCTGGGGTTGTATGCTTCCATGTCAATGAAAGTGAGGCTGGGTGTTGAATTCTCACTATAATGACAAGAATTTGGGGATTTTAGCTCCAAAGAGGAAAAAGGTAAAGGATAGATCATCCCTTCCTCTCCACCCCCAATACTCTCATAACACACAAAAATAGCTGATGTATTGTGCAGGGCTAAAGCACTTATTATTCTATTATTTGCCTGTAGTCTCTCTGCCTCCTCTTAACTCTTCTTTCTTCCTTTCTTACTCTCTCTCCTTTTCTCCCTCCTGCCCTCACCCTTTCATCCCTCCCTCTTTTCCTCCATCCCTCCTTCCTTTCTTGCTTTGTTCCCTTTTTCCCTTCCTTCCTCAAAATAACGTGCGTATATATTTTAGAAGTCAAATACTATTATTGTAAGGCTTACAGCAAAAAACACCAGTGTCCTGCCCTATCCTTCCTCACAATTTACTTCCACCACCAAAAGATAATCATTTTAAACTATATTATCTTTTTATTCTATTGTTTTATTTCCCATTTCTAAACAGCAGGCTTATAAATAGTATATCATTATTTTTTAGATATTGTCGATTGGCACCCTACACAGAAGTACATTTTTTAAATCTCTTATATGACCAAATACATATACATCTTACCCCATTCTCACAATGTGGTTATATCATAATTTTTATTAAGTCAATATTCATTTTTAACAAAATTGTGATTACGTATCCATTGTTACAGCTCATTCACATAGTACATATATGATTATATTTTCTTTCTTTCTAACATTTGCTCTTCATTTACTTTTTTCTAGTGTTTCTATTTGACTGGGGTGTTTTTGTTTGTTTGTTACTGTTGCTTATTCGTTTGCTTGGTCTTGTTTGCTTGCTTAGTCTTCTGTGCATTCATCACAAATTTATATATTTTAAAAATCTCCTAACAAACTCTCAGATTCATCTCAGTACAAACCCATCAGGTATGTCACCAGTTCATGTTGGTCTCTTGGGGGGACTTCCGTGTAGTGGCCCCTTGTCCTCCTACTCTAGCCCATGCTTGTCCAGCTGAAGCCCTGACACTTCCTTCCACCCGCATGCTTGGAATTCCCTTCGCCCACTCCCTTTGTTAGAACCCTCTGTCCTTCGACCCCACGTCTCTCCCATATTGTTTACCCTCTGGTTTTGGTGGAGTGCTTCCTCTGCCAACTTCCAGAAAATATACAGAAGATAACTTTGTGAGACCCCACATGTATAAAGAGCCTTTGTTCTGCCCTCACATTTGACTGGTGGGTTTGAGTGTGAATTAGGCGGACCCTTCACTTGGAAAGCTGTATAGCAGGTCCATCGATGATCTCTTCTGTCCCATTACTTTGGTTTCCCTGACTAGAGCCCTTACCTGTCAAATATTAGACCTCCTGAATGGATCCTCTGCTTTTTAAACATATATTCTCCTATTTTCCATCACTTGTGTTCCTACTTATCCTCTGTTCCTACTTTCTGAAAAATGTCTTCAATTTTTTTTTTTTTTTTTTTTTTTTTTTTTTTTTGGCTGTGTTGGGTCTTCGTTGCTGCATGCAGGCTTTCTCTAGTTGCAGCGAGCGGGGGCTTCTCTTCATTGTGGTGCGTGGGCTTCTCATTGCGGTGGCTTCTCTTGCTGCGGAGCACGGGCTCTAGGCGCACGGCCTTCAGTAGTTATGGCATGTGGGCTCAGTAGTTGTGGCTCATGGGCTCTAGAGCGCAGGCTCAGTAGCTGTGGTGCACGGGCTTAGAAACCACCCTTTCACTTGCTTTCACCTCCAAATGATCTCCAGCCATCATTGATCTCTACTACTAGTGTTATTTTTCTTTCTTCTCCATCTTCTCTCTTCCTCCTCTTCTCATTCTTTTTTCCTCTTCTTCCCTTTTTTCCTTCTTTACATTTTTTGTCTGATTCCTCCCATGAGAAAATAAGCTCCGTGAGGACAGGGTTTTGCTCTGTTTTGTTCTCAACATACTACCTAATTCCTAGAACAACACCTGACAAAAAGCCAGTATGTACTTGCTGGGAAAAAATGACAACATACTAGAAAAAATAGAAAATTTAAGTAAACAGAAACAAAAATAATTTATTTGCAAAGATCACAAATAATCTCTCTATCCAAAGCTAATAATTATTAACACTTGAGTGATATCCTTTTCTTTGCAGATATATACCATATATTCTTCCAGAAGAATATAGTCCTTCACAGTCCTTCTAAGGAGACAGAAATATAAATTACAATACAACACACCAAGTACTATGACTGAACAAAATGCTAAGAAGCAGAAAAGATAAATAATTAATTCTGCCTGGCAGAGTTAGGAGGTATAATAAACGCTGAACTTAAAATATAAGTAGAACTTGTCAGATTTCTATGGGATATTTTAAAGAAAATCCCAAACCTCCTATCACCCTGCTATATAATTATTTTCCTCTTATTACAATAAATAATATTAATAAGTATATGGCCACTGTTCTGAAACAGGGCATGTCAAAGATTACTGCACCCATTTCTTTTCTGTGAGATGTTTGCATGTTTTCACTAAGGAAGGAAGACTAGTACATCCAAATTTCTATTGTACATAGAATGTTGAGAAAATACAGATAAAATATCATTTAGTATTATATATCTGGTTGCTTAGCATTATTGGATGAGTCAAAAGGGACCTTCCACAAAAACTGAGGGGAAATGTTTCAACTGCAAAATAAAAAATTATCAATCATGATCTCTTTTAGAAAATTATAATGTAGCATCAGTTACATCTTCAAAGGAATTTGTAAACATATATATATTTTTAAATCCTGGCATTCGTTTAGATTTTATTCCCTGTCATCATTTAGCCCTTATCACAGAGCCCTCAAATAGCAGACTACAAATGGGGTCACCCGAATATATTCTATTTTAGTGCAGCAGGAAGAGGCAGAGATGTCCCAGTTTAGTCAATCCTGTTTTTGGTTTTGCAAGTCACACACCAGCCCTTCAGTTCATGAAGTTTCTCTCTATGTCTGGAATAAAGGCCTCCTTTTCCTGTAGAGTACTTCAACGATGTCAACCCAGAGAAGAGAAAACTGATGGGACTGATTTCCTCTGCTGGATGTTGTGAGCAAGACAGTGTTAAACTGACAAGCTTAAGGATTCAAATGAAATATCCCAATTAAAGTGCAGCTGAAATGTGAAGACTAGTACCCCTAGCAATATATATGCAAACAAAAGAAAGGAAGAAAAGAGCATAAGTGTGACCAATGTAACACAAGAAAGAGCATGGGGGAGAAACTTCAAATGAGGAGTTTTCAAACTCTAAAGGGAGGTCATAGACAACAGAATGGAGATGAGAGATAACATAGTCATACAATAGACTTAACGCACTCCCCTAACGAGACAGAGCCCCGCAGTATTTCAGCCCAAAGAACCTCTTAAAGAGGGTAAGAGGCAAGGAACAGCTTCTTTATAAGATTGCCTGGTTCATCTCAGAATATAACGTTTTCATTTTCCTGAAGTCATCTTCAAAAGCCTATTTCAGTGTAGAGGTGACCCCTGAACAACATTCGTTTGAACTGCATGGGTGTATTTATATGTGGATTTTTTTTCAATAGATATATGTCCTTCCATTGCCCACAGTCTCCCTCCTTCAATTGTGCCTATTTGTCCTTTTAAATCACTTGCAAGAAAGTGAGAAGAAGAGAGTGAACAAGCCCAACTTAATAATGTAGAAATCAGAGTGTGATAAATGGCCCATAGAAAGATCCAGAAGAGGCAGCCGTGGTGAGCAAAGCCAGGAGTACCTGGAAGATGTCAATGAGCAAGGAATCCTAAAAGCCTGAAGTCAAAAACTGAATGTGCACTGCTGTGTTCAGTGTGCAGATATTTTGTCTTTTGCCTGCGTTTTGTTGACTCACACACTATTTAAAATTTAATTGAGTTAGTTACCACCATTAACAGATCTAGAGATTTTACATAAAAATACAACTTTCTGATTCACCTGGGACTCTGTAGATCTAATCCTGGCTGCCCTGACTGAATGATCTGTGCAAAGTCACCCTCTCCGTGCCTGAATTTCTTCATCTACAAATTGAGGGTAATAATATACTTCACTTTATAGAATTTTTGTGAAGATTAAATGACAATGAACAGAAAGTACTTGGAACAGTACTTAGCACAGTGTAGTGATAGTACTTGCTTTATATTTGACAAAGTGAGGCTTGGAATCTTGAGGTGAGCATTAAAAAGGACACAGGAAAATGACAAATTGATCAGCAAGGCATATTTTGTGAACTAGATAAACAACTGAGTTATACAGACTTTCAACACAATGATTTGCTTTAAGAATGAATTGCATGTGCTCAAGGAAATGAAGAATCCCTTTTGAAGCATCTTCCGTTTCAAAATTCTATACACATTGAAATAACAGCATAAGGAAGCAGAAATTTCATCTTGCAGGTAACTAAAGAAGCATACTTCAAAATATGTCAGTCTTATTCAAGTGAACTTTTTGGTGGGGGGGGAATTGAGGTAACACTGGCTTATAACAGTGTATAAGTTTCACATGTACAACATTACGTTTCTGCTTCTATATACATGACAGGGTGCTCACCACCTAAAGTTTGGTTTCCAACCATTACCATACAGTTAACCCCCTTTACCCGTTACACCCTCTTCCCACCCCTGTCCCCTTTGGCAACCATTATTCTCCTCTCTGTGTGTCTATGTGTTTGTTTTTGTTTGGTTTGTTCATTTTATTTATTTTTTTAATTCCATATAGGAGTGAGATCACACGGTCTTTGTCTTTCCCTGTCTGACTTATTTCACTTAACATAAAGCCCTCAAGGTCCATCTGTGTTGTCATAAATGGCAAGGTTTCATCTTTTTTATGGCTGAATATTATTCAGGTGATATATATATATATATACACCACATCTTCTTTATCCTTTCGTCCATAGATGGGCGCTTAGGTTTTTTCCATATCTAAGTTACTGTAAACAATGTTGCAATAAACATAGGGGTGCATATATTTTTTCTAATTAGCATTTTCATATCCTTCAAATAAATACTCAGAAGTGAAATAGCTGGATAATATGGTAGTTCTACTCATAATTTTTTGAGGAACCTCCATACTGTTCTCCACAATGGCTGTATCAAGTTACATTCCCACCAACAGTTTATGAGGGTTCTCTTTCCTCCACACTCTCTCCAGCACTTGTTATTTCTGACCTTTTTGATAATAGCCATTCTGATGGATGTGAGGTGATATCTCATAGTGGTTTTGACTTGCATTTCCCTAATAATTAATAATGTTGAGCATCTTGTCATGTGCCTATGAGCCATTTTTCTTCTTGGAAAAATGCCAGTTCAGATCCTCTGCCCATTTCTTAATCAGCTTGGGTTTTTCTGTTGTTGTTGTTCTTGAGTTGTGTAAGTTCTTTGCATATTTTGGATATTAATCCCTCATTGAATATATGATTTGCAAATAATCTTCTCCCATTTGGTAGGCTGTCTTTTCATTTTGTTGATGGTGTCTTTTTCTGTGCAGAAGCTTTTTTTTTTTTATGCAGTCCCATTTATTTATTTTTGTTTGTTTCCCTTGCCTGAAAAGACAAATCCAGAAAGATACTGCTAAGACAAACTACAAAGAATGTATTGCCTATGTTTTCTTCTAAGAGTTTTATGGTTTCGGGTCTTACATTCAAGTCTTTAATGTATTCTGAGTTAATTTTTGTGTGTGGTGTAAGGTAGTAATTTAGTTTCTTTCTTTTGATGTGTGGCAGTCCTGTTTTCCCAACATTGTTTACTGAAGAGACTATCTTTCTCCATTGTATATTCTTTGCTCCTTTGTTGTAAATTAGTTGTTGGTATCTATATGGGTTTATTTCTGAGCTCTCTATTCTGTTCCATTGATCTGTGTGTCTGTTTTCTGCCAATATCATGCTGTTTTGGTTAATACAGCTTTGCAGTATAATTTAAAATCAGAGCGTGTGATACCTCTAGCTTTGTTCTTTTTCCTCAGGATTGCTTTGGCTATTTGCTGTCTTTTGTGATTCTACACAGATTTTAAGTTTTCTGTTCTATTTCTGTGAAAAATATCACTGGGATTTTAATAGGGATTGCATTGATCTGTAGATTGCTGTAAGTAATGTGGACATTTTAACAATTTAATCCTTCCAATCCATGAGCACAGAATATTTTTCCATTTCTTTCTGTCTTCTTCAATTTCTTTCAACAATATCTTATCGTTCTTAGTGTACAATTTTCAGTGTTTAAATTTATTCCTGGTATTTTATTATTTTTTTGAGTTTGTAAATGAGAATTTTTTTTTTATTGAAGTATAGTTGATTTACAATGTTGTGCTAGTTTCAGGTGTATGACACAGTGATTTAGATATACATATATATACATGTTTGTATATTATCTGTATTCAGATTTATATATATGTGTATAAAGAATATATATATTCTTCTTCAGATTCTTTTTCACTATAGGTTATTACAAGATATTGAATATAGTTCCCTGTGCTAGACAGTAGGTCCTTGTTGTTTATTTATTTTATATATAGTAATGTGTATCTGTTAATCCCAAACTCCTAATTTATTCTCCCCACCCCTTTCTTCTTTGGTAACCATGTGTTTGTTTCTGTGTCTGTGAATCTGTTTCTGTTTTGTAAATAAGTTCATTTGTATCATTTTTTTTAGATTCCACATATAAGTGATATCATGTGATATTTGTCTTTCTCTGTCTGACTTACTTAGTGTCATTATCTCTAGGTTGCTTCAAATAGCATTATTTCATTCTTTTTTTATGGCTGAGTAATATTCTATTGTATATATAGACTGCATCTCTTTAACCATTCCTCTGTTGATGAACACTTAGGTTGTTTCCATGTCTTGGCTATTGTAAATAGTGCTGCAATGAACATTGGGGTGCATGTATCTTTTAGAATTATAGTTTTGTCTGAGTATATGCCCAGGAGTGGGATTGCTGGATCATATGGTAGTTCTATTTTTAGTCTTTTAAGGAACCTCCATACTGTTCTCCATAGTGGCTGCACCAACTTACATTCCCACCAACGGTGTAGGAGGGTTCCTTTTCTCCACACCCTCTCCAGCATTTATTATTTGTAGACTTCTTGATGATGGCCATTCTGACTGGTGTGAGGTGGTACCTCATTGTAGTTTTGATTTGCATTTCTTTAATAATTAATGATGTCGAGCATCTTTTCATTTGTCTGTTGGCCATCTGTATGCCAAAGAAATCCTGAGGAAAAAGAACAAAGCTGAAGGCACAACCTTCCCAGACTTTAGACACTACTACAAAGTTACAATAATCAAAACAGTATGGTATTGGCACAAAACAGACATATGGATCAATGGAATGGAATAAAGAGCCCAGAAGTAAACCCACACACCTACAGTCAATTAATCTTCAACAAAGGAGGCAACCAACAAGGACCTACTGTCATAGCAGAGGGAACTCTGCTCAATGCTATGTGGCAGCCTAGAAGGGAGAGGAGTTTGTGGAGAATGGATACATGTATATGTATGGCTGAGTCACCTTGCTGTTCACCTGAAACTATCACAACATTGTTAATCAGCTATACTCCAATATAAAATAGTTTTTAAAAAAAAGAATATACAATGGGGAAAAGATAATCTCTTCAGCAAGAGGTGTTGGGAAAGCTGGACAGCTGAATGTAAATCAGTGAAGTTAGAACACACCCTCACACCATACACAAAAATAAACTCAAAATGGCTTCAAGACGTTAATATAAACATGACACATAAAACTCCTAAAAGATAACATAGACAAAACATTCTCTGACATAAATCCTAGCAATACTTTCTTAGATCAGTCTCCCGAGGCAAAGGAAATAAAAGCAAAAATAAACAAGTGGAACCTAGTCAAACTTACAAGCTTTTGCACAGAAAAGGACACCATAAAGAAAATGAAAAGACAACCTACAGAATGGGAGAAAATATTTGCAAATGTTGCAACCAACAAGGGCATAATTTCCAAAATATACAACAGCTCATACAGCTCAATATCAAAAAACAAACAACTCAATCAAAAACTGGGCAGAAGACCAAAATAGACATTTCTCCAAAGAAGACATAGAGATTCTTTTCTTAATTTTTCATTCTGCTAGTTTGTTATTAGTGCATAGAAATTCAACAGATTTTCACATTGATTTTCTACCCTGGAACTTTACAGTATTCATTTAACATTTCTAATGGTTCTTTTGGTGGCGTCTTTAGGGTTTTATACATATAAAATCATGTTATCTGAAAATGATGACATTTTTTCTTCCTGCCCAGTTTGGATGCCTTTCTTTTCCCTTGCCTAATTGCTGTGGCTAAGACTATGTTGAACAAGAGTGGCAAGAGTGAGCGTCCTTGTCTTGTTCCAGATCTTAGAGAGATACCTTTCAGTTATTCACCATTGAGTATGACGTTAAATGTGGATTTCTTGTATATGGCCTTTTTTATGTTGGGGTACTTTCCTTATATACTCACCTTGTTGAGAGTTTTTATCATAAATGGGTATTGAATCTCATCAAATGCTTTTTCTGCATCTATTGAGATGATCATTTGATTTTTATACTTCATTTTGTTAATGTGGCGTGTCATGTTAATTAATTTGCAGATCTGAACCATCCTACATCCCTGGAATAAATCCCTCTTGATCATGGTGTATGATCCTATAATGTATTTTATTTGGTTTGCTAATATTATGTGGAGATATCTGCATCTATGCTCATCAGAGATATTGACCTGTAATTTTTTTTGTGTGTGGTGTCCTTGTCTGGTATTGATATCAGGGTGTTGTTAACCATGCAAAGTGAGTTAGGAAACATTCCCTCTTCTTCAATTTTTTTGGAAGAATTTGAAAAGAATAGGTATTAAATCTTCTTTGAATGTTTGGTAGAATTCACCTGGAAGGTACCCAGTCCTGGATATTTGTTTTTTGAGAGGCTTTTTAAATTACCATCTCAATCTCCTTACTAGTGATTGTTTCTACTTAGATTTTCTATTTCTTTATGATTCAGTCTTGAAAGGTTGTATGAGTCTAAGGATTTATTGATTTCTTCCACGGTGACCAATTTGTTGGTGGATAGCTATTCATAGTATTCTCTTGTAATCCTTTGTATTTCTGTGGTATCTGTTGTAATTTCTCCTCTTTCATTTCTGATTTTATTTATCTGAGTTTTCTCTCTTTTTATCTTTGTGAGTCTAGCTAAAGGTTTGTCCATTTTGTTTATCTTTCCAAAGAACCAACTCATAGTTTCATTGATCTTTCATGTGTGTTTTTTTTTTTTTTTTTGGTCTCCATTTTATTTATTTCTGCTCTGATCTTTATTAATTCCTTCCTTATACTGACTTTGGGCTCTGTTTTTTAATTCTTTACCTACTTCCTTTAGGTGTAATGTTAGATTGTTTGAGTTTCATAGGCCTGAACTGCTATAAAATTCCCTCTCAGTATCACTTTTGCTGCATTCTATAGAATATTGATATATTGTATTTTCATTTTCATTTTTCTTTAGTCATTTTTTTACTTCTCTTTTCATTTCTCATTAACCCAGTAGTTTTTCTGTAGCATGTTGTTCAGTCTCCACATATTTGTGATTTTCCCAGCTTTCTTCTTGCAGTTGATTTCTAGTTTTATACCACTGAAGACAGAAAGGATGTTGGATATGCTCTCAATCTTCTTAAATTTACTGAGACTTGTTTTGTGTCCAACATATGTTCTATCCTTGAGAATGTTCCATGCACATTTGAGAAGAATGTGTATTCTGCTGCATTTGGATGGAGTGTTGTATATAAATCTATTAAGTCTATCTGGTCTAATCTTTCATTTAAGGCTGCTGTTTCCTTGTTGACTTTCTGTGCAGATGATCTATCCATTGATATAAGTGGGGTGTTAAAGTCCCCCAGTATTATTGTGTGGTGTCCATTTCTTCCTTTAGGTCTGGCCATAATTGCTTTATATATTTTGATGTTCCTATGTTAGGTGCATATATATTAATAACTGTTATACTTTCTTGATGCATTATCCCCTTTATCATAAAGTGTCCATCTTTGTCTCTTGTTACTTCTTTTGGCTTGAAGTCTAATTTGTCTGATATGAGAATGGTTATACCTGGTTTCTTTTGGCTGCCATCTGCTTCTAGTATCATCTTCCATCCCTTCTTTTTTGAGCCTCTCTTTGTCTTTAGAGTTGAGGTGTGTTTCCTGGAGGAGGTATATACTTGGATCTTGTTTTTTAATCCACCCAGCCACTCTGTGTCTTCTGACTGGTGAATGAAATCCATTTACAATTCAGATGATTATTGATAGATGAGGACTTAGTTGTGCCATTTTGTCTTTTGTGTTCTGGTTGCTCTGTATCTCCATTTTTTCTTTGTCCTTGTGTTCCTGTTTGCCATTTTAGTTTGGTGGTTTTCTATAATTTTTTTCAGGTTCCCCTCTTTTCTATGTTTCCTGTCTCTGCTCTAGATTTGTGTTTTGTGGTTACCATGAGGTTTGTATAAAATAGTCCTTTTATATAAAAAATAGTCCTTTTATGCAAAAAAAAAATCATAGATAAAAATAGTCCTTTTTCTGCTGATAAAAATTTATCTTTATTTGCCTATACAAGTTCCATCCATTTTCTCTTCCTCTTTTATGTTTTTATTGTCTCAAATAATCTCTTTTTATGTTGGGAGTTTGTTATCAAATTGAAGTAACTATTGTTATTTTTACTTCTTTTTCTCCCTTTAATCTATATGCTATAATTAACTGTTTAACAACCTCTTCTGATATAGAGTTGCAATTTTCTGATTCTGTCTCTCTATTTATCACCTTACTTAAAGTTTTCTGTACTTTTGCCCTTTCATTTAAAGGAGAAGAGCTCCTTTCAAATACCCTGTAAGGCAGGTCTGGTGATGATGAACTCCCTCAGCTTTTGTTTGCCTGGGAAAGCCTTTATTTCTCCTTCATATCTAAAGGATAACTTTCCTGGATAGAGTATTCTTGGTTGACCATTTTTACTTTCAATATTTTGAGTATGTCATTCCACTCTCTCCTGGTCTATAGAGTTTCTGCTGAGAAAGCCATCATTTGTTCCCTGGCTGCTTTAAAATTCTTTCTTTGTCATTGACTTTTGACAGTTTTAATATAATGTGTCTTAGAAATGCTCTTTGTGCATTGTGGTAATTAGGTGTTCTCTTAGCTTCCTGGACTTGCATACCCAGTTCCTTCCCAGGTTTGGGAAGTTCTCAGCTATTATTTCTTTAAATAAATTCTCTGCTCCCTTCTCCCTCTGGGATACCCATTATCTTTATGCTGAACTTCCCAATGAAGTTGGATAGTTCTCATAGAATTTCTTCATTTTTTAAGATCTTAGTTCTATCTCCTTTTCTCCTGTATCATTTCTATCATTGAGTTCACTAATTCTCTCTTTCATATGATCTGCTCTGTTTCCAGTGCTTTCTAATGCATTCTTTATCTCATTTATTGAGCTCTTCAGCTCCAGAATTTTTGTTTGGTTCTTTTTAGTGTTTCCATCTCTTTGGTAAGTACTCCTTCTGTTCATTAACTTTATTCCTGAGCTCACTAAACTTTCTTTCTGACTTTTCTTATAGCTCATTGAATCTCTTCATGACAGCTATTTTGAATTCTCTATCAGTTAGATCACAATATTCTGTAAATTTAAGTTTGGCTTCTGGAGAATTATCATTTTCTTTTTGCGATACTGTGATACCATGTTTTATCATGTGCTTGATAAGTTGTTCCTCTTTTGGTGCATTTGAAGTAGTGAACACCTTTCTTCCTTATTCAGAGGGGTTTGTTTTGTTTTGTTTTGGTTTTGGTTTTTTTCACTTGGTTCTAACAATTCAACAGCTTGATAACTAGATGTCTTTATTTTTCAGTAGGTGGCGCTATAGCACAAGTTTTTGGTTTCTCTTACTTAGGCTTCCTCATCTGCACTTTCTACCCTCCATCGCCTCTGCCAGAAATGTCACCTGGTGCCCTTGTTGTACCTGAGCTTCCACGGTTGCTGGTGCCTTGTTGCTGCCAGTATCACTGCTGTCACTGGTGTCACCACCTGGGGCACCAGGACAGTGGGTGCCTCTGCTGTGTCTAGGGTTACCTGGGTTGTGGGCTCTCCTCAGCTGTTCCTCCTCCATATATTCCAATCCACCCACCTTCAGAAGTATGGATGTGTGGAATTCTCTGGTGGCCTAGTGTGTTGGACAGAGGAACCTTTGTTGAGTTATGGATGTTTTACTGTTTGTAAATTGAAGGGAATAAGACAGCATCTCACACCACCATGATGCTGATGTCACTCCTCCTGTAAGTGAGTTCTTAATAAAAGAAAGCATCTGGAGCAACATTACAGAGGCAAAATGTCCTTAACACTCAACACAAGGTTAGAAGGGTAGAACTTCTAAAACTTACACTAAAATTTTAACAAAGAGACTTATAATTACACTATTTTTAAAACAAATTTCAAAACAATATGCCACAGTAAATGAATGTCTTTTATAGTCAAATTGTTATCTAAAATCTAAAAAGAAATAATGCATATTTATAGGCATTTATTTATATTTATATAAACATTTATCTTTTATAGGCATTTATATGTAAGAGAGAAAAATGGTAAAATGATATGTAAAAATTAAGTATATGATATATATATTAAGTAAAAAATGGTAAAATGATATGTAAAAATTAAGTATATGATATACACATATTAAGTATATGATATACATATATTTTAACAGAACCCAGGAGAACATTTGGATTGTTGAATAATCAGTACACTAGATGACAGTTAAAGGATTAATAACCTTAATATATAATGAGCACTTATAAATCAATAATAAGAAGTCAAACACCATAAAATTTTGAAATTATTTAAGTACATAATCATTTCTAAAAGCATAAAAACAATAAGCAAAAACATTTTGGCCTCACTAGCAATTTAAAAAAAAACAAATTACACAATTAATAGAATTTTATATTTTGCCTACAAATTGGCAGAGATTTTTAAAATTTAACAAGGGCTCTAGTAAAGGGAACTCTCATCCATTGTTGGTACCAATTTCTACAAATTATGGAGGATAGTATATGAATAGGTGTCAAAGGCCTTAAGAATATCCCTATTCTTGGGTCTAAAATTCCACTTTTAGTAACTTGCCCAAAGAAAAGAAGTCACCAAATGGGAGAAAATGAGAGCTTATATCTTATGACCTGTGGGTTGGCAGTTCACCAGCAAGCAGTCCTTATCTAGGGAGGAAGACACTAAGCTCATTCTCATGACAGATGGACATGACGATGATTGCCTTGCTCTGACTCCATTACTTTAATCTTCTGGTGGCATGCCTTAAAACCCATTAAATTGGGCTGGATCACCATCAGAACGTGAACATCTTATTCCTAACCCTTAATTCTCCTGAGTTCATTCCTGAATAGCACCCAGAAAATGTAGGGAACAACAGATGTGACCTACTACCAAGACCATGACACAAAAGAGAAGTCAAAACCCAGAAGTCACAGAAAGAAATATTGGTTAACTTGACACACAGAGCAACTTTAGATTTCTACACCTCAAAAAAATTCATAAACTATGGGAGACAAGTGAAGAGATGGAAGAGATATATTTGCCACATACATGTCAAAGACCAAATATTCTTAATATTCCAAAAGTTCTTATAGATCAATATAAAAAAGAGCAAAACTCTAATTTTAAAAATGGGCAAAAGACATGTATTCACTGCTCAAATAAAAATAAATATAATTTTTAAAGCATATCAGAGGAAATCAACCTTAATCATAGTTAAACAAATGCAAATTAAAACCATGAGACAACATTTTTCACCTCTCACACTAACAAAGACCAAGTTTGATAATCTTTTGTGTTAGTAATACAGTATTGACACAGAATCTATCACACATCACCGATGTCTGCACAAGTTAATATAATATCTATGGAGGTCAAATCAAAAAGATTTATTACTATTTAATATGAACATACACTTTGATCCACAATTTTACCTCTATGAATTGATCAACAAATATACTTACACATGTGCTTAAGATGAAATCATTCATTGCCACACTGTTCACAGTAGCAAAAGACTGGAAGCAATCGAAATATTCATTAGCAATAGATTTTTAAAATAAAAAAATATATTTATACAATAATATATTATGAAATAATTAAAAAGAAAAGATAGGTATATATGTATTATATATATATATATAATACATATATACTGATAGAGAATGAGCTCCATGATCTATTAAATTTTTTAAAAAAAGAAGTGCAGAAGAATGTACACATTTTGCTTCCATTTGTTTGTGTAAAGTGATAAAGCACGTTTCATCAGCAGAGACTATCTCTAGAAGGATTTACAAGAAACGTTGCTACTGATAAAAACAGCTAAGTTTTACAGAGCACTTACAATAGGCCAGGCATTGTTCTAAACAATTTAGTTATATAATTTGATCGTCAAAGAAGTTCAATGTGTTAGGTACAATTATTATCCCCATTTTCCAGGTGAGGAAACTGAGGCAGAGAGATTAAGTAACATGTCTAAGTTCTTACACACAGCAACTGCAAGGGGAAGAAAATGTAGGAGTCAGGGTTGGTAAGAATATCTACTCTCTGCTCTATTGCTTGTGCAGCTACTACATTTTCAAAATATAAAAATTAAAATTATAAAAACATTACACAAAGTCTACAACACATCTGGAAAAACAGGAGGAAAAAAGCCCAAAGTTCTGATAATGTCTAATGAAGGAAGACTGACCATACCAGATGGTAATGCCTGCTATAAACAGAAAAATTTAAGCAGTGAAGAATTAACAGAGAGACCAGTGTAACAGGGGGAAAAAAATAATAATAATAAAGCTTAGAAGTCAATCCTAGCAAAATAAGAACTTAATGTATTATTTTAAATACATGAAGATGTGGGAAGATTTTTGCCTTTGGGTAAATTGACTAATTGTTTGGAAGAACATTCATTCAAGTTGTCATCTGGCATCATATGCTAAATATATTATAAATAAATTGAAGAAATAAATGTTAAAGTGAAGCATAAAAACAAGAAATACATATACAGTCGGCTCTCCTTATCTGTGGATACAGAATCAGCAGATAAGGTAACTATGGGACTTGAGCATCCATGGATTTTGGTACCCATGGGTGGGTCCTGACATCCCCTGTGAATACTGAGGGATGACCGTGTGTGTGTGTGTATGAACTCCACGGGTCCACTTATACACAGATTTCTTTGATAAATACGTACGATAGTACTACATGATCTGAGGTTGGTCGACGTCCCTTACCCTGGCGTTGTTCAAAGATCAACTGTTTGTATATCTAGGAGGACCTGATCTCTAGGTAAGGAAAGACTTTCTTACTGTAAAGCACAATGGAAGAAATAATCTAGAGAGGACAAGGCAATTTTGCCAACAGCAAAATTCTAAACCTGCACATTTAAAATATCGTAAACAAAATGCAAGGCTATGAATTGGGAATGATTGTTCACCACAAATATAATAATAAGTTATTAGCATTATATACAAAACATGATTATCAATAAGTAAAACAATAAGATGTTAGACAAAAAGCCAAGAAAGGAAACTAACTGACCACAGAAGAAAAATACTCATCACACACAATTCATTTAATTCTATCTTTGATGTAGGTATAATTACTTTCCCCATTTTACAAATGAAAACTGACACTCAGATTAAGAAGTTCTGCCAAAGTCCTATAGCCAATAACTGGCGAGCTGAGATCTGACGTCAAAACTTACTTTACTCCAAAGCCCATGCTTTTAATCCTAAAGCCCCACTCTCTGGACGTCGATGTGTTTCACTATATAGATACACAGTATAGCAGTAAGAGTGTGTCACTATCAAAAGCAAAGCTGAAAAAGATGGTTTCATGCATGTACTTAATAAATTGATACAATGTTTCTCTATGTCTAGTGTCAAAATAAGGTCATTATACCTAATCAGTACAAGGACATATACTTACCAGTTTCCTAGTGAAATAATTCAAAAAAATCCATGTGAGAGTTTATGTTTTGGAAGCAAAAATGGAAAAACAAATGTAGATATATCCATGGGAAAGGACTAAATGCATTTCTGGTTGAATATTGCTCTGTCCTATGCAGCACAGTTTTTTAGGAAGCCAGAGGCCAAGTAGCAAAAGCACCACTAGGCATGTATTATTACCAAGAAGAAACTGAAATTATAATAACATTTGCAATATCTAATTTGAATTTTTCATTTGTTTGCATTATTTAAAACAATTTTATAACCACATAAAACCTAAGGGTGTTTCTGTTTAAACGTTAATATCTTTATTCTGAGTTAAATCAGCTTCTCTGCCAGATTGTTGGTCCAAAGTGCTGGTGTTATTGAAGTTAACTGATTGCTGGACAAAGAAAGGTAATGTCAACTTTGGTAGCAGAGGTTATCTCTGAAGCTTTTACGAATTCTTGCCAAACCCAAGATCTATTTCCATTTTAAGACATCTGCTACTCTGCAAATGGACTCTCTCCTCCTTCCCCCTCATCTTTTCCAGAATCATCAGTTTCTTTCAACCAAGAATTCTCATCATTCCTGATACTGCTGCTTTATGTTGTGGAGCCTCACTCCATAGGGGGAAATCTTAATCTATATATAGATATACACATAGAGATAGCCAGCCAGATAGATAGATAAAACATTTTCTATTCCAAAATTCACAGGCAGCATTGGAAGGGATAATCATCTTTACTGCAGATTCTACCAGGATCACTTTGTGTCTGAGAGAAAGAAAAACTCTGTGGATGGTTGAATTGTTTAAACCTATCCACTTAGCTCAGGTAAATTTATTGGTGGATGAATGGATAAGTGGTAGGGATAAGAAGGAGGGTATTAAGTGACAAATTTAAGCTTCAACAATAGCTTTTTGCTGCCAACTGGCATGACTCCAAATATCCCCTCACCGAACAGATGGTATGCAAGCTGTACCCGTGGAAAATATGACACCTTTTAAAATGCATACAATGAATTAGATATTATGGAGTTGAACCTGAAAGTTTAAACTGTTTTAATCTTATTATTATACCTCTACTAATAAAACTTCATAGAATATTGAATATTATTAGTGCACCCACTTAGCCAATATGTGTCAAGAAATTTAGGTCAAGTCCTTGAAATATACTATGGATATGACAACATATATTTTTTATTGATCAAGTATGCTAATATCTAAATGAGGGCTCAAAGGGAAAAATAGAGAGGCATGTTGGGTTTATTTCATTCTGGGTACTAGAAAAATTCAAAGAACATGGAAAAATATAGATTATAGGAAGCACAGATGTTTAAACTATTAAACAAATGCACAGATAAGCATTCTATTAAAAGTTATCTAATTATTTTCCTTTCTCTTGGGTTCTTTAGAAGATTATGGTCCAAGTGTTGTTCTTGACGCTGTAGGCCACAGTGTCTTTTTAAATACCAGTATATTGCATCAGACTTTTTCATCTGTTTCATAAATATAAAATACAATTATGTTCATCAAATACATTCATAGAAATGCCTTGATAAGAAGTGGACAGTACCAAGGGTTTAGTCGTAGCAAATGATAATCCTGGGTGTCACAAAATAGTCAATTTCAGAAGCACTGATGAGTTATGACAGCAATCAAGTCCTCATCACTGGGGATATTTTTATTTGTGCACATTTGGTGTTATGCTTTAAATACCTGCCGTTTGTAGAAACACTTACAAGTGATCGTATTCAATACAAAATAATAAAACAGATGCTGCTCTCTCTCGAACATGCCAAAACACACTTGGTCCAAGTGACAAGGGCCAAATTTCACCCTTGGAAAGTCATGTGCTGCTGGGTCCCCAGTATTTCAGGATTCATCAAGGCTAATTATTCATCTCAATTCCACATTCTCCCAAATGGGGAATTCTGAGAGTCTATTATTTTCATCACGCCAAGGCTAGGGTAAAAAGAGCAAACGAAGCTTAAATAAACTCAGAAAATGGATCAAAGATCAGCATGTAGAAGATGTTTTTCAGTTTTAATTTACTGATTTTTTTTTTTTTTAAATGCAAGATTCAAAATGTCCAGAAGATAATAGGAAAGTAGCCTTCCCTGTCCTCCAGGTTCTTTTGCCAAAGGCATCAGTTTCTTGTGGCTCTTTCCACAGGTGTTTCTATGCCTAAGCAAACAAACATGTAATATTCCCTTTCTTTTTAACCAAATGGGGTTTACTATATGCATTACCCTCCACCTTGCTTTTTTAAATTAATTTTTTTCAGAGATTGTTTCATGTCAGTACATAAAGAAAACTTTCTTTTTTCATTACATGATAGTCAATTGTATAAATATCCAATTAATTGTTAAAATTCCCTATTGATGAATGTTTAGATTATGTCTCATCTTGTACAACTATGAACAAAGGAAGTGCTCTCTCTATATATATATTACTTACAGCTTAGGAATCCACCTAGATCCTAAACCTTATAAGTGTTTAATATTTGGTTGCATTCTTAGCACAGACACAAATTTTCCTACTTTAAACAATTTCATCAGGTGATTTTACCTTTTACAATCCTTTCCAACTCTAACTGCCAAGTATAACAATAGGCTCTCAGTGAACATTACTTAAGAGTGATGTGGCCAATCCAAAAATGGGCAGAAGACCTAAATAGACATTTCTCCAGAGAAGACATCCAGATGGCCAAGAAGCACATGAAAGGACGCTCAACATCACTAATCATTAGAGAAATGCAAATCAAAACCACAATGAGGTATCACCTCACATTGGTCAGAATGGCCATCATCAAAAAATCTACAAACAATAAATGCTGGAGAGGGTGTGGAGAAAAGGGAACCCTCTTGCACTGTTGGTGGGAATGTAAACTGATACAGCCACTATGGAGAACAGTATGGAGATTCCTTAAAAAACTAAAAATGAACTTCATATGACCCAGCAATCCCAGTACTGAGCATATCCCATGAGAAAACCATAATTCAAAAAGATACGTGTACCCCAATGTTCATTGCAGCCCTATATACAATAGCCAGGACATGGAAGCGACCTAAATGTCCATTGACAGACGAATGGATAAAGAAGATGTGGCACATATATACAATGGAATATTACTTAGCCATAAAAAGAAACGAAATTAAGTTATTTGTAATGAGGTGGATGGATCTAGAGTCTGTCATACAGAATGAAGTAAGTCAGAAAGAGAAAAACAAATAGGTGTGAGGTTGAACCTAGTGGCAGAGCAGGAATAAAGATGCAGTTTTAGAGAACGGACTTGAGAACGCAGGGTGGAAGGGGAAGCTGGGACGAAGTGAGAGAGAAGCACTGACATATATACACTACCAAATGTAAAATGGATGGCTAGTGGGAAGCAGCTGCATCACACAGGGAGATCAGCTTGATGCTTTGTGACCACCTAGAGGGATGGTATAGGGAGGGTGGGAGGGAGGCTCAAGAGGGAGGGGATATGGGGATATATGTATACATATAGCTGATTTACTTTGTTGTACAGCAGACACTGACACAACATTGTAAAGCAATTATACTCCAATAAAGATATTTAAAAAAAGTGGCTTAGCAAAATGAAAAGACAACAATGAATGGGAGAAGATATTTGTAAATGATATGACTGATAAAGGGTTAATATCCAGCATATATAAACAGCTCATACAACTCAACATCAAAAAAACAAACAACCTGATTTAAAAATGGGCAGAAGAACTGAATAGATATCTTGCCAAAGAGGAAATGCAGATGGCCAGCAGGCACATGAAAAGATGCTCAACGTTGATAATCAGCAGAGAAATGCAAATCAAAACCACAATGAGATATCAACCTCACACCTTCAAAATGGCTATCATCAAAAAGAACACAAATAACAAATGTTAGTGAGGATGTGGAGAAAAGGGAACCCTCCTACACTGTTGGTGGGAATGTAAGTTGGTGCAGTCACTGAGGAAAACAGTATGGAGATTTTTCAAAAAACTAAAAATAGAATCACCATATGGTCCAGGAATCCCACTCCTGGGCATATATC
Source organism: Eschrichtius robustus (assembly GCF_028021215.1). Taxonomy (NCBI): domain Eukaryota; kingdom Metazoa; phylum Chordata; class Mammalia; order Artiodactyla; family Eschrichtiidae; genus Eschrichtius; species Eschrichtius robustus. Next base: position 114,132,690 of record NC_090832.1, read on the forward strand.
CAGAAAAGATGAAAACTCTAATTCAAAAAGATACATGCACCCCAATGTTCATAGCAGTGTTATTTACAATTGCCAAGGTATGGAAACAACCTAAGTGTCCATCAACAGATGAATGGATAAAGAAGATATATATATATAATGGAATACTACTCAGCCATAGAAAGAATGAAATTTTGTCATCTGCAGCAACATGGATGGATTTGGAAGGTATTATGCTAAGTGAAATAAGTCAGACAGAGAAAGACAAATACTGTATAATGTCACTTATATGTGGCATCTAAAAAATACTACAAACTAGTGAATAAAACAAAAAGGAAGCAGACTAACAGATATAGAGAACTAGTGGTTACTAGTGGAGAGAGAGAAGGGGGAGGGGGAAGACAGGAGTGGGAGATTTAAAAAAAGGGGTTATTACGGGATTATATGAAATCATTTGTGTGAAACTTTTGAAAATTGTAAAGAACTATAAAATTTAAAGAATCTTTCATTCAATAAAAAAAGGTGTTCAGGAAAAAAAAAAGAGTGATATGGCATATTAAACTTCATTAAAATTCTAAATGACATCACCAATACTCAGAATACTGCTTCATTGGAGGATCTGTTTGACCCAAATTAGTGAAAATCAACTTGACTTTCTTTGTATTTCCTGGCAGAAAAAAAGGGAAAGGGAGTAAACCACATTAATTGTGGATTTGTGACCCGAGTTACAGCTGACCTTCCCCATGTGCGAACTCTTGCAGCATCGGTATCAGGTGGGTTAACATTTAACTCTTCCACATAGGGCATAATTCAGAGACCTTTTCAAGCTACTCTGGTTCCACTCTGGTTCACTTAAGCTGCAAAATAATTTGCCGGAAGGATAGTGAGCGCTTATAGAACTGTCTAAAAGACAAAGCTTGGAAAACGGAAACTAATGCAACTCCAAGAGCTCAGAAAACAGAAGAACAATATCTGCACAAGACGCCACCTCAGGTAATCCAGATGGCATGTCTGTGGGCCACTGTGGCCACTGCCCTCTGGGGCCCCTCAGCAGCCACCAGTGAATCCCCACCGTCCCTCAGCAGTGGTTTTCAATCTTTCTTATCTGCGTCCACATGAAGGGATATATTTCTTATAGTGTTCTATTATGGCCATACATATAAATGAAACCTGTTTCATTAAAACAAGACTCTTCCAATGTGCAAGGCATTCCAATATCATATATTCCCCTCTACTTCATTTTTTAAACTCTGGTTACAACCCACTAAATTAATTTCAAGACCCTGTATAGGTCAGTTTGAAAAGCACTGCTCTAGAGAGATTGATTTAGATAACAGTATCACTATGGATAATAAAATGAACAAGCTTGTGGATGAGGAGAGAAGTAAAGAAAGTCAAAGACCATTTTGCATCCGGAAGGGGACAGGGTAGAAAGAATGGAAAATGATCTTACACTCACATCCTTCATCAGCAAAGTGAAACTAACCCGACTCTAATTTAATACCATACCAAAGATAAACCCACACCCATCACTGCATAGCACTGAAGCAGTAAAAATCATGGCTTGTCTGACAAGGAAGGAAGGAAGAAAGGAGGGAAGGAAGGAAGGAAGAGAGAAAGAAACAAAAGCAGAGAAAGAGAAAAGAGAAGGAGGACAGAAGAGAGAAGGAAGGAAGGAAGGAAGGAAGGAAGGAAGGAAGGAAGGAAGGAAGGAAGGAAGGAAGGAAGGAAGGAAGGGTGGGAGGGAGGGAGGGAGGGAGGAAGGAAGGAAGGAAGGAAGGAAGGAAGGAAGGAAGGAAGGAAGGAAGGGAGGGAAGGCAATGTTTTAAGTGTTCTTTGTTGGAGTAATCCAGCAGCTGAAATTCCATATAACTGCCCTGAAAAGTCCTCATTTATTTCAGAGGTAACACTAGCTTTCCTCATGCCCTTTTCACCTCCGCTTTGCAAGCTCTTTCACCCACCATTGCTTAGGCTGCAGTCTGCTTGTCTGACGTGAGCTGTCAACATACTCAGTCATAAAATTAAAAAGAGTATTCTTGTAGGATCCAGCTGTTTCCAAACACATCCACCTAGATCCTAGACTAACTTCTTGCCACACCGCATGCCAAGAAATAAATCTAAACTCAAGGTAGACGTCATGTGCTGAGGCCCACGACATACCTAACCTCGGGCTCAAGTTCGTGCTCTGTCTCTGGTAGATGACATTTTCCTCAGTCTCTCCCCCTTGTTCTCATCAAGCGGCAGCCACCTGTCTTCTGGGAACAGTCAGCCTTCCTGCAAGGTTTCAGCCTTGGCATTTATCCCCTCCACAGTTCTAAAGTTAGTGGAGAAATAGAAATATTTCATTGTCTTGACTATGCCTCCACTTTTTCAAATTACTCCCAGGAAATGTCAATACCAGGAGAAATATTTTGGAGACTGACTGCATTAAGATTGTGCAAAAGAGTGGCCTTTCCTAATGAAATTATCCGGGACACCCACATAGGCCGTGAGTCCTCCTCGCTCAAGGAAAGCACTGCATCACAGGCCTTCCTGCTCAGAGGAAATCACAGCCTCCAGTCTGTCGGGTGCCCTCAGTGGTCCAGGAAGGGCTGGCAGGGGTCTCCACGCTGGTCACCATGCTCTGTGTAGCAGGTGCTACTCACGGTGATTCTTTTTCAACTTTGGAGCAAAACCCTTGCACTCTACTTCTATGTTCAGTCACATTTGTAATAATGGAAGGAAAAATAAGTGACTTTTTGAACTCCTGTTACACGTCAGTCAGGGAGAGCAAATATAGCTCCCTCTGACAGCTACGAAGTTAGACTAAAGAATTTCTCAGCAGTTCAGGGGTGTGAATTTGCACATTCTTTAAGCTGGTTATTTCCTGGGTGTACTGTCTCTGCAGATAAAACGTGAAACACGACGTGGAAGCATACTTGGCATTCACAGGTGACAACCAGATTCCTGTAAGTCTAATTATAGCATAAAGGATTATCGGCGAAGGGCTGGGTTCCTAAATGTAACAGGTGGTGAGGCTGCATCTTCACCGTGTCACTTTCCTCTCACTTGTCCTCAGCCCCAGTGACATAACCTCAGCCCACAATGCAGGCTGGAGGGACAGTATGTTACCAAACACAAAAAATATCAGACTTTGGGATCAGAAAGAAAGCATGAGACGTAGAAAAAGTGTGTTTCCCTAACAGAAAAAAAAACAAAACAAGCAAAGTGAATAAATGCAAATTGCTTCTAAATGTTAATTCTGATTCTTCTTCAAATCCATAAATAAAATGTTAAACCTATGGTTTCCTGATTTGACTTTGTTTTTTCTATTATTCTTTCATTTTGTCTTGATAATCTGATTTTACAAAATATCAGTTCTCCTATTTTACTTCAGCAAATTATTTTGAATGAAATGATTCAATGGGCAGCGTTTTCAAATAATAATTAATAGCTGATAACAAAGACTTCCATTTCATGTCAGAGAATATCTATTTTGTAAAGATGATTTCAAATTACTTCTGTTGTACCTGCTTAGTGCTCAGTGTTTGAGAGTATGTATGATACTTGTATGATTTTGTTCACAAATGTGTGAGGTCGACATTTGTCCCGTGTTATCAAAAGTCAGTTTCATTTTCAAGTTCTCGATCTCATTTATCACTATCTTTCTTTACGCCCAGTAAGTTAAATACATGATTTTCTCATTTTAAAGACATTCAGATGCAAAGGTAAGCTTCATTCAGTTTCCCCACCTCCAAAAAAAAAAAATTGGAATTAATCCTCTACTTTATGTCCTTGTTGGCCTCAGTGCCAGACGTTCGGGTTATCTTTTATAACCTGGAATCATCATACACAGCTCTGTAGATCCCCTAATCCTATCCACGCTCTAACCCCTCTGAGACCTTCTAAGCTGGGAATTCTGTAACTTACAGCTTAATATCAGCAAAATATCCTTCACCCTCAAACTCACAACAGAGCCTTTGCTTTACTCTCTGCTGGAACTGAAATCTGACCCCACCCTGAGGACTATGCCAGTAGCTGCTCCAGTAGGACCTTTTTCCTCCAATGTTGCATACACTTCAGGGTCTGGAGGTAGGGTGGGTTCTCCTTGTTCCCTGTGGACACCTTCAGACAATTTTCTTGCCTCTTTTCTCATAAATCTCTACCCCGTTGAAGCACATGTCACCTGTGGGAGCTGTCTACTGAGACTCTAGTCAACCCTCTTCCAGGTGTTAGCACCTTGTTTGTGACTTTCCTAGTTGTTACTGAAAGTTGGGTCAGCTGCTTGCTGCTTGAAAGCCAATACTCAAGAGGCAAGGTTAGTGGAAAAGAAAGCTTGTTTTATTTCAGAGGCCGGCAACCGGGGGAGAGGGCAGACTTATATCCAAAGGCCGACCTCCCCCTGCCAGTCAGAGGGCAAGAGATTTTATTTCATTTTATTTTTTAAATTTTTGTTTAAATTAATTTTTATTGGAGTATAGTTGATTTACAATGTTGTGTTGTTTTCTACTGTGAAGCAAAGCAAATCTGTTATACATATATCGACTTTTTTTAGATTCTTTTCCCATATAGGTCACTACAGAGTACTGAGTAGAGTTTTCTGTACTATACAGTAGGTCCTTATTAGTTATCTTATATATAGTAGTGTGTATATGTCAGTCCCAATCTCCCAGTTTATCCCTCCCCCCTCCCCTTTCCCCCTTTGGTAAGTGTAAGTCTGTTTTCTACATCTGTGACTCCATTTTTTGTTTTGTAAATAAGTTCATTCGTACCAATTTTTTAGATTCCGCATGTAAGTGATATAATATGATATTTGTGTTTCTCTGTCTGACTTATTCCACTCAGTACTGCAATCTCTGGATCCATCCATGTCGCTGCAAATGGACAAGAGCTTTTAAAGGGGAGTTTCAGGGGTGCACAGGCAGAGGCAGCTATGACAGTCATCTTGAAATTGGTCATGCCCTGGTCAGGTCAGTGTCATCTTGATTGTTTTAAATACAGTTAGTTTTCAGTTCCAGGGTCGATTTGTTCCCATTTCCTTGAGGCCAGTTCTCCGAACTGTGGCAGCTTATGTCATGGTTATAGTCTGGTCATCATGCACTTAACTTCTTCCACCTGGTGAAGGTTTCAGTATCTACAAAAGAGCTCAAAATACATGGCTCAGAATATTGTCTATAACCCTTGAGGAGGAATTAAATGTCCTTGACTTTGATTAATGACTATATTATTATTTGGTCTTATTTGACTGCTTTCCTTTGCTTCTGCATTTTCTCATTTCTCTGATTAAACTTATTCTTTGGCTAAAGTTTTTCTACAGACAAAAGGCAGGGGGAGGACCTGGGGGGGAAGGACCATAGGGTCCTGCTACATTTCACTGTTACCACTACTCCTATGGTGACTCTTCATTATTTCAATATCAACGTGAATGGTCCCATCCAAACACTGACCTCTCAATTTCCTTATTGTGTCTCCTCCAGTGGTCTTGTTGCATGGTCCACTCCACCACACATCCCGTGGTCAAACGTCAACACTGACAACATCAGCAGCAGTTCCTGACTGCCCATCGCAGGGATCTGCCTTTCCGATCACCACCATTCATCTCTCCAGCCAACTTCCTTGGACTCTCTCCCTCTGTCCTGTCTATTTAGCCTACCACTTTCCCACTGTTCATCTCCCCCCTCACCTGCTTATCAAGTTAGATTCCATGATCATTTCAATCCTCCTCTTGCATTTACTCACAACTTCCTGGACTTCATCATGTAGGTCGGCAAAATCTGAACTTGATTAAACTCAGTTCTCTCTTTACTCCAGGCTTGTTCTTGAGCTGTAGACATTGGCTTACAAAAAACACACATGTGTACAGATTAGATCCACTTTATTCCTCCAAACCTTAAGCAGGCCCTCAAGGATACCTCATAATCCTACTATATTCTTGTAATCAGTTTACTCTCTGATAATGCATCTCCTTTTTCCTCAAAACTCTAACTATTTCTTTCATTTCCATGAGCTCAGCTGAACTTGACATCATTTGTTAGTTTATTAGCAAATAAAAGCCATCAAAAGGGAAATCAAATATGAATTAGAATAAAGGAAGATGAGAAAAAACTTTATGGAATTTCAGGTATTGGTATGAAGTGATTCCTTAAAAACTTTTTTTCCTGGCTCTGTTTTCTGAAAGGGTATAGAAACAATGACACCTCAGGAGCAATGTGCATCCATGTGCCCCAGTAAGAGGAACATGGGTTCCTTGGAGAAACGGCCAGTTCCAGGTGTGAAGTAGGAAGGCAATAGGAGGTGGAGTAGGAAAGAACACCTTGTGCCAGAAAATAAGAAGTCAGCCTGAAGGAGGTGACACTGGCTGGATCTGGGACATTTTGATCATCCAAAAGAATAATGGCAGTAAAAAGTACTACACATTGGATTAAGATAAATTATCCAGGAGATCATGCTGAATAAATAGATAAATAAATAGATAAGATAAATAAATAAATAGAAGATTGCCAGTTACTAAAAGTAGAAGGAATGATACAGTTATAAATCACCATTTGCAAACCACCTTGTCAGTAACTGTTTCAAGGAAGAAACATCAATGAATGTATTTTTTTAATTTAATTTAATTTTATTTTTTTATACAGCAAGTTCTTATTAGTTATCTATTTTATACATATTAGTGTATATATGTCAATCCCAATCTCCCAATTCATCCCACCACCACCCTCCACCCCTGCTTTCCCCCCTTGGTGTCCATACGTTTATTCTCTACATCTGTGTCTCTCTTCCTGCCCTGCAAATTGGTTCATCTGTACCATTTTTCTAGATTCCACATATATGTGTTAATATATGATATTTGTTTTTCTCTTTCTGACTTACTTCACTCTGTATGACAGTCTCTAGGTCCATCCACATCTCTGCAAATGACCCAGTTTCATTCCTTTTTATGGCTGAGTAATTAATATTCCATTGTATATATGTACCACATCTTCTTTATCCATTTGTCTGTAGATCGGCACTTAGGTTGCTTCCGTGACCTGGCTATTGTAAATAGTGCTGCAATGAACACTGGGGTGCATGTGTCTTTTTGAATTATGGTTTTCTCTGGGTATATGCCCAGTAGTGGGATCGCTGGGTCATATGGTACAATGAATGTTAATGAAACAAATCTTTAGGGAAAGTTTGTTGAGTAATAAGATATCTACACAACCTCAAAGTATCTCCTGAAATATTCTGTTGATTACAAAGGGAGATAAAACTTCCTTTAAAATAAAATGGAGAACTCTTGCAGACAGAACCTTAACTAAGTAGTTTTATTAACTTGCTCGTGTTGCTATAATGGAATACCACAGACTGCGTGGCTTGAGAAACAGGCATTTATTTTCTCACATTTCTGGAGGCTGGAGGTCCCAGATCAAAGTGCCAGCAGGGTTGGTTTATAGTGAGGTCTCTCTTCTTGGCTTGCAGACAACCACCTTCTTGCTGTGTCCTCACGTGGCCTTCCCTCTGTGCACACATGCTCCTGGTGTCCCTTCCTCCTCTTATAAGGACATCAGTCCTATAGAGTCAGGGCCCCACTCTTCTGACTTCATTTAACCTTAATTACCTCCATATAAAGGCCCAATCTTCCAATGCAGTCTTATTGGGGGTTAAAGGCTCAACATATGAGTTGGGGAGGGACATGATTCAGTCTGTAAATGTGGTGAAATTTAACATCACCAATGATGGGAGAAATTGACAACATGTGACTCCTGATGTGACAACTAGAAGGACACAGCATCACTTAGTAGCATTCTCGCCAGAAATGTTAACCAGAATTGATCATGAGGAGTCAGTCAGATAGATAAAAATGAGGAACATTGTACAAACAACTGACTGGTACTCTTCAAAACTGTCAATGTCATGAAAATTGAAGAAAGGCTGAGGAAGCTTTTCAAATGAAAGGAACTGTTCCACATCAAGGAGACCAAAGCAACAGAACGACTAGATGCAGTGTAAGAACCCAAGTTGCTGTAGAGACACTGCTGGGAACACTTGCAAAGTCTGAATGCAGGCTGCCTTTTAGATAAAATATTGCATCAGTGTTGCAACAGTGCCAAATTTCCTGAATATTTTCATTGTGTTATGACTAGGTAAGAAAACATCCTGCTTTTAGGAAATAGTTGCTGAAGCTTTTAGGAATAAAGGATCATGACATCTGCAATCTATTCTCCAGTTGTTTATAAAAGTAATAATAATACATCAAAGATATGTAGAGAGATAAAGCAAGCGTGGTAAAAATGTTAACAATTGATACATCTAAGGGAAATGTTCTTGAAACTTTCCATAGACTTGAAATTTTTTTAATGTAAAAACTTAAAAAAAAAAGAAGACATCCAAACATATGGAAGTAAATAATGCAGGTAGCTTCATTAGCTGCCACAAAATTCCACTAAAAGTGACTTTTAAACAGTATAAATCCACAAGGACAAAGAGACGAGCAGGAGTAGCAGACCTTGGGAAACAGGGAAGCAGATGAATGAGTAGTAATTAACTTAACAGATCCAAAGAGCTGAATCTGAAGCCAGTGGTGGGTACAGCCAGCCAGTTTACCCTACAGAATCCCTCCAAAGACTCAGCCATTGGCAGTACCAGCTGCCTCTGAGGATGAGATTAAAAACAAAAGAATCCCTTCCCCAATTGCAGCCCACCAACTGCTTCTCTCCCACCTCGCAGAAGACCAGAGGTTTATCCCCCTAGAGATGGTAATGCAGAGTGTGTCTGGGCTGGCAGACTCCAGGGACTTTGAGAGCAGGAAGATGTTACTGAAAACAAGTGATTTAGAAAAGTTTACTTGCATACAGGTCCTGTCTTCTTCAAGCTGTGTACCCAGGACAGTTCATCATATTCTGATTGGGCATACTTCTTTTTTTTTTTTTAATTATTATTTATTTATTTATTTTTGGCTGTGTTGGGTCTTCGTTGCTGTGCGAGGGCTTTCTCTAGTTGCAGCAAGCAGGGGCCACTCTTCATCACGGTGCGCGGGCCTCTCACTGTCACGGCCTCTCTTGTTGCGGAGCACAAGCTCCAGACGCGCAGGCTCAGTAGTTGTGGCTCACGGGCCCAGTTGCTCCACGGCATGTGGGATCTTCCCAGACCAGAGCTCGAACCCGTGTCCCCTGCATTGGCAGGCAGATTCTCAACCACTGCACCACCAGGGAAGCCCAGGCATACTTCTTAAATTCATCCAAAACTTTAAAAATATTGGAAGAAATCACTAGCCAGAGAGAAGCCAATTTAAAACGTTACTGGCAACCTTATAAAAGTCCCTAGGTCCACAGAATTTGCTAGTAAGTTTTGTTAAATTTTAATAACTGTCATGCTACATAAACTGTTCCAGAATGTTTATTAAAAAATGAGCAAAAACCTTGAATAAAAATTTCTCCAAAGAAGACATACAAATGGCCAAGACGTAGCTAAAAAGATGCTCAACTTTACTAATCATCAAGGAAATGCAAATCAAAACCACAGTGAGATACCACCTCACACCTATCAGGATGACTGTCCTAAAAAAATAAAAAAGGTAAGTGTTGGGGAGGACATGGAGAACCCTCGTACACTGTTTGTGGGAACGTAAAATGGCACAGCTGATATGGATGTTTCCCAGAAAACTAAAAATAGAGCCACCACATGATCCAGCAATCCATTTTCTGGGTATTTATCCCAAAGAATTGAAATCAGGATCTTGAAGAGAGATTTGCACCCCCATGTTCACTGCAGCTCTCTTCACAATAGCCAAGACATGGAAACAACCAAAGTGTCCACTGATGGATGAATGAATGAATCAAATGTGGTATATACACAAAATGGAATACTATTTAGCCTTTAAAAAAAAAGAAAATCCTGTCATATATGACAAGACGGATGAAACTGGACACTATGCTAAATGAAATGAGCCAGTCACAGAAGGACAAGTGGACGAACACTGCATGATTCCACTTATATGAACTCTCTAAAATAGGCAAACTCAGAGAAGCAGAGAACGGTATTTGCCAGGGGTTGGGGGCAGGGAGAAGTCGGGGTTTCTATCCAATGGGTATAAAGTTTCAGTTACGTAAAACGAAGAAGTTCTAGAGATCCGCTGTATGACGTCATCCCTATAGTTAACAATACTGTATTGTTCACTTCAAATTTTATTAAGAAGTTAGATCTAGTGTTAAATGTTCTTACCACCACAACAGAAAGCATGCAGTCACCTGAGTTTATGTTACCAAACTGGTAAAAACGTAATAACAACACCTAAAAAAAGATAAAACTAAAACTACAGTTCATCATCATCATGAATATAGTTTTAAAAATAATAAACAAAATGCTATTATATCAAACTCAACACTGTATAAAAAATTGATACCCCATGGCAAGTAGGACTTATTCCATGAAAGCGAAGATGGTTTAACATTAGGGACTTATTCATATAACATTTCCTATTCATAGATCAAAAAGAAAAGCGCAGACTAACAAATTGTGTTGACAGATATCTAAAGCCATTTGCTAAATTTCAGCAAACACTTATTTTTAAACAACTAACTCCCTAATAAGATAGGAATAGCAGAATACTTCCTTAACATGACATAGAAAGTGTATATTAACCCAGTAGCCAACCCCAGGTATAACTGAGAAACATTCAAGGAATTACTTTAAAGTGAGGAACGATGCCCAGATAAGATGCACACAGCTGCTCCTAGGGCTTGACACTATCTAAAATTTCTGACTGACACAATGAAAACCTTAAATCAGAAGTATAATATTTTAAAAGATTCTCTACCTAGAAAACCCAAATGAATCAACTGAGGAATAACTAAAGTATTAAGAGAAGACACAAAAGTAACCTGTTAGAAAAATAATAGCTTTTTTTAAAAACCAAGAACATCCATTTAGAAAATGTAATGGATGAAAGTTTATTAGCGCAAGAGAATTTGATTTATGTAGGAATAAATATTTGAAAATGTGTGCAGGATCTATACTGCATAAACTACTGAATATTTCTCAGAAACATAACAGAATCTGACTCAATGGAAAGAAAACATGGTAGATTTCAATCCCTTTCAAATAATTGTTCCAATGAATTTCAACTTAAATCCTGATTAATTTTTTTAAAAATGAAAAAGTGATTCAAAAGTTCATTCAGTTGAAAGAATAAACAGGATAGAAGATGTAAAAAAAATTATAAAAAAGTATTGAGGGGATTTTGTTCATCAATTAAAACTGAGTACGAATTTAGTGGATAACCTGAGAACAGACATAATGAGTGAACTATCACAGAAGTCAGAAGCAGACACTCATGTGAACTAGAATTTAGCAGGTGATAACAGTGGAATTGTGAATCAGTGGGGAAAGATTGTCCCATCAGTAAGGCCGGATAATTGCCTGTCTAGATATTTTAAACTAGTTCCTCACTTTACAGCCTCATTCAAAATATAGTCCAGATGAATTAAAGAAATAACAGTAATAAATGAATACAAAAATAAATAAGTATATTATAAAAGAGCCAAGTGAAAATACATGTGAATTGCACAAAGCACAAGGGAAAACAGGGTTTCCTAAGTAAAATTTAATTGAAGGAAGGAATCCTAAATAAAAATTTCACTGTAGTGGCAGATTTCACTACAAAACAATCCAAACCTCCTATATAACAAAAGCCATTGTAAATAACATGAAAGACAGATGACTCGAAGGGAAATACATCTATTGGGAAATTTGTAGACATCTTTAATTTATAAAGAACTCAACAAACAAAATGGCAAATAAAGAGAGTAAAAACACTAAAAAAAGGATAATGGACACAAAAGAAGAAAGGCAAATGAACAGTAAATGTAAGAAATTTTCTTTTCTACATTGAAATACTAATCTAGCCTACCAAATTTGTGACTGTATATATATATATATATATATATATATATATATACCTGTCCATCTACCTGTTTATATCCAAGATGGGCAGGAATGCAAGGAAACTTATACTTTTTATAATCTACTATGTAGAGAGGGGATTGTAAATCTTTTCTGTAACAGGCCCGATAGTAAATATTTCCAGCTTTGTGGATCACGTGGTCTCTGTTTGCTCTGCTATCACAAGTGCAACCATAGACAAATGGACATGGATGTGTTCTGATAAAACTTTATTTGCAAATACAGGCATTGGGCCAGATCTGGTAAGAAAGACCTCTATTTTAGAGGAAGAAGTTGCAACAATTCTTAGAACACTTTGTTCAATATATATTGAAAGCCTTAAAATTTGCATATCATTTGACCCAGCAATTTCCTTCTAGGAACGCATTCTGTAGAGACCATTATACTTATGAGTACTGATATTCGTTAGAGAATGTCTCTAATGTCTAATGATGTGTTTTTAAATAAACAAATCCTGCTTTACAATGGATAACTATGCCATAACCCAAAATTATGTCATAGAAAAATATTAATGACATCGGAAATATTTATAACCAATTGAAAAACAGGTTTCCACAGAGTATATACAATATGACCGTAAATGTTTTGTACATATGTGTGTGTGCACACACACACACACCATAGAGATTGAAGAACAGAAATGCAAATCACAGCATCTGAGTTAAAATTCAGGTTCCACAATTATCTGTATGAATTCAGTCAAGTCATTTAGTCTCTTTAAGCCTCATTTTCCTCATCTGTGAAATGGAAAGAGTAATTGTACTTAACTCACTGAGGTATCATGAAAATTAAATGACAAAATACATTCGAATACTTAGTATAACTCAATATATGCATATATGCACATAGATACGTGTGTATATGTATATCCAGAAATCCAGCATATTTATCTTGACTCTTGTTATCCTCTCAGCTCTTTGATGTATTTTCTGACTTTCATACAATATGTATATATTATTTTGTAATTATATGAAAATGTTAAATTTTTGCATGTGAGAATTTCATAAGCTACTTTCAATATCATAGCAAAGTGAAATTGTCCATTAAGAAATATTCTTTTCAAGAATTCAGTAAATTTTGAGGAGCACTGAGTTTGCCCAATGAGCAAAACCTATATCTGATTTTCAAGAAGCAATTTCACAGACTGCTGATGCCCTTTTCCCTGAGAGGAAGAAAGTTAAAGACGCTTTTATCTCAAGTGAGGCAGATGTGGACCTTAGGCTGGTAGCACATGTCTCACTGGTAGCTGACAGTCAGCGTGGCCTGACCTAAGGTGAGGATGTGAAATATTCTTCACCCAGTGTCAAGAGCTCGTGTCCTGGCAGGAAACACCCATGAGACCAGATCTCTGTGACCCTTGCTTCTTATTTGAATAAATCAGTAGAACCAAACATGTTTTCTCTAGGATATGAGTCCAAAAGTGGCCTCCCTGCATGGCAGACTCTTCCTCTATCCCCAACTATATTTTTATGTAAAATCATATTGTGATGTTCATCAGTATGGGTTCATCAATGGGGAGGATGTTGATAATGGGGGAAGCTATGCATTTTGGGGTGCAGGCATATCACAAATCTCTGCGCCTTCCTCTCCATTTTGCTGTGAACCTAAAACTGCTCTACAAAAGTCTCTGCAAAAATTCCAGTGACCTGCCAGGATCCTACCATTTATCCAACACTAAGTTACCCACTGCCAGGTCAGGGTGCCTTGCACTAGGTTCTGAAGATATAAATGCGAATAAAGATGGTCCCTGTAAATAGTAGACATGAACAAAAAAAGACATAAAAAAATCATAAGGATAATTAATTATATATGAGATTCTGTCTTCAAATAACCCTGTAAGGTAAATACTGTTACCTGCATATTACAGATGAGCCTTACAGAAGTTGAGGGACTTGCCTGCAATCGCAAAGCTAATTAGTGGCCAAGATAGGGTTTCAGTACAAATCTGATCACAGAGCCCGAGCTCTGAGACACTGCACAGCATCGAATTGTGTAGAAGTCCGTTCGCTCATTCAGCGAACAGTTATAGACACGACTGCCAGGCCTTAGATGGGGATCTTGATAATAGTTTAACTCAGAAAAATAGGAAGGGAGGGGAAAAAAAGGCAGGACAAGTGATTAGAGGCAGAAGCGAGAACTTGACTGAAGACAGGCACAGGTCTATGTCCCGAATAAACACACGGCATTCATGGAATCAAATAGGTCCATCGCCTGCCCCTGAGCTCCAGACATTCTGCGTGGCATCGAGGAGGGGCGGAGATCCAGTCCCTGCCAGGGTCTGCCCTACCACTCGCTGCTGTGACCTCAGCAGCAAAAGCTTGTGCGAGAGGAAGGGAAAGCGATTTCTGAGCTAATACCACGTGATAAGTTTACAGGTGTGAAATGAATCAGTTCTGTGCAGGGGGCATCAGAATGGGAAGTGGGAGGTCAGAAACACTCCATGGAAAAAAGTGACTGAGCCTGGAAGAATGAGTATGGTTTTATAAGGAGCTGTTTTGGATCAATCTGCCCCAGTTACCCCGCTTGAATTTCTTGTACACACAACCCTGTAATCCAGGGGTTTCTTACCGCTCTGAATCTGTGAATGCAGGTGAATCGATGTCAGGGTGAAGGCTGCGAGATAAACCTTTCAAAACTAGAAAGCCTTATGTGTGTCTTTCCATATTGCTTTAGTCTCTACATAAAGTGCTTGTTATATATGGCCTCATTACATGAAGCTTCAGAGTGTGTGTGTGTGTGTGTGTGTGTGTGTGTGTGTGTGTGTGTGTGTGTGTGCATATACGTACATATATAAAATCATCCCAACCTCAGCATTTTTTTTTTTAAGGTATACAATCCGATTTTATTTTCCCCACTAGGGTATCCATGTATTAAGGGATTACCAGTTTACAGCAGACTAAAGCTTTTTTGCAAGGGTCACATAGTGGGGGGAGGTAACCCTGGAAATGGTTTTTATTTTTATTTTTTATTTTTTTTATTTATTTAACATCTTTATTGGAGTATAATTGCTTTACAATGTTGTGTTAGTTTCTGCTTTATAACAAAGTGAATCAGCTATACATATGCATATGTTCCCATATCTCCTCCCTCTTATGTCTCCCTCCCACCCTCCCTATCCCACCCCTCTAGGTGGTCACAGAGCACCGAGCTGATCTCCCTGTGCTATGCAGCTGCTTCCCACTAGCTATCTATTTTACATTTGGTAGTATATATAAGTCCATGCCACTCTCTCACTTCATCCCAGCTTACCAATCATCCCAACCTCAGCATTTTTGCAAAATGTCATAGGCATTGATAATATCAGGATTAGTACTAAATGTAGACCCTCGTAACAGTCAAGCTGTCCCTCCTGGTCTCCTTCCCGCCTTGGTGCCCTGACACAGGCTGCATCCACTGCTACCTTGTAGCCTCTATGCCCTGCTCACTTTCCTCTCTTTTCAACCAAATCTTTATAGAAAACGATTCCAATAAGCTGGTGACTTAGAAGCCACAGTAACAGATGAGTTTTCACACACACATGTACAGAAATAGTTTTCATATTTCCTTGGGAAAATACATACTGGATATATTTTTCAAAGAACTTGAAGAACTTCCACAGTTATCTCATCATAACATTCTGAGGAAGACTATCATGGCAGCCCACCCACTTCCATTTCACAGATGAAGAACCAGACAGAGGAAGGTTACAACGATGGCCCAAAACTGTGCCTAATATCAGAAACTGGACATGGAACACTTGTTTCCCAAATCTTAGATTTTTCCTTTTTCTCTCTGTCATCTAACCTTAACTTTCAAGGTTGCTATATACATAGATAAGAAAAACAACATTTTGTTCCTAAATGTATGTTCTATTTTACAGACAAGTGTTGTCAAACATGCTTGGCATACTTTGCGTTTGATACAAGAAGCTATTAGAATTAGTAAAAGCTTAGTGCTGAGTATTTTCCCTATTCTAAACTTTTATATTGATGTAAAGGACCAATAAGTCGATTTTGTTAACTTCAGAAAACCCATTGCCTTGATTGTTCATGAAACTATGGTAGTTCTTTGAAAATAATTTTTGTGGTCTTAACACATTTTTATGACAAGCAATCAAATATTTCTCAGAATTTGGCCCATCTCAAATCAATGAGTCATGTGCTTATCTTAGGTGCTGTCACCTCCATGTGGGGCTTCAGGGTAACTGATGAATATAGGATCGTATCGGCAGACTTGATCTGGAAAAGGTTTAGAGATGACATCAGATTGCTGAACACCTTGGTTGTGTCAGAAAAATTTTGCCATCGAGGTCGAAATTACAACTAGATTGACACAAGCCTGTGGGACAGGTTACCCCGTCATTCTTTAACTATAATGAGAGCTGGTCTGGGAATAGTTTCTATATCACCTAGTGTATTGGTTTGCTAGGGCTGCCATAACAAAGTACCGCAAACTGAGTAGCTTACAGAACAGAAATGTATAGTCTCACAGTTCTGGAGGCTAGAAGTCCAAGATCAAGGTGTTGGAAGTGTTGGTTCCTTCTAAGGGCAGTGAGGAAAGATCTGTTCCAGGCCTCTCTCCTAGCTTTTGGTGGTTTTCTGACATGTTTGGTGTTCTTTGGCTTTTGCTGCATCACCCCAATATCTGCCTTTATTTCCACATGGCATTCTCCCTGTGTGTGTATATCGGTGTCTAAATTTTCCCTATTTATTGATATAAGGATACCAGTAAAATTGGACTGTGGGGTTCTACCCTACTCCAGCATGATCTCATTTTAATTTATTACCACTGCCATGACCCTAATCCAGAAAAGGTGATAGGGGTTTAGGGCTTCAGCATATGAATTTTTGAGGGACACAATTCAGCCTATAATCTCTGGGAATAGAACTCATGGTCCAAACAAAATGCCCAGTGGATGGGACTTAGGCGCTGGCTGTGTTTTTTCCTACTCTTACAAAGGAGGCTGGGATCTTTGGTTCATTGCCGTGGGGTCAATTAGAGTCACACAAAAGAAAAAAAAAGACCACAGAGTCCCTATGGTGAGACGTGTGTGGCCCTGGCCAGTGTAGGTAGGTGAAATAGCATGTAGGCATCTTGGCAGACAACATCATCACTATTGGAATCACCCAAATGCACAACCTCTTGAAGTGACTCAAACTCCTTTTATTTACCAGGTAAAGCAATGTTACTGCTGCTTAGAGAGTAGTAGAATTCCCTTCAATTTAGAAGCTATTTAGAATCCCCTGGAGCCATGTGTTTTTTGACAATGATGAATGGAGATTGTTATCACTCTCTCATCTCAGTGTCCAGTGAGGCCAAGAATGTGGTAAATAAAAATTTCACATATTCTCTTTAGAATTATTAGACTTAAATGTACAGATCTGTGTTGGTTTTCTAACGTTGCATAACAAATTATCACATAGTTAGCATATTAAAACAGTACTCACTTATTATCTCACAGTTCTGTAGGCCAAAAGTCCAGCACAGTGTGATGGGATTCTCTGTCCAGGGTCTCACCAGACTGGAACCAAGGTACCAGGCAGGGCTGCAGTTCTCACCTGGGGCTCAGCATCTTAACCCAAGCTCACTAGTGGTTGGCAGAATTCCTCTCTGGCCTCCTCCTCCTTCAAGCCAGCAACAAAATATGGAATCAACATGCTTTGAATTCCTCTGGCTTTTTCTTTTCTATTTCCTCTCCAGCTTTCAAAGGGCTCGTGTGTCACAATGGGTTCACTCAGAAAATCCAAGATAATCTCCCTATTTTAAAGTCAACTGATTAGTAACCGTAATTACAACTGCAGAGTCTCTGTCCAGCAGTATGTAGACAACTATTTGATGGGATAACTAGGGAATGGGAATCATAGGAGACAGCTTTGGAATTTTTCCTCCCACAAGGTCTAGAAAACTCAAGCTAAAGGCATTAATGTTGGCTAATTGATATTCAAACTTGTTCTTTTAAGCAAATATGGAGAGAGGGTGAAACATAAAAAGACAGAGAGAGGAAAGTAAAATAATAAACAAACATAACTGCTAACCATATTGAATTTTTTGCCTTGATTCTGGTTTTAAAAATAAAACCCTGAGTGATAGACTGAAAGCAAGTTGGGAAGAAAGTTTAGGTCTGGAAACTCTTAGCTCTACATATAGTGGTGGTATTGGCGTAGGTAATTTAATCTCTGAGACAGTTTTCCCTTCAGATAAAAGTGAATATTATTAATATTTTATGGGATTGTTATGAGAATCAAATGAGATAATTTCCAGAAAGTATTTTTTAATTGTAAAGCCAGAAGCAAATGTGAGTTGTTGATATTATCACAGAAAGTGTAAGCCTACTTCAGAGAGAATCAGAGTACCCAGCCCCTCTTTCCCTTAACTGAATAATTGCCCTGGAGGATAAGTGAATTCTGACAAAAAAGAAATCCAAACTTTAGTTGAAACTTGTCCAGCATTCATGCCAAGGGATATTCCTGTGAGTGCATGAGTGGGTGAGCACATGTTTCGGGGCGATACACCATGTTAAAATTGTACTCTTCTAATTCAGTAAGCAAGATAATAAGGCTAGGGAACATTCTGATGAAAACAATTTAACAAAAAGGCCTTAAAGAAAATCCGAAAGCCTCTCCTAGAACCAAGCAAGGAGGGGTGAAGCCCTAACAAAGGAAAGAAGAGCAAAGAATTTTCAGCACTCAAGCAACCCATCTCTTGTCCTTGTCTGCTCAGAAGACCTCTGCAGACCTGTCTGAATGGTTTCGGTCAACTTCGTTTGCTAAGAAACAAACAGAAGTCATCACACAAATGAACGTTTAGGTGCCTGTTACCCTCCTATTACACCTCTGGTGACCTACCTCATGCCACACTATCACTAACACTTATTTCTACCCTAAACAATTGCATCCTAAAAATTCTCTTATTTATGCACTTAACTAACTCTGATATAACATGCATTATGAACAAGGCACTGTTCTAAATTCTTTATTAATATTAACTCATAATGATAAGTCATTTTGATAACAACCCTATAACGTTGAAAATATTATTATCCCTATTTATAGAAAAACAAAATATAGTTATTTATTTCAAAATTTTTTTCTTCATACAAAAAGGAGAGCTTTTTTCCCCAAGTAGTTTTCTCTTTTCTTTCTATCAATTCTACAGTTTATATCAAGAAAGAATTTGAAATGCAGTTGCTTAAGGATTTATCCTAGTAAAAATGACAAAACAAAGTCAGACTGATTTCAGTAAAATCTGTGAAGCGAACAGGTTAGACCCATACAGATACACCGTGATTAGAGGTGGTATTGTGATTTTCTAAATAGTGTCAGTTTTAGCGAAGGTAAGTTTCCTCCCCACACAATAAAATGTGCCAAGTTGTCTTTTTTTGATTTACTATGTCTCTTGACCAGTACGGCTCTTTCTACATTTTAAAAGCACATGCAGTTCAAATGCTTTGATTTTATTCTTCCTTCTTTCTGATAAACATGATGGAAATCTGCCATTTCCATTTCTAAGCACACTCTTGGTATATTTTCTCATATTTTATTTTCCCAGCAAAATTTTCTAAAATTTCTCTCCATTTATTGTGCTATTTCAAGGTTAGGGAAAAAAGAAAAAAGAAAAAAATCCAAAGTGATCCATTGTTCTGCCTTACTCTCCCCTTAGACACACAACTGACTTGAGTGTGATGCTGTCTAGTAAATATGCCTGGTGTCAGCTGAGGCTGCATAACAAATACCATAAGCTGAATGGCTTATTGACAACAGAAATTCATTTCTCACTGTTCTGGCTGCTGGAAATCCCAGATCAGGGTGCCCCAAGGTCGTGTTCTGGTGAGGACCCTCTTGTGAGCTGCAGATAGCTGACTTC
This sequence comes from Eschrichtius robustus, assembly GCF_028021215.1. Classification (NCBI taxonomy): domain Eukaryota; kingdom Metazoa; phylum Chordata; class Mammalia; order Artiodactyla; family Eschrichtiidae; genus Eschrichtius; species Eschrichtius robustus. Next base: position 114,152,430 of record NC_090832.1, read on the forward strand.
TCATTGTATCCTCAGAAGCAAGCCCACCTAATACTAATTACCTCCCAAAGACTCCACCTCTTTATACCATTAATTGGGGGGTAGGTTTTCAACTGTGAATTTTGGAGGGGACACAAGCATTCAGTGTATGACAATGGGTTTATTCTGAAAGCTCACAGGTGCAAGTAACAGAGATAGCAAATGGCCAGGAGCAGGGCTGATACTCCTCATTTAAACAGAAAGGTAGTTTTGAGAAGAGTTTTGGTAAATTTAAATTTTATTTTGAAATTTTATATTTCAAGTTCCAGATTTGTGCCAATTACTTGAAATCCATATAACATCATTATCAACCTTAACCAGTGGGTAAAAATGTATTGCATGTAAGGGCACATGACATTTGAGATCAAATCTCCTTCTTTGAAAAGTTAATGTACCTGGCACTAAAATTAGATAAATTTTCTTTAAGAGTTCAGGGGAAAGTGTATTCATTAAGAGCCAAGCTGTCAAAAAATATGAACATTTTATGACCATTTTATTTGCCTCTCACACAAATGTATTTGAGGTTGTTCTTATGACAATAGTTAACAAGCAACCACCACACGGTTGGCATTAAGTGCTGCTGCCTCCAGGCCAGCCTGAAAACTGTGTGCGACAGGGTCCCACATAAAGATAGCCCTTTATGCTAAATTTGAGAATTCATTCATTGGGCCCATTCTGACCCAGGCTCCAAGCTTTCCAATAACATACGCAGAGTATTTTACAAATGTGAATCACCTTCTGAGTGTAAGGTGATACAACTACAGAAATAATAATAACAGCTAATGTTTATTTCATGCTTACTATGTTCCAGACACTCTTATAAACACTTTACAACTATTAATCCTTATCTTTCTTTTAAAAATGAGCAGATTGAATCCTGAGAGGTTAAGTTGCCCAGGGTCACAAAGCTAGTAAGTGGGAATCAGCATTGGAATCCTGGCAGTCCGTTCACAAGTCCATAATCCTAACGACACAATTCTGAATCAAAATTCTATCTCTTACAATGAAGAGGCAATGACACCTCCACTCCTCAAAAGTTACACCTAAACCTCCTGCATACTATCTAGAACAGTCCTTAATGAAAAAACTCACTCCTGAATATTTATGTGTTAGTTATATATTGCTGTTTAACAAGCTACCTCAAAATGTGCCACCTTAAAACACCAAGAACGTATTATCACACGGTTTCTGAGGGTCAGGAATACGAGAGCGGCTCAGCTGGGAGTTCTGGCTCAGGGTCTCCATGTGTCCTCAAGCAGTCATCTGAGCATTCCACCAGGGCCGAGGACCTGCTTCACGATGGTTCACTCACATGGCTGTTGGCCTCAGTTTCTTACCTCATATGTCTTCATGAGTCTACCTGAGTGTCCTCATGACACTACAGCTGGCTTCCCCCAGAGAAAGTGATCCAAAAAGAGAGAGGAAGGCAGAGGCCATGAATCTTGTAACCTAGCCACGGAGGTCATGTTCCATTACTTCTTTTTTAGCCCATCATTAGACCTAAATCACTAAGCCCAACCCAAACTCAAAGGGAAGAGAATTAGGCTCCCCCTTTGAAGGGAATATCGAGGAATTTTGCACATATTTTGAACCCACCACTTATATCTATCTCATTGCAAATATTCTAAATGATTCTGGCTCTGGGTCATGTTTTCTTCCTGCTATCTTGACTTTATTGCAATGTGCCCACAAATGCTGAGCTCATCAGCACTGGATGCTCCCCTCAACCTAGCCCAGGTCACCATTTGTACCTTTTGGGAGGGTCTCCATCAGAAGAAACATGACAGCAAGCCCTTCTCTACAGCCATGTGATTCCCTGAATATCCTGTTCCTATTGCCTTGACCAAGTTGACAAATAAGCAAAACTTGTTTCAGACCCCAATTGCCAGAAATTCTCCCTGGATCACAGGATCCTCCTCCTACCTGCCCTGGTCCAGACTCCTCCGCTCAGGTATGCCAGGTAGTCAGCTTGACTTTCCACCCACTCATCCTCTAGCACCATCTCCTCAAAGCCTCACTCTCAGCTGGCACTGAAGCGTAGACCCTCTCAATATGATCCAGAGCTTCTCAGCCTTGGCACTATTAACATCTGATCCTGAGTAATGCTCGTGTGTGTGTGTGGAGGGCCATCGTGTGTCCTGTAGGATGTTCAGCTGCATCTCTGGCCTCTACCCATGAGCAGCAACCCCCAGATGTGATAAAAGTGTCTCCAGACATTGCCAACTATTCCCTGGGAGAAAAAAGTGCCCTTGGTTGAGAATCACTGATCCTAGCTATTATGACTGAAATTGACTGAGTAAAATATGGGAGCTTTATCAGATAAAATATGTGCAGTAATGTTGACCTAAAACAAATATACTGCCAGATATTCCTCTAGCAAAACTGGTTTTATTCGGGATCAGCAGAGAATTGCAGTTTGGGCTCTGCAACCATGGCGAGTGACCGTCCAAGTCCCCAGCAAAAATAGAGGTCTTTCATAGAGGGGAAAGGAAGCTGGAAGCGCTGGAGTAAACAAAGCATCTACAGCTTTCATTGGCTGAGTCCTTGACAGGAAAGAAGAGGAGTCTTTCTTCTCCCCACTGGGCTCTGCCATCATCACAGGGTGTGAGAGCACCCCCTGCTGGCGTCCTGACTCTAGTTAGTTTTTTACAAGTGATATCCCATTCTTCACTTATAAGAAGTAACCAATGAAATTTGGAGTTAAGCAAGAAAGATTTCAATACAAATTTAGTTTAGGTGGTTGTCTCTTCAGCTGCTACTTGACCTTCCTTCTACTAGCTGGTTTCTGGAAGAGAGGAGGATCTCTACACAGAGGTCATGTTATGTTTTCTCAAGGTTACAAATACTTAAGAAATCTGGAACAAGATGGAGGAAAAGTAGAATAAGGATAGTAGAAAAAGCAAACTTGTTTTTCCATGATAAAATTATTTTAGGGTATCTATTGAATGCTCATCCTTCTGTTTAAGGGAACTTTTACTGCGTGGTAACCATGTACAAGTTGGTTGGCTAACCATTTTGCTCAAAATAGGAACTCATTTAATTCTTTTAACAACACATGCAGTAGACACTATCATCCTCCTTGTGGCACATGAAGAAGCTGAGGCAGAGATATTATCTTGCTTAATAGCTAGTTTTTAAAAATGCTTTAAAGATCTCTCTTCTGCTCTCTCTTCCGTCAGGGCTTTGTTTTTGTTCACTAGCACTTTTCACTTTTCTCTACAGTGATTCATGCTAAGCACTGAAAACTTAAAAAAGAAAAAAAAAAAAAGAATCACAGAAGTTCATGGGTACACCTAGCTCTCCATTATCTGAAGGGAAAAAATAGAACCTAGAATCAGTAAGAAAAGGAAAGTGACCCGACCAGAGATGCCAGCACAGGAGTGAACAGGGAAGTGACTTTGCCTTCAAGGGGATGGGGGGACTGATGAGCAAGGCTGGGAGGAGACCAAGATGGGACGGTGAAGACAAGGTAAAGAGAAGCACTTCTGCCAAAGGAAGAGGACAGATATACTTAAAACACAACCTGGATTTAGTAGAAACTCGACCCATTGCCTTGAACGGAAAGAGGAATTTATCTAAGAAAACTGCTGTTGGCATTAGAATGTTCCTAAGAAAATGTAATGCATTGGATGACTCCATAAACAATTGAGTGTCTACTTTTTGTGTCCAATCATGCCCTGTATCCTCGCTTGCCCTTCTCAAAGGCCTTCAGCAGCGCTCTACTGCCTCCTTAGCCCAGTAATAAAGGTCTTCTATAATCTGACCCCATCCTACTTTCTCAGCCCAATCTTTGCTCAGGATGCACAGAGTTGAGACACTTCCATTTTCCATGAAATGCCTTCTCCACCTCTAAATGCCTAGTTTCCTCTGCTTAAAATGCCCTTTTCCCAGGATCTGCTCTGTTAAAATTTTAACGCCCTTCAAGGCCCAGGTCAGACGTCTCCTCCTCCACAACTCAATCTCTGGTTAACTCCGGTTGGAAGTGCCCACTGGCTCTGACAACTACAGTGATCACCTTATACCTCTTTGAGGAACTTTTGGGATTTTCCGTGTATTATAAGGAGCTGTGCATCTGTCTATCCAGGCACTAAACAGTAAACCTCTTAAGGGGATGAACAAGTTTTATTCATTTTTGTTTACAAACTTTGAAAATCATATATACTCAATAAATGTTTGTTGAATTAAATTGAAATTTGAGGGTTTGACACCTTCATTTTAAAGATTAAGCAGAACCTAAAAGTCAGCAGAAAAATTTCCATTTTCTGAAATGCTGCCAAGTGCCTTAATAATCTTGGCATTTGTAGAACATTTTTCATTTCTGAAGTGCTTTATAAATAATCTCTACTTAACCCTTCAGTGGTCCCAGCCTTGGTGTATCACGTAATAGGATGACGATTTCATACCCCTTGGGATAATGCTGGGAAGACATCCCACAAAGGGTGAAGTTAGGTGCTTTCCAGAGCACAGGGAAGCAAGAAGCCAGCAGGTTCCACATGAAGTAGCTGTCAGTCACCACACAGGTGCCAAAGGTGGTGGCAATAAGCACAATGAAAGGCAAAGCTTCCTCTTCTGTTTCCCTTTCTTCCTTCTTACTATAGATGACATCATCTTTCTATGTCTAAGAGCTCATTTTTATAAATTCAAGAAAATAATTCAAGTTCTCTTTAGTCTAACAATCTATTGTTGTACAAAGTCAATGGGCCAAATCTGAAAATATGAATTAGTGTGTATGGTTGTGTTAGAGAGAGAGAGGAAAAAAAAATATTACATTCAGTGAAGAGCATGATATCACAGCTGTCAGCCAATTTTAAATCAAACTTTATGTAAACATTTAGATGTTTGGAACAAATATTTTAGAAAACAAATTATTCCTTTCAACACAATGAATTACCATGCTTGTTCTCTCCACAATAACCATTAATTCACAAAAAATTAGATTCTACATAATTTTCAGGAGTATATCTACTAACTAAATTAGAGCACAATAAGTAAATCAGTAGTAAAAATTAGAAACACCTTACATATCCAATAATATAAAATTGTTTATTAAATGTAACAATAAAGTATGCTTTGTTCTTACACTAGAACACTATGCAGCCATCAAAAATTGTGTTATAAAAATTAGTGTGTTGTGAAAAAATATTCACAGCATATTATTAAGCAAAAAAAATGAACACTTGTGAATTTTGATAAATAATTCATTTGATTATGATTATGAATCCTAATATTTTTGAGGTTGTTTTAATGACAATATTTTATAGGTAACCACCACTATGATCCTAAGACAGTTGGGCTTAATGCTTGATTTCAGAAGTGATTCATTGGGCCATTACCAACTAGGTCCCTGATAATGTACAAAAGGTTGTTTGTCAACCTAAATCAGGACGTTAAACAGAAGAAAAAAGAGGAAGAAAGAAAGAAGTACAGAAGGAAGGAAGGAAGGGGAGAAAGAAGGAAAGAAAGAAAGGAGGGGGAGGGCGGGAGGGAGGAAGGAAGGGAAGAAGAAAAAGAGAAAGTTAAAATTCAAAAAGGTAGAAGGGAGGACTTAAGAAAGAAAAAAAAGCAGAAATAAATAAAATATAAAACAAAAAGTTAGGAATTTTTAAAAGCCAAAAATTGATTCTTGGAAAAGCTAATCAAATCAATAAATCTCTGGAAAAATTGATCAAGATGAAAAAGAGAGAAGACATAAATTGCCAATTTTAAGAAGTAAACAAAGGACTTCACTAGAGATCCTACAGATATTAAAAAGATAATTAGATTGAATGAGCAAAATCCTTTAAAAATCCAATTTGCCAAAACTGGCACAATAAAAAACAAAATCTAAATGTTCCTACAGCTATAATCTACTATAGTCTATAATTTAAAAGCTTTTCACAAAGAAATCGCCAGAACCAGATGACTTCATTAGTGAATTCTTACAAATATTTAACACCAAGCTTTTGCAAACTCTTCCAGAGATTTATAGAAGAGTGTACACTTTCTAAGTATTTTGTGAGGTTGGCATAGCCTTGATATCAATACTTGGCAAGAATATTACAAGAAAGGAATATTGCAGTGAGATTTCTCCTACAACACAGATGTGAAACACCTACAAAAGTTAGTAAATCAACTCTGTAATATATAAATATTGTGATCAAGTTGGATTTAATCCATGAATGTAAGTTTTTTAAATATTAAATTAATCAATGTAATTAACCATATTAACAAAATAAGGAGAAAAACCAACAGAAAAACATTTGATAAAAATGTAAAACTCATTATAAGTGTAGATACAAAAAATATATATATAATTTTATTAAATTAGGAATGAAAAGGAAACTTCTTGTTACTTATTACTTATCATTGATTAGTATAATGTAATCAATGATATTACCTAAAAAAAGACTACACAGCAAATGTCTTACTTAAAGTTGAAAGAGTGTAAGTTTTACCCTCTGACATAGAGAATAAAATAAGAAAGCCTGCTATCATGACTTTATTCAACAACATAAGAGAAGTCCTCATTACCGCAAAAAGAAAAACAAAGAAAAGTTACAAGGACTGGAAAGGAAGAAATATGACTGTCATTATTCATAGATAATAAGATTATGTACATGGAAAAATTTAAAGGATCTATGAAAAACTATTAGACTTAAGTTAAATTAACAAGGTAACTAACTATAAGGACAATATAAAAATTAATTGTTATCCTATGTACTAGACAAAAACAAATAGAAAATTAACTTTAAAAATAATTTACAATAAGTCAAAAATATCAACTACCTGGGAATTAATTTACTGAGAGAGATGTAAAACCACTACAGAAAAAACTAAAAACAAATTTAAGAAGGCCAAAATAAATGGAGGGATATACCATATTCATGGATTGGAAGAGTCAATATTTTTAAGATATTAATTTTTCTCCATTTTCTCTATAGATTCAATGCAATCCCATTCAAAATTTCAGCAGACATTTTTGTGAAAATTGTTGAACTGATTCTAAATTTTTTACAGAAATTGAAAGGAGCAAGGATAGAGAAGACCATCTTGATGAAAAATAAAATTAAAAGACTTCTACTACTAAATATTAAGACATTACATTACCAAATATCAAGACCTATTGTAAAGATTTAGTAATTAAACACTGTGATGTTGATACAAGGATAAACAAATAGACCATTGGAACAAAATTAAGAGTCTAGAAAGAGTCTAAATAAATCATCACCTAATTTTCAATAAAGGTGCCAATGCAATGCAGTAGGGAAAGGAAGGACTTTTCAGCAAGTGGTGCTAAATCGGTTGGAAATCCACATGGGGAAAAAAAATGAATCTTAATTCCACCTCTACCACACATAAAAATCAATCTCAGATGGATCATAGATCAAAATGTGAATGCTAAAACAACAAAGTTGTTAGATAAGAACATAGAAAAATGGCTTCACAAACTTGGAAAAACAAAGATTTCTTAAGCGAGAAGGAAAAAGTAATACCCAAAAAAGGTAAAAATTCAGACTTCATTAAAAAGCATCTCAATTCATCAAAAGACATCATTAAGAGTGTAAAAAATCAAACCAAAACTCCAACATATAAAGGGCTTGGAAGTCATCATCTCCACCCTTACACAAGAAAAACATAAACAAACTGAATATAAACAAGTTTGCTTAATCCATCGGAGGAATGGGATTGCAGGGCAAACAGTGACTTCAAAATGTGAAGAATGTGTGTGATGAATTGGGACATCGGGATTGACATATATACACTAATATGTATAAAATGGATAACTAATAAGAACCTGCTGTATAAAAATTAAATAAAATAAAATTCAACAATTCAAAAAAAAAAACATAATGTGAAGAAACAGGCACACGCTGAACAATATAGTGACTGAGATCAGCTTACCCTGAGCAGAAGTCACTGGAGCCATAAACTTGCAGCAACACTTAAATAGTGATTTTAGCAAATTGATGGAATGTAGAGTGTGACAAAGCAATCTAACTGTATTACATATTTATGAAACAACCTCAATGAAGGAGGTGGGTGTTAAACTAAATAACTTTGCAAATGAGTTTCATCTTTATAAGACTAAAGGCAAAAGAAACTGTACTCTATATAAAGTTGAGTCATGGATGAACAATTCTGATACCACTATCCTTGTGTACCAGAACTGAACAATTAAATGGATGGATGGTGGGAGGTGGGATCCAGGTTTCTTACTGTTGGAGTCGGAGGTTATTGAGAAGCAAGTGGAAGAGGCTGGAATGATCCATGTGGTGATGGATTAGACACTGTGTATAAACTCATTTAACTGAGCATGAACTCATCAGTAATGAACTCATTTAGCTAATGCAGATAGCAATGTTTACACACAGAAACATTTATAAATGTGTGCATATACACACGTTAGTATATGCACATATACAGCCTTGCTCTATCAGCTGAAAGGGCGTAGAAGCAGTGACTCTCCAGTAGCAATGATCCCACCTAGTGCCCTCCCTCTAATAAAAGGAATCAGGGATCCTTGAAGAAATGGCTGATTCTAGAACTTGAACAGAAAATACATAAGATGACACCTGAGCATCTCTGCAGAGCCAGAAAATAAGGAAGTGCTCCCAAAAAAATAGCCCACAATATTGGGGGTACATCAAAGGGACACAGGAGCCAATTGAAAGAGCTCCCAATGGCCAGAGCGGGAACAATTTGAGCAACAAAATAAAATGGTGTTAGATTATAACCCAAAATATAAAACAAATATCTTTGAGTTCATATTGATATAAATGAAGTAAGTTAATAAATGGAGGAGAAGAGACAAATCTCCCATGCGGAAGATTTCTAGATAATTTCTGTAGATACTCCGCTCTCAAGGATAAGGAGCATAGCAACTTAACTTCCCAATCCTGAAGGGTGGGCTGCACACAGTGACTTCCCCCCAAAAGGAGAAAACACTTAACTGAGGAGGAACCTAGTGAACACCACCTCAGCCAGCTGATCAGGTTATCACCGCCAGCAATAAGTCATGCATTCTTGATATGATGTGATGAAAAGGCCACTTTACCTCTCTGATCTTCCTCCGCAAAGCCCATGGTGCCAGTTTAATCTGTTAATCCCAAACTCCTAATTTATCCCTCCCCACCCTTCCCCTTTGGTAAACATAAGATGTTTTCCATGTCTGTGAATGTGTTTCTGTTTTGTAAATTGACTGTATCTTCTTCTATGTATACCCTTAAGTACAAAATGCAAAATAAGAAAAACATCGGACACACTCCAGTAGAGGGGTATTATACAATTTATCTGACCAGTACTCTTCAGGACTCTCAAGGAAATCAAAAACAAGGAAAAGTCTAACAAACTGTCACAACCAAGAGGAACCTAAGGAGACATGACAACTAAACGTAGTGTGATAACCCAGATGGGATCCTGGAACAGAAAAAGGATGTTAGTAAAAAACTAAGTAAATCTGAATAAAATATGAAATTTAGTTAATATTTATGTATCAATATTGGTGCATTAATTTTAACAAATGAACCATACTAATGTAGGATTTAATAATAGAGGGAACTGGGTATGGGATATACAGGAATTCTGGTTACTATCTTCACGATTTTTCTGTCAATCTAAAACTGTTCTAAAATAAAATTCACCTTTAAAGTAATTTGCACCATAGAATGGGACAAATATTTGTAATACTTATATTCAGGAAAGGACTGACATATAGAAAACATGAAGAACAAACTTGTATACAGAATATATAAAGAAAAAGGCAAATTGATGAGGAAAAATAAAAATGGTCAAGTAAATTGAGTAGGTATTTCACAAAATAGAATATGCAAATTGCCAGTAAGTATATAAAAATGTGCTCAACATCATTAGTCATCAAGAGAAGGTAAATTAAGACTATAATAAGAAACCACCTCACACACATCTGCATGGTTATAATTTTAAAAACTAACAGCACTAAGTGTTGGTGGGACGTGTACCAAAGAAATTGTAATCACAGCTGCTGGGGAGGTTACTGGCACAGCTACTTTGGAAAATTAATTGCTGTCTATTAAAGCTGAATATAGTTATTCTGTAGCACCAAACTAGAAACAACCCAAATGCCATCAATAAATAGAATGAATAAATAAATGTTGGTATGTTTACATAACGGGATGTTATACAACGAAAGAGGGTATTTTATTGCTGTATAAGCATATGGATGAATCTCACAGAAATGAACAAAATGAGCCAGACACAGAAGACTAAGATATCATTTATATAAAGTTCAAAAAATAGGCCCACAGAATCTGGGGTGATAGAAGTCAGATGAGTGTCACCTTAGGGGGAGAATGACTGAAGGGGGCTTGCGACAGGTTTCTGGGTTAATGGCAGCTTTCTGTCTTGGTTTGGACAGTGAATATATGTGCTTGTTCACTCTGAAGAAATTAATGGAGCCCTTACTTTACATTTGTGTGCTTTACTGCATGCATATCATACTTCAACAAGATAAGTTACAGAAACAACTACACTGAGACATCATATCTCACCCACCAGTTTGTTAGAAATTCAAAAGATGCACAATGTACTCTGATGGTGAGGTTGTGAAGGAAAGGACTCTCCAGGCAGTGCTCATGGGAATGCTACATGTCATCACCCCACGGAGGAGACTTTGATGCTGTTATGGGCTGAACTGTAGCCTCTCAAAATTCACATGCTAGAGCTCCAAGCCCCAGTACCTCAGAACATAACTGTGTTTAGAAATAGAGCCTTCAAAAGGATGACTAAGTTAAAATGAGGCCATTAGAGTGCACCCTAATCTAATCTGACTGATGCCCTTAAAAGAAGAGGAAATTTGGACACAGAAAAGTAGCTGCACAGAAGAGAGACCGTGTGAGAACACAGCTGGAAGGCGGCCACCTGCAAGCCAAGGAGAGAGGCCTCAGGAGAAACCGAACCTGCAGACACCTTGATCTTGGAGTTTCAGCTTCCAAACTGTGAGAAAATAAATTTCTACTGTTTAAACCAACCAATCTGTGAAAATTTGCTATGGCAAACCTAGCAAACTAACACACTATCTAACAGCATTGTAAGGGTATCCCAAAAGCCTTAGAGCATTTTTAAGCTTTATTAACTTAGGAACAATAAATGCTATAGCCTACAAAAAGTAATTTGAATGTTTATTTATATTCTTATATACTCACTTACTGTTGTGAATTTTAAGTAATAATTTTTATTTACTTTTCAGGCTCTCTCATAGATGACGCAAACATTGATTGAAAAATTAAAATTAGAAAATTATTTTTCCAACTGACAAGATTAAGTATGTAAATGAAATTTAAATAATTGAGCCATCAAGTGATAAGTTTTTGTAAGTTTTTAACATTTATATTTCTGACATTGTTAAACCTTAAAACACACTGAGCTTGTGGAGCACTTTGTGTATGCATCTACCCTTTGATCCAGGGTTCCCACTTCTGTCTGTCCCAAAGTTAGACTGGCCAAAATATGTAAAGATAAATCCACAGGGGTTTATATTTTAGTACTATTTGTCATGGAGGAACCAGGAATAGAAGCTAGACATCTCTGAATTTATCTTGTTTCATATATTTTATTTTGAAGCCTTGCAAATACTTTATATATTTAGAAGTTCAAGTTAAATTTAAAACAGCAATTCCTAAAAACTGAAAGTAACATAAAAAATATATTGTGTATCCAGTTGATGTAATAACCATACAAAGGCAACTAATTCAAATGACTTTAAGGCATAGAAATTTGACTGTATTTTCTTTTTTTAATTTTTTTTAAATTGAAGTATAGTTAATTTTACAACGTTTTGTTGTCAGGTATACAGCAAAATGATTCAGTTAAATATATATATTCTTTTTCAGATTCTTTTCCATTATAGGTTATTACAAGATATTGAATATAGCTCCCTCTGAATATAGTTCCCAGTAGGTCCTTGTGTTTATCTATTTTATATATAGTAGTACGTATCTGTTAATCCCAAACTCCTAATTTATCCCTCCCCTCCTTTCCCCTTTGGTAACCATAAGATTGTTTTCCATGTCTATGATTCTGTTTCTGTTCTGTAAATTGACTGTATATTCTTGTATATATACCCGTAAGAACAAAATGCAAAAAAAATTTAACTGTTATAGGAATCATATTATTTATATTTTCAGTGCTAGTGTTGGTATTTTTATTCTGAGTATTATTTCCTTGAGTTAGACAAGGAAAATGGATAATTATGTTGGTGTTCATGAGAACTGGGATATGGGGCATGTGGTAAAGAAAATACAAATGTAACATCAACAGATCCTTATTGTCCCAAATTTGAATTGGAAATGTCTAAATGGATTCATTGTTTCATTTCAAACGTCCACTGAAAACACCTGTTAGGATACAATAATCCATGGATGTCTCACAGTTCTGCACATCTTATGAGCAGAGCTACTGACTGCCCTTTGTTTCCAACTATCATTTCAAGGATGTTTCTATAGAGAACAGCTTTGGAAGATGGAAACAGAGTTTTCCTCCAGAGCACAGGGCAAAAATTCTTATTGCCCTTGAGAAAATATCCAGGTTTCCTAAACTCAGCACAATACACTCAGCTCCTGTGCAGTATCACCTGGCCCACTGTGTGGGAAATGGGGAAATGGTAGATACTGAAGTAAAAATGCTGATACTCTAGCTACTTCTGCTGAATTGAGTAATAAACTTTTCTTCATCTTTGACCCAGGAATCTCTTGTCTTCCACTAATATTCATGAAATTTTGGGAGGCAAATTTCATAAATTACAAATAGGTAAAAATCTCAAAACCTTCATAGTTCTTAAAACGCCTAGAAACAGGATCCTGCATGGTAGCAAAGAATAACTCTAACACCTGGATTGTTGTGTCTAAATACCATTTCCCACTAAAAGGAACCAGGGCTCCTTGGAGAAGTGGCTTCTTCCGGGTCTGGGCAAGAAGTATGTTAGAATGATCCTGGAGCATCTTGGTATTCCAGAAAACAAAACAAAACAAAATGAGGTTACCAAAGACTACTAGGGTCATGTCAGAAGTACTCAAGAGTCAATTTGAATAGGCTCCTACAGAACAATTTGAGCATCAAAAAGGATACTAACGGCAGTAGATTAAAACATATAAAATATGTTTAAGTCTATGAGTACATAATGATAAATTTTTTTAAAAATCCCATTGATCACCTTTGTAGTATACAAGAAACCAAAGCATAATTTTGAAAACTGGTAAATAAAGTGAAAGAATCTAGCATTTTTCTGCTTCCTCTATATGTACTATGCTTCAGCATAAGCAAATAGTTAATGAGGGGAAGTGTCTCCTTATATAACTATTCCAGCTATTAAATGAATTTTCACAGCACTGTTCTACAGATGTCATGGCAGAAACATAAACAACCAGACTTTATGGACCTCCTGATGGAAGTACACACCACCACCTATGAAGTAATTTTGCCAAAAAAATGAAATAGAATGCCGATGAAACCTCAAGCTCTAAATACCAATTTATAGTAAATAAGGGACGGAAGAACATGGTAAAGGAATGCAATCAGCAATTTTTACAGGACAAATACCTAGTTTATTAACAACAAAAAATCAGCAAGAAAAAAAAAAAGAATGAGACACCTATAGATGAAACAAGACCTTGTTTTGATACCAAGTCAAACAAAGAAACAAAAACAAAATTAATATTTACAGAACAATAGGTAGAGAATGACCATTAGATAGGTGACATTAAAGAATTACTGTTTATTTGGGGGGAACGTGTAATGATAATACAGTGACTATATTTTAAAAGGGAAGTCCTTGCCATTCAGATACATTCCGAAATATACACAAGTGAGAGATGATGTCTGGGATTTACTTCCAAGTAATCCCACGTGGAGAGAAGAAATGAAGAGAAAGAGTGAACATTGTGCTGATGGGCTCTGGGTACCTGAGAGTTCATTATAATATTCTCTGCTTTTGTGATTGTTTGATATTTTTCATACTAAGGAGTTGTTATAAACAGGAGTAAATTTTTTTCAGTAAAAATAATGATGGTGAAATAACAAACAAAAGAATTCATAAGGGGAAATCCATCTTAAAGTATGGATTTCTAAATTGAGTGTTCAACTCTGTCATTTACCACAGACCAAACTTTCCCATCTTTAGAAGATGCAAAATATGGTACTCTGAAATGAATTAGACTCTAACAGTTTGCTTGCAGCATTTAATTTTATATATATATATATAAAAAAAAACTGCTGATGTGAAACACTGCTCTGGCATAATTCACTTTACAACTACCCAGGAGCACTTCAAAGCCTAAGCTAATTTCATAGGAATAAGTTACCCAAGGAATTAATTACCAACCAATTTATGACTTCTTCATATCGTCTAAGCTGCTGAAGAAACTGGTTACCTGGAAAATTATGTAATTTTGGAATACTTGTCAAATTTAATTTAGGTTGAGTTGTAAGGCAGAATTAACAAGCATTTTCCTACTTCTTGTGCCTAAAGAGCCACAGGTATGTCTTCTACAGGACAGTTGATTGTAATATGTTGGAGGAATCCTACTCTCTGCAGCTGTGCAGTCAAGGCTACCAGAATTTAACATCTCAAAGGATATAGCTGCAGAAATCTCTACTGAACTTAGCAGCTGTCAAGAGCTAATTGCCTGGTAGCATACCTGGTTTTCTCACATCATAGCAATTGATCTGAGATTTGGACTGGTGCTTGATGTGTTACATCAAGGGTATACTCATTCTTAAAAGCAAGACCCAGATTAATGCAAAATCAAAGTCTTTTCCATTTGCTTTCTTCACCAATTTGGTAGGAATAAATTTGGCTGTCCTGATACCAAGAGAGTGATCTCTGGAGGCTCAAAGGGTGCCTTTATGTTTTATGTCAAAATATAAACATTGATATTCAAATACTGTCTTCTGATTCCCCATTAATTTGCCTCTTTCAAGTTTTGCCCTCCCTATGGCTGCCAGACTTAGCAAATAAAAATATAAGACACTCAGTTAAATTTGAACTTTGGATAAACAACTTTTTTTTTAGTATAATCATGTCCCATGAATATTTAATATAAGTATGTCTCATGCAATATTTGGGACACACTTATGTTGAAAAGGCATTTCTTGTTCATCTGATTTTCAAATTTAACTGGGTGTCCTGTATTTTATCTGGCAACCCTGGCCCTCCCCATCATCAGCAATAAAGTTTCTGAAACTTTCAAAGGAGATGAGAATTTCTACATTATTTTGGTTGGTCCTATTCTTGCTGAATGGAAAATTGCAAGAGTCTGGTGCAATGCCTCAAGGGCATCATTGTTAAGAGATAGTCAACTGCATACATTCTTTCGAACTCAATCTCAAGAACCAATTTTCACCTGAGAAGCAAAATCCTCAGAGCAGCTTTGTTGGTTTCATAGTAGATTCACTTGGAAAGAGTTAAATCCATTGTTGGGTAACTTGCCGTCCTATACAAAGTGTGTTACTAACGTTCCTCTGTATCTTGGGGCAACCACAATCTTCCTAGGGAATTCCCTGGCAGTCCAGTGGTTAGGACTCCATGATCTCACTGCCAAGGGCCCGGGTTCAATCCCTGGTCAGGGAACTAAGATCCCACAAGCCAAGCAGCCAAAACAAACAAACAAACAAAAACGAATGGACAAACAATCTTGCTAAAGAAATAAATCTTTCTTCAGAGAAAGAGTTGCTTCTCAAATGTTGAGTACACAGATCACCTGGGAATCTTGTTAAAACGCAGATTCTGGTTCAATAGGGATGAATTCTGCAGTTCTAACAGATCCAATGTTGCTGGTCTATATACCACTATTTAAGAAGCAAGGGACTAGAGTAAAGCAATCCACGTAAGAGATGTTGTGCAAGGCTTGATACCAAGAGAAGCTGCTAAATGCCAGTGACCCAGCTCTCAGAAGGATCTTGAGAATCAGGGTAAGTGAATCATGCCTAAAGCCGGGAATATAGCCAAAATTTAATTAAATAGTGATGGAGAATGTACTGAAGTCATCTCTAATTATATATAACCCTTGCTTGAGATAAGTAACGGAAATAAGTAATAGAAACCTGGGTCAGAGAACTGATACTAATGGAAAATATTTTGAAAGATAAGCAGTCCACACTTATCTGGATCAGGGGTTCTTACCTTGAGGTCCACAGTGTCTGAGTGGCTCAGGAATATATCTGGGGAGAGCTCAGGAACCTCCTGACATGTTGTACAAAATTGGGTGCTAATAATGCAGGGCTGACATTTAAAATATTTAAGAACCAGTGTGGTTCAGGCACCACTGATAGGGGTACATCCTTGACCAAACAGTTGCCAGCCAGTATGTGGTCACAGTGTAGCCCATCTGAATAGCCACTCTGTTTATATGTTTTCTCTGTTTATAAGTTTATCTGTTTATATATTGATTGTTTCTGTAACTTTCCTCAGATTCTCAAAGGAGTCAGTGATCCAGAGAAGGTCCTAAACCACTGCTGTCAATGAATTGTATCCAATAATGGAAAGGAATACACATCAGTAGCTGAACATATTAAGTGATTGATGAATGTTAGTATATGGTTATTTATCAGTATAATTTTTATTATTTTATTATTTTTTTATTGAGGTATAGTTGCTTTACAATGTTGTGATAGTTTCTGCTGTACAGCAAAGTGAATCAGCTATATGTATACATATATCCGCTCTGTTTTGGATTTCCTTCCCATTTAGGTCACCACAGAGCACTGAGTAGAGTTCCCTGTGCTATAGAGCAGGATCTCATTAGTTATCTATTTTATATATAGTAGTGTGTATATGTCAATCCTAATCTCCCAATTCTTCCTACCCCCCTTTTCCCCTCTTTGGTGTCCATACGTTTGTTCTCTAGGTCTGTGTCTCTATTTCTGCTTTGCAAACAGGTTCACCGGTATCATTTTTCTAGATTCCACATATATGCACTAATGGAGAAAAGTCTCTTCAGTAAGTGGGGCTGGGAAAACTGGACAGCTACATGTAAAAGAATGAAATTAGGACACTCCCTAACACCATACACAAAAATAAACTCAAAATGGATAAAGACCTAAATGTAAGACCAGACACTATAAAACTTTTAGAGGAAAATGTAGGAAGAACACTCTTTGACATAAATCACAGCAAGATCCTTTTTGACCCACCTCCTAGAGCAATGGAAAGAAAAACAAAAATAAACAAATGGGACCTAATGAAACTTAAAAGCTTTTGCACAGCAAAGGAAACAATAAACAAGACAAAAAGACAACCCTCAGAATGGGAGAAAATATTTGCCAATGAAGCAACTGACAAGGGATTAATCTCCAAAATATACAAACAGCTCATTCAGCTCAATATCAAAAAAACAAACAACCCAATCCAAAAATGGGCAGAAGACCTAAATAGATATTTCTCCAAAGAAGATATACAGAGTGCCAACAAACACATGAAAAGATGCTCAACATCATTAATCATTAGAGAAATGCAAATCAAAACTGCAATGAGGTATCACCTCACACCAGTCAGAATGACCATCATTTAAAAAATCTACAAACAATAAATGCTGGAGAGGGTGTAGAGAAATGGGAACCCTCCCACACTGTTGGTGGGAATGTAAATTGATACAGCCGCTATGGAGAACAATATGGAGTTTCCTTAAAAAACTAAAAATAGAACTACCATCTCAGTATAATTTCTAAATCGCTTTCACTGAGTCAGATTTTAGAGTTAAATTGTCAGCTTTCACTTAGGAATAACATAAGAAAGACTCTCATGAATCATTTGCTGGGTTTTCCTAAAGTCCGTAGCTACTACACCTCACTGTCTGGCTCACATGAAGCAGTTGTAAATTAATTCACTGAAAGTCAACTCAGGGAAGGTCTAGTCTGCAAGGTTGCTTTTTTTTAACTGTTGCATTTTTATTAACTACTACTCTTTTTGTTTTTACAACATCATTATAAGGACTTTTTCAGTTGTCTTCACCCTAGCTCCCCACTGTTGTAGAGGGTTGGGGGGTCAAAGAGAAGAGACACTCGAGTTCTAGGCATCTATCCAGAGCACGCCTCAAATAGGTGTGGTCCTGGTCTTCCATTTGATTTTTCTCTTACTCCCATCTTTTCTGTCCCTCTTTTCTCTTTCCTACCCTCACAACCTAGCTCTGAGACTTTTTTAAAATTAATTTTTATTGGAGTAGAGTTGATTTACAATGCTGTTAGTTTCAGGTGTACAGCAAAGTTATACATACACATATATCAACTCTTTTTATAGATTCTTTTCCATACAGGCCATTACAGAGTATTGAGAAGAGTTCCCTGTGCTATACAGTAGGTCCTTATTAGTTATCTATTTTTTATATAATAGCGTGTAGCTCTGAGTCTTGATAGGTATCTACCAGGTTTCACTGTGTACCAGACCCACACTGTTCTTTTTTAACATAAATATTATCATGTTTAAAAACTGCATGAAGAGACGACGCCTTCAAGATGGTGGAGGAGTAAGATGCGGAGATCACCTTCCTCCCCACAAATACATCAGAAATACATCTACATGTGGAACAACTCCTACAGAACACCTACTGAACGCTGGCAGAAGACCTCAGACCTCCCAAAAGGCAAGAAACTCCCCACGTACTTGGGTAGGGCAAAAGAAAAAAGAAACAACAGAGACAAAAGAATAGGGACGGGACCTGCGCCAGTGGGAGGGAGCTGTGAAGGAGGAAAGGTGTCCACACACTAGGAAGCCCCTTCGCGGGCGGAGACTGCAGGTGGTGGAGGGGGAAGCTTCAGAGCCACGGAGGAGAGCGCAGCCACAGGGGTGCGGAGGGCAAAGCGGAGAGAGTCCCGCACGGAGGCTCGGCGCCGAGCAGCGCTCACCAGTCCGAGAGGCTTGTCTGCTCAACCGCCGGGGCGGGTGGGGCTGGGAGCTGAGGCTCGGGCTTCGGTCGGATCGCAGGGAGAGGACTGGGGTTGGCGGCGTGAACACAGCCTGAAGGGGTTAGTGCGCCACGGCTAGCCGGGAGGGAGTCCGGGAAAACGTCTGCAGCTGCCGAACAGGCAAGAAACCATTGTTTCACGGTGTGCGAGGAGAGGGGATTCAGAGCGCCGCCTAAACGAGCTCCAGAGACTGGCGCGAGCCGCGGCCATCAGCCCCAGAGGCGGGCAGGAGACGCTAAGGCTGCTGCTGCCGCCACCAAGAAGCCTGTGTGCGAGCACAGGTCACTCTCCACAGCTCCCCTCCCGGGAGCCTGTGCAGCCCGCCACTGCCAGGGTCCCGTGATCCAGGGACAACTTCCCCGGGAGAACGCACGGCGCGCCTCAGGCTGGTGCAACGTCACGCCGCCTCTGACGCTGCAGGCTCGCCCCGCCTCCTCTGTACCCCTCCCTCCCCGCGGCCTGGGTGAGCCAGAGCCCCCGAATAAGCTGCTCCTTTAACCCCGTCCTGTCTGAGCTAAGAACAGAAGCCCTCAGGCGACCTACACGCAGAGGTGGGGCCACATCCAAAGCTGAACCCCGGGAGCTGTGCGAACAAAGAAGAGAAAGGGAAATCTCTCCCAGCAGCCTCAGGAGCAGCGGATTAAATCTCCACAATCAACTTGATGTACCCTGCATCTGTGGAATACCTGAATAGGCAACAAACAGTATGGTACTGGCACAAAAACAGAAATATAGATCAATGGAACAGGATAGAAAGCCCAGAGATAAACCCAAGCATATATGGTCACCTTATCTTTGATAAAGGAGGCAAGCATATACAATGGAGAAAAGACAGCCTCTTCAATAAGTGGTGCTGGGAAAACTGGACAGCTACATGTAAAAGAATGAAATTAGAACACTCCCTAACACCATACACAAAAATAAACTCAAAATGGATTAAGACCTAAATGTAAGGCCAGACACTATAAAACTCTTAGAGGAACACATAGGCAGAACACTCTATGACATAAATCACAGCAAGATCCTTTTTGACCCACCTCCTAGAGAAATGGAAAGAAAAACAAAAACAAATGGGACCTAATGAAACTTAAAAGCTTTTGCACAGCAAAGGAAACCATAAACAAGACAAAAAGACAACCCTCAGAATGGGAGAAAATATTTGCAAATGAAGCAGCTGACAAAGGATTAATCTCCAAAATATACAAGCAGCTCTTGCAGCTCAATATCAAAAAAACAAACAGCCCAATCCAAAAATGGGCAGAAGACCTAAATAGACACTTCTCCAAAGAAGATATACAGATTGCCAACAAACACATGAAACAATGCTCAACATCATTAATCATTAGAGAAATGCAAATCAAAACTACAATGAGATATCATCTCACACCAGTCAGAATGGGCATCATCGGAAAATCTACAAACAACTGTTGGAAAGGGTGTGGAGAAAAGGGAACCCTCCTACGCTGTTGGTGGAAATGTAAATTGATACAGCCACTGTGCAGAACAGTATGGAGGTTTCTTAAAAAACTAAAACTAGAACTACCATGCGACCCAGCAATCCCACTACTGGGCATATACCCTGAGAAAACCATAATTCAAAAGGAGTCATGTACCAAAATCCTCATTCCAGCTCTATTTTCACTAGCCAGGACATGGAAACAACCTATGTGTCCATTGACAGATGAATGGATAAAGAACATGTGGCACATATATACAATGGAATATTACTCTGCCACAAAAAGAAACGAAATTGAGTTATTTGTAGTGAGGTGGATGGACATAGAGTCTGTCATACAGAGTGAAGTAAGTCAGAAAGAGAAAAACAAATACCGTATGCTAACACATGTATATGGTATCTAAAAAAAAAAAAAAAAAAAGAGTGGTTCTGAAGAACCTAGGGGCAGGACAGGAATAAAGACGTAGAGAATGGACTTGAGGACACAGGGAGGGGGAAGGGTAAGCTGGGACTAAGTGAGAGAGTGGCATGGACATATATACACTACCAAATGTAAAATAGCTAGCTAGTGGGAAGCAGCCGCATAGCACAAGGGGATCAGCTTGGTGCTCTGTGACCACCTAGAGGGGTGGGATAGGGAGGGTGGGAGGGAGACGCAAGAGGGAGGAGATATGGGGATATATGTATATGTACAGCTGATTCACTTTGTCATACAGCAGAAACTAACACACCATTGTAAAGCAATTATACTCCAGTAAAGATGTTAAAAAAAAATTACTATAAATAAATAAATAAATAAATAAATAAATAAATAAATAAATAACTGCATGAAGATTGGACTTCTACTTCTGGGAAGAAGGAGTAAATAAACTTTTCCCTGTTCCCCCTCTAAGTATAACTAAAAACCCCTGTATGTCATATATAAAACAAGGGTAAGATCTTTTCTGGTAGGTTCCAGTTTCTGACACATAATGGGGCACATCTTTAAATCTGATGCTAAATTAGTTTTCCTAATTAAAACTTTTTATCCTCTTTAAAATGATTTCACTAAGAGTTTTACATTTTTTAATCTATTGGTAACATATATATATGACTCTCTGGAGGTGGAATGATATGGTATAGGTAAAAATCTTGTAGAGATATGTGATGGTTTGTTATAAAGGGGAAATATTTAAAAAGCATTGTCGCTCATAATTAAACATACTGTTTGGCCCTCTTAGCAAAGAAGAGTCTATTTTCAGTTAATATAATAGGTTCAGGCCTTTGATTCTTCAGTGTTTTAATGACCAGAAGTTGAAGCCAAAATATTTTGGCATACTTCATCAAGATGATCAAAAGACACAGATGACAGCATTCACAATCTAAATGTTCTCCAGGTTTTATTCAACCTCTGAGAAGTCCTCTAACTGCAGGAATATGATAACTCCAATCTACAGACCTATCCTTTTGGCTTTTTGTCAGGGTTTCCCTTTTGCAAAATTAAATGGGTTAAACTGGCTAGCTGTTCAGCCATTCTTCTTCCTGGGCACTCAGCTGGACTATAATTTCCAGACTCCCTTGCCCTTAGGCATGTCATGTGACTGAGTTCTAGCCAATGGAATTGGAAGCAAGAGCTGTGTGACACCCCTAGGCCTGGACCAGTTTACCACTTGATCCCTTAGGTTCTTGTCTCCTCTAGCTTCATGTACAGTCACTTAGAAGCCACACATGAAAGATGGTAGAGTCACAGAATGGAAGGAATCTGGATCCTGGAATCGTAGCTTAGGAAAACAGCTGCTTGCCAATCAGAAACACTTGTTTTAGACTTCCTATGAACAAGAAATAAACCTCTCTTGGATTTAGCGACTGAAATTTGTGGGTTTATCAGTTATAGCAGTTACCACTATGCTAAATAATGCAGAAGGTTTTACCTTCCATACCTGCCCCCCTACCCATCCCCCGCTTTGTTCATGCTTCCCCTCTTCAACACCCTCCTTCTTTCCTTTATTCCCACACAGGTCCACCACCCAGTCTCCAGCTCCTGGGCCTGGACAGGCTTGAGGGCAATGCCCCTTCAGGCCCCAGAGAGCTCTCCTTTTCCAATGTTGCACATGAGGCATCTTTGGAAGGAAGAGGGTTGATTGAGTCCTTGCTGAGGAAGAATTCACGCCCAGCCTGAGCTCCTGGGAGCAGAAAGAAGGCCGGAAATGAGAAAGGTGGAGCCCTGGGTCCCACACAAACCCTGAGGGCTGGAGGCAATTCTGCACACCTTTGTGGCCGCAGTTCATGCCTGCAGGCAGAGGCTTGCCAGACATTCATGAAAGAGAAGCCTAACCCCTGGGCTCTGGTGGGGTGCACTTCTTCAGGCAGGGTTGTTATTATCTGGGCCTTGGGCGTATGACTGCTGAGATTTCCTCTTCTTTTTCTTTCCAGGGAACCACCTTGTCGACCTCCTATTGTGAACCTATGAAAAGAAAAACACAAAACAAACAAAACTAAAAACCACACCTCTCTGCTACAGGGGAAGCTAGTCAACCTTTAAATTAGAAAGCCCGAGTTGCTGATACTCTGCCTCTGACTATTCTGCATGAGCCTGGCTCCCTGCCATTAGGAGTGATTCAGGAACTCTGTCTTAAGAAAGAAGGGTCTGGAACAAAAAGAGACAAGGGAGACAGAGAAAACACAGCGGACCATGAAAAGAAGCCAGGATGAAAAAAGAGGAAAGATGCAGTCTTACTTTTGTCACTGCTGGAGACACAGGAGAGAAATGAGCTTTGAAATGACCTGACTGTTTTTAGTTGTGCGTGTGTAGATGACAAATGTCAGGTGAAATGCAGTTTTTCAGTAATAGTTTTGAGAATAAAGGTGATGGGTTCTTTTTTAAAGAGTAGCCGATACATAGTAGGTGCTTAATACATTGTAAATAAAGGAATATCAAAAAGAAACCAAAGCAATTTTTTTTTAACAAACAAAAAATGGAAAATTGCTACTTCTCATATGACTTCAAGATATTCTTTAAACTCCTCGGAGGGTGATACCAATAATATCTTTTTATATCGAGAAATCTCATTAACAATGTTTGATATGGGCAAATTCATTTTAGTACCATTTTGTTCATAAATCAGAGGCTGGATTGGCATAGAAGGTGATTCAAAATTCATAATTTAAGCAGATTTGGCCAGTTATCACGTAGACTGAATAATCTTCCTTTCCTCATGGAGCTAAAATAAAACCCTTTTGGTTTAGTTTCTGTCATTTTTTTTTTTTTGGTGCTTTGATTGGAACCTACTATTATTTCTTCTGTTCTTCTGCTTTGTTATAGTTTCTTACCTCGCCTCAACCTCTTATATTGAAATATAAACCCATTTCAATCTAAAAGAAGAAGAAGAAATACAACTTTACCCAGTCAAGAGGCAGAGGAGACTTACTTTAAGTAAATAACACAACATTCCAGTGCATGGTCAATATTACACCACAGCAGATACACTAGTACCAGAATAAGTATTGCAGACCAAGGACAAGCCTAGGCAAAACCAAAGCAGATGGCTTCTATCGTAACCCATCGAGAAGAACCATGAAGTATGACGTATTGGCCTTGAATACTAATCCTAAATGTAATGATAATTAAATAGCTGCATGGCCCTGGGTTAGTCTGCTCTCAGCACGTCATTTCCTCACCTGTAAAATGAGAAGTTTTGAAAGGTTCCAAGTCCCCTCCAGTGAAGGGGTTGACTCAACCCAGTTTGTACCTTCGGAATCTTTGCCTAAAACAGAAATATTGCTTCCAGCTTTGACCTAGGAAGCACTTCATTTGTTTGCACAAGATACAACCAGATTTGGGGTGTCCAGAGAATGAGTCATTAAAAAGAGATTTGTGAAAAACCATACAATGTAAGAAGCAAAACATGTGCGTTTTCTCTGCTTTGTGACTGTCTAAATTGACAGCATTGGGAAGGTCATGTTAAATACGTTTCTGTGAACATAATGTTAATATGTTCATGTGTAACGTATGTTATGTCATATAGCACTCTAGTTAGCTTTCTCCCTTGCCTGTCCATCCTGCCTTCCTCCTTAGTATAAATCATTATTCTCCCTATTATGCACTGTGGACGAGACCAAAAATGATTTAGACAAAGGCTTACCTTTCAGATGCTTATAGCTGAGAAGGTTTATGTGTGTGTGAGTATACATTGTCCATTTATATATGTAAATATATTTTTACTTGGCATTTTATATATATATATATATTTGATATAGTTACCTGATGTGTGTGTGTGTATAAATCTTCTCAACTATAAGCATCTTATATAAGCAAATATATAAAAGAGAGAGAGAGAGAAAAGGTAGGAAGTTATTTCCAGGTAAGGGATGAAAATGATCCTAACTTAGCCTGATGACTGTAGCAGTGGGGATGGGTCAGCAGGTATGAGGACTGACTCTACAGTGTTTGACAACCTGGCACAAAGGTGAGTAATTGCGGGGAAAGGACCGCTATTGAGCCCCAGGGCTCGGGAGGATGATGGAGTCCCCACCAGCGTTCTGTTTAGAAGGATGTGTGATGAGGTGAGGTCAGGGCGGAGTACACTCGAGGAACACACACAATCAACAGAAGCACAGACAGAGTCGCTTGGGATGGAGAGACCTGAGCACTTCATTCCCCCCCCACCTCCATGTTCTGGAATATTACAAAATGGAAAAATACCAAAACAGAGTATATGTAAAAGTTTTCTGTATGAAAAATTAATGCTTTTAATAAACACATATAAATCAGAACTACTTTTTGTATGACCATGAAGATAATGTCAAAAATCCTACATTTGCAGTGGAAGAGGAAGCCCTTAGTCAATTCTAAAGGTGGCCAAGAAGGAAAGCCAGTGCATGACGGTGGCTGGGGCTCTCGGAAGCAAGGAGGAATTGGCTAGTGACTTGGTAAAGCAATGTTAATGATTTAAGTGGCTGTTCTTTAAGTATTTAAAACAATTGGGAATTGGCTTAAGAAAGTTGACATTATTGCCAAATTTATTACTTGTATTTTTTAATTAACTTGCTTTTGTTTTATTTATGTGAAATTACTTTTATTGACTGAAGTATAGTTGATTTACAATGTTATCTTAGTTTTAGGTGTACAGCAAAGTGATTCAGTTATATATATATTCTTTTTCAGACTTTTTCCATTATAGTTTATTACAAGATATTGAATATAGATCTCTGTGCTATACAGTAGGACGTTGCTGGTTACCTATTTTATGTATAGTACTGTGTATCTGTTAATCGGAAACTCCTAATTTATACCCCCCCCCCTTTTCCCTTTGGTAACCAAAGTGTTTTCTATTGCCTGTGAGTCTGTTTTGTAAATAAGTTCATTTGGATAAATTTTTTAGATTCCACATATAAGGGATATCATATGAAATTGTCTTTCTCTGTCTGACTTACCTCACTTACTATGTTAGTCTCTAGGTCCACCCGTGTTGATTCAAATGGCATTATTTCATTCTTTTTTATGGCTGAGTAATATTCCATTGTGTGTGTGTGTGTGTGTGTGTGTGTGTGTGTGTGTGTGTATTCCATATATGTATATATATATTCCATTCATCTGTCAATGGGCATTTAGATTTCTTCCATGTCTTGGCTATTGTAAACAGTGCTGCCATGAACATTGAGGTGCATGTATCTTTTTGAATTAGTTTTCATCTTTTCTGGATATATGCTCAGGAGTGGGGTTGCTGGATCATATGGTAATTCTATTTTTAGTTCTTTAAGGAACATCCATACTGTTCTCCATAGTGCATGCACCAATTTATATTCCCACCAACAGCATAAGAGGGTTCCCTTTTCTCCACACCCTCTCCAGCATTTATTATTTGTAGACTTTTTGATGAAGGCCTTTCTGAGAGGTATGAGGTGTTACCTCATTATATGTTTGATTTGCATTTCTCTAATAATTAGCAATGTTGAGCATCTTTTCATGTGCCTGTTATTCACTATATGTCTTCTTTAGAGAAATCTCTACTTTGATCTTCTGCCCATTTTTTGATAGGTTGATTTTTTTTTTGATATTGAACTGTATGAGCTCTTTGTATATTTTGGAAATTAATTCCTTGTCGGTAGCATTGTTTACAAATATTTTCTCCCATTCTGTAGGTTGCTTTTTCATTTTGTTGATGGTTTCCTTTGCTGTGCAAAGCTTTTAAGTTTAATTAGGTCCCATTTGTTTATTTTTGTTTTTGTTTCCATTACTGTAGGAGGTGGATCCAAAAAGATATTGCTGTGATTTACATCAAAGAGTGTTCTGCCTAGGTTTTCCTCTAGGAATTTTACAGTATCTGGTCTTACATTTAGGTCTTTAATCCATTTGAGTTTACTTTTGTATATGGTGTTAGAGAATGCCCTAGTTTATTCTTTTATATGTAGGTGTCCAGTTTTCCCAGCACCACTTATTGAAGAGATTTTCTTTTCTCCATTGTATAATCTTGACTCCTTTGTCATAGATTATTTGACCATAAGTGCATGGGTATATTTCTGGGCTTTCTATCCTGTTCCATTGATCTATGTGTCTGTTTTTGTGCCACTACCATACTCTCTTTATTACTCTAGCTTTGGAATAGTATAGTCTGAAGTCAGGGAACCTGATTCCTCCAGCTCCATTCTTCTTTCTCAAGATTGTTTTGGTGATTTAGAGTCTTTTGTGTTTCCATACAAATTTTAAAATTATTTGTTCTAGTGAAGAATGCCATTGGTAATTTGACAGGGATTGCATTGAATCTGTAGATTGCCTTGGGTAGTATGTTCATTTTAATAATATTGATTCTTCCAATCCAAGAAAATGGTATATCTTTCCATCTCTTCATGTTGTCTTCAATTTCGTTCATCAGCATCTTATAGTTTTTGGATTACAGGTCTTTTGCCTCCTTAGGTAGGTTTATTCCTAGGGATTTTATTCTTTTCGATGCAATAGTAAATGGGGTTGTTTCCTTTATTTCTCTTTCTGATAGTTCATTGTTAGTTTATACAAATGCAACAGTTTTCTGTATATTTTGTATCCTGCAATTTTACCAAATTCATTGAGCTCTAACAGTTTTTTGGTGGTGACTTTAGGATTTTCTATGTATAGTATCATGTCATCTGCAGAGAGTGACGGTTTTACTTCTTCCTTTCATATATGGATTACTTTTATTTCATTTTCTTCTCTGATTGCCGTGGCTAGGACTTCCAAAACTATGTTGAATAATAGTGGTGAGAGCGGACATCCTTGTCTTATTCCTGATCTTAGAGGAAATGCTTTCAGCTTTTCACTGCTGAGTATGATGTTAGCTATGGGTTTGTCATATATGGCCTTAATTTTGTTGAGGTATGTTTCCTCTATGCCCACTTTCTAGAGAGTTCTTATCATAAATGGATGTTGGATATTGTCAAAAGCTTTTTCTGCATCTATCGAGCTGATCATATGGCTTTAATTCTTCAGTTTGCTAACTTGGTGAATCATATTGATTGATTGCAGATATCAAAAAATCCTTGCATCCCTGGGATAAATCCCACTTGATCATGGTCTATGATCCTTTTAATATATTGTTGGATTCAGTTTGCTAGTATTTGGTTGAGGATTTTTGTATCTATGTTCACCAGTGATATTTGGCCTGTAATTTTCTTTTCTTGTGATATCTCTTCCTGGTTTTGGTATCAGGGTGATGCTGGCTTCATGAAAATGAGTTCAGAAGTGTTTTGTCCTCCACAAATTTTTAGAATAGTTTCAGAAGGTTAAGTGTTAACTCTTCTCTAAATGTTTAGTAGAATTCACCTGTGAAGCAACTGATCCTGGACCTTTGTTTGGTGGGAGTGTTTTTTATTACTGATTCAATTTCAATATTGGTAATTGGTCTGTTCATATTTTCTTTCTTTCTGGTTCAGTCTTGGAAGGTTATACCTTTCTAAGAATTTGTCCATTTCTTCTAGTTTGTCCATTTTTTTGGCATATACTTGCTCACAGTAGTCTCTTATGATCCTTTGTATTTCTGTGGTGTTGGTTGTAACTTCTTTTTCATTTCTAATTTATTGATTTGGCCCCTCTCCCTTTTTTTTCTTGATGAGTCTGGCTAAAGGTTTATCAATTTTGTTTATCTTTTCAAAGAACCAGCTTTTAGCTTTGTTGATCTTTTCTATTGTTTTTTTAAGTCGCTATTTCATTTATTTCTGCTCTGATCTTTATGATTTCTTTCCTTCTGCTAACTTTGGATTTTGTTTGTTCTTCTTTCTTTAGTTCCTTTAGGCATAAGCATAGATTGTCTATTTGAGATTTTTCTTGTTTCCTGAAGTAAACTTGTATCACTATAAACATCCCTCTTAAAACTGCTTTTGCCACATACCATAGGTTTTGGCTCATTGTGTTTTTGCTTTCATTTGCCTCTCGTATTTTCTATTTCCTCTTTGATTTCTTCAGTAATCCATTGGCTGTTTAGTAACACATTGTTTTGTCTCCACATATTTGTGTGTGTGTGTGTGTGTTTTGACATCTTTATTGGAGTATAACTGCTTTACAATGGTGTGTTAGTTTCTGCTTTATAACAAAGTGAATCAGTTATACATATACATATATCCCCATATCTCTTCCCTCTTGCATCTGACTCCCTTCCACCCTCCCTATCCTACCCCTCTAGTTGGTCACAAAGCACTGAGCTGATCTCCCTGTGCTATGCGGCTGCTTCCCACTAGATAACTATTTTACATTTGGTAGTGTATATATGTCCATGCCACTCTCTCTCTTTGTCCCATCTTACCCTTCCCCCTACCCATATCCTCAAGTCCATTCTCTAGTAGGTCTGTATCTTTATTCCCATCTTGCTCCTAGGTCGTTCATGACCATTTTTTGTTTGTTTTTTAGATTCCAAATATATGTGTTAGCATACCGTATTTGTTTTTCTCTTTCTGACTTACTTCACTCTGCATGACAGACTCTAGGTCCATCCACCTCACTACAAATAACTCAATTTCATTTCTTTTTATGACAGAGTAATATTCCATTGTATATATGTGCCACATCTTCTTTATCCATTCATCTGTCAATGGACACTTAGGTTGCTTCCATGTCCTGGCTATTGTAAATAGAGCTGCAATGAACATTGTGCTACATGACTCTTATTGAATTATGCTTTTCTCAGGGTATGTGCCCAGTAGTGGGATTGCTGGGTCGTATGGTAGTTCTAGTTTTAGTTTTTTAAGGAAACTCTATACTGTTCTCCATAGTGGCTGTATCAATTTACATTCCCACCAACAGTGCAAGAGGGTTCCCTTTTCTCCACACCCTCTCCAGCATTTATTCTTTGTAGATTTTTTGATGATGGCCATTCTGACTGGTGTTAGATGATATTTCACTGTAGTTTTGATTGGCATTTCTCTAATGATTAATGACACTGAGCATTCTTTCATGTGTTTGTTGGCAATCTGTATATCTTCTTTGGAGAAATGTCTATTCAGGTCTTCTGCCCATTTTTGGATGGGGTTGTTTTTTTTTTTGATATTGAGCTGCATGAGCTGCTTCTGATCTGATCTTTATGATTTCTTTTCTTCTGCTAACTTTGGGATTTTTTTGTTCTTCTTTCTCTAATTGCTTTAGATGTAAGGTTAGGTTGTTTATTTGAGATGTTTCTTATTTCTTAAGGTAGGATTGTATTGCTATAAATTTCCCTCTTAGAACTGCTTTTGCTGCATCTCATAGGTTTTGGTTCATCGTGTTTTCATTGTCATTTGTTTCTAGGTAATTTTTGATTTCCTTTTTGATTTCTTCATTGATCTCTTGGTTATTAAGTAGTGTATTGTTTAGCCTCCATGTGTTTGTATTTGTTACAGATTTTTTCCTGTAATTGTTATCTAGTCTCATAGTGTTGTGGTTGGAAAAGATACTTGATACAATTTCAATTTTCTTAAATTTACCAAGGCTTGATTTGTGACCCAAGATATGATCTATCCTGGAGAATGTTCCATGAGCACTTGAGAACAAAGTGTATTCTGTTGTTTTTGGGTGGAATGTCCTATAAATATCAATTAAGTCCATCTTGTTTAATGTATCATTTAAAGCTTGTGTTTCCTTATTTATTTTCATTTTGGATGATCTGTCCATTGGTGAAAGTAGGGTGTTAAAGTCCCCCTACAATGATTGTGTTACTGTCGATTTCCCCTTTTATGGCTGTTAGCATTTGCCTTATGTATTGAGGTGCTCCTGTGTTGGGTGCATAAATATTTACAATTGTTATATCTTCTTCTTGGATTGATCTCTTGATCATCATGCAGTGTCCTTCTTTGTCTCTTGTAATAGTCTTTGTTTTAAAGTCTATTTTGTCTGGTATGAGAATTGCTACTCCAGCTTTCTTTTGATTTCCATTTGCATGGAATATCTTTTTCCAGCCCCTCACTTTCAGTCTGTATGTGTCCCTACGTCTGAAGTGGGTCTCCCGTAGACAGCATATATATGGGTCTTGTTTTTGTATTCATTCAGCCAGTCTATGTCTTTTGGTTGGAGCATTTAATCCATTTACATTTAAGGTAATTATCGATATGTATGTTCCTATTAACATTTTCTTAATTGTTTTTGGTTTGTTATTGTAGGTCCTTTCCTTCTCTTGTGTTTCCTGCCTACAGAAGTTCCTTTAGCATTTGTTGTAAAGCTGGTTTGTTTGTGCTGAATTCTCTTAGCTTTTGCTTCTCTGTAAAAGTTTTAATTTCTCCATCAAATCTGAATGAGATCCTTGCCGGGTAGAGTAATCTTGGTTGTAGGTTTTTCCCCTTCATCACTTTAAGTATGTCCTGCCACTCCTTTCTGGCTTGCAGAGTTTCTGCTGAAAGATCAGCTGTTAACCTTATGGTGATTCCCTTGTATGTTATTTGTTGTTTTTCCCTTGCAGCTTTTAATATTGTTTCTCTGTATTTAATTTTTGATAGCTAGCTTAATATGTGTCTTGGCATGTTTCTCCTTGGATTTATCCTGTATGACACTCTCTGTGCTTCCTGGACTTGATTAACTATTTCCTTTCCCATATTAGGGAAGTTTTCAACTATAATCTCTTCAAATATTTTCTCAAGCCCTTTCTTTTTCTCTTCTTCTTCTGGGACCCCTATAATTTGAATGTTGGTGCACTTAATGTTTTCCCAGAGGTCTCTGAGACTTTCCTCAATTCTTTTCATTCTTTTTTCTTTATTCTGCTCTGTAGTAGTTATTTCCACCATTTTATCTTCCAGGTCACTTATCCGTTCTTCTGTCTCAGTTATTCTGCTATTGATCCCTTCTAGAGAATTTTTAATTTTATTTATTGTATTGTTCCTCACTGTTTGTTTGCTCTTTAGTTCTTCTAGGTCCCTGTTAAACGTTTCTTGTATTTTCTCCATTCTATTTCCAAGATTTTGTATCATCTTTACTGTCATTATTCTGAATTCTTTTTCAGGTAGACTGCCTATTTCCTCTTCATTTGTTAGGTCTGGTGGGTTTTTACCTTGCTCCTTCATCTGCTGTGTGTTTCTTTGTCTTCTCATTTTGCTTAACTTACTGTCTTTGGGGTCTCCTCTTTGCAGGCTGCAGGTTCGTAGTTCCCGTTGTTTTTGGTATCTGTCCCCAGTGGCTAAGGTTGGTTCAGTGGGTTGTGTGGGCTTCCTGGTGGAGGGGACTAGTGCCTGTGTTCTGGTGGATGAGGCTGGATCTTGTCTTTCTGGTAGGCAGGTCCACGTCTTGTGGGTGTTTTGGGGTGTCTGTGGCCTTATTATGATTTTAGGCAGCCTCTCTTCTAATGGGTCGGGTGTGTTCCTGTCTTCCTAGTTGTTTGGCTTAGGGTGTCCAGCACTGTAGCTTGCTGGTCGTTTAGTGGAGCTGGGTCTTGGCATTGAGATGGAGATCTCTGGGAGATTTTCACCATTTGATGTTACATGGAGCTGGGAGGTCTCTTGTGGACCAATGTCATGAACTTGGCTCTCCCACCTCAAAGGCAAAGCCCTGACGCCTGGCTCAAGCACCAAGAACTTTTCATCCACACAGCTCATAATAAAGGAGAGAAAAGAAAGAAAGAAAGAAAGAAAGAAAGAAAGAAAGAAAGAAAGAAAGAAAGAAAGAAAGAAAGAAGATAAAATAAAAAAGTTATTAAAATAAAAAATAAAAAATAATTATTAAAAAAAATTTTTTTAAATAGTTAAAAAAAAAAGAAAGAAGAGAGCAACCAAACCAAAAAACAAATCCACCAGTGATAACAAGCGCTAAAAACTATACTAAAAAAAAAAAAAAAAAAAAAAGACGGACAGACCGAACCCTAGGGCAAATGGTAAAAGCAAAGCTATACAGACAAAAATCACACACAGAAGCATACACATACACACTCACAGAAAGAGAAAAAGGGAAAAATATATATATATCATTGTTCCCAAAGTCCACCTCCTCAATTTGGGATGACTCGTTGTCTATTCAGGTATTCCACAAATGCAGGTACATCAAGTTGATTGTGGAGATTTAATCCACTGCTCCTGAGGCTGCTGGGAGAGATTTCCCTTTCTCTTCTTTGTTCGCACAGCTCCTGGGGTTCAGCTTTGGCTTTGGCACTGCCTCTGCATGTAGGTCGCCTGAGGGCATCTGTTCTTCGCTCAGACAGGACGGGGTTAAAGGAGCAGCTGCTTCAGGGGCTCTGGCTCACTCAGGACGGGGGGAGGGAGGGATACGGATGCGGGGCGAGCCTGCGGCGGCAGAGGCTGGCGTGACGTTGCAGCAGCCTGAGGTGCACAATGTGTTCTCCCGGGGAAGTTGTCCCCAGATCACGGGAGCCTGGCAGTGGCGGGCTGCACAGGCTCCCGGGAGGGGCGGTGTGGAGAGTGACCTGTGCTTGCACACAGGCTTCTTGGTGGCAGCAGCAGCAGCCTTAGCGTCTCATGCCCGTCTCTGGGGTCCGCGCTGATCGCCGCGGCTCGCGCCAGTCTCTGGAGCTCGTTTAGGCGGCGCTCTGAATCCCCTCTCCTCAAGCACCAGGAAACAGAGGCAAGAAAAAGTCTCTTGCCTCTTCAGCAGCTCCAGACCTTTTCCCGGACTCCCCCCACTGGCTAGCTGTGGCGCACTAGCCCCTTCAGGCTGTGTTCACGCCGCCAACCCCAGTCCTCTCCCTGAGATCCGACCGAAGCCCGAGCCTCAGCTCCCAGCCCCGCCCACCCCAGCGGGTGAGCAGACAAGCCTCTCGGGCTGGTGAGTGCTGGTCGGCACCGATCCTCTGTGTGGGAATCTCTCCGCTTTGCCCTCCGCACCCCTGTGGCTGCGCTCTCCTCCGTGGCTCCGAAGCTTCCCCCCTCTGCTACCCACAGTCTCCGCCCATGAAGGGCCTTCCTAGTGTGTGGAAACCTTTCCTCCTTCACGGCTCCCTCCCACTGGTGCAGGTCCCATCCCTATTCTTTTGTCTCTGTTTTTTCTTTTTTCTTTTGCCCTACCCAGGTACGTGGGGAGTTTCTTGCCTTTTGGGAGGTCTGAGGTCTTCTGCCAGCGTTCACTGGGTGTTCTGTAGGAGTTGTTCCACAGGTAGATGTATTTCTGATGTATTTGTGGGGAGGAAGGTGATCTCCATGTCTTACTCTTCCGTCTTCTTGAAGCTCCTCCCATATTTGTGTTTTTCACAGTTATTTTCTTGTAGTTGACTTCTACTCTCATGGCATAATTTTCGTAAAAGATTCTTTGTATGATTTCAGTTTTCCTAAATTTACCAAGGCTCGCTTTGTGGCCCAGCATGTGGTCAGTCCTGGAGAACGTTCCATGTGCACTTGAAAAGAATGTGTATTCTGCTGCTTTTGGATGGAATGCTATATAAATATATAAGTTAAGTCCATTTGGTCTAATGGGTCACTTAAGACCTGTGTTTCCTTATTGATTTTCTGTCTGAATTGTCTGTCCTTTGATGTAAGCGTGGTGTTAAAGCCCTCCACTATTACTGTGTTACTGTTGATTTCTCCTTTTATATAGGTTAATATTTGCCTTATATATCGAGACACTCCTATGCTGGGTGCATATATATTTACAATTGTTATATCTTCTTCTTGGATTGATCCCTTGATCATTATATAGTGTCCTTCTTTGTCCCTTGTAACAGTCTTTATTTTAAAGTCTATTTCATCTGATATAAGTATTGTTACTCCAGCTTTCCTTTGATTTCCATTTGCATGGAATACATTTTTTCATCCCCTCACTTTCAGTCTGTATGTGTCTCTAGATCTGAAGTGGGTTTCTTGTAGGCAGCATGTATACAGGTCTTGTTTTTTTATCCTTTCAGCCACTCTGTGTCTTTTGGCTGGTACATTTAATCCATTTACATTTAAGGTAATTATAGGTGTGTGCTCTTATTGCCATTTTGTTACTTGTTTTGAATTTGTTTTTTGTCTTTTTTCCCCCCTTATTCTTTTGTTCTCTTCTCTGTGATTTGATGACTATCTGTAGTGATATGTTTGGATTCTTTTTTGTGTGTATAACTATTATAGATTTTTTGGTTTGTGGTTATCATGAGGTTTTTGTATAACAGTCTATATATACACATGCCTATTTTAAGTTGCTGATCTCTTAATTTCATGTGCGTTTTAAATACCCTGCATCTGTACCTTCCTCCCCTCATGATTACTGTTTATGATATCATATTTTGCATCTAATTGTTTTGTATATCCCTTAATTGCTTATTGTGGATACGGATGATTTTACTACTTTTGTCTTTTAACCTCCCTCCTATCTTTGTGTGTGGATGATTTCCTACATTTCTGTATGTTTACCTTTGCTGGTGATTTTTCATTTCATAATTTTCTTGTTTCTAGTTGTGGTCTTTTCTATTTCACCTAAATGTGGCCTTTTCTTTTTTGCCTGGAACAGTTCCTTTAACCTGTGTTGTAAAGCTGGTTTGGTGGTGCTCAATTCTTTAAGCTTTTGCTTGTCTGTAAAGCTTTTGATTTCTCTATCAAATCTGAAAGAAAGCCTTGCTGGGTAGAGTATTCTTGGTTGCAGGTTTTCCCTTTGCTTCACTTTAAATATATCATGCCATTCCCTTCTGGCTTTCAGAGTTTCTGCTGAAAAACCAGCTGATAGCCTTATGGGAGTTCCCTTGTATGTTATTTGTTGCTTTTCCCCTGCTGCTTTTAGTGTTCTCTCTTTATCTTTAATTTGTCATTTTGATTATAATGTGTCTTGTTGTGTTCCTCTTTGGGTTAATCCTGTTTGGGACCCTGTGCTTCATGAACTTGGGTGACTGTTTCCTTTCCCAGATTTGAGAAATTTTCAGCTATTATCTGTTTAAGTATTTTCTCAGGCCCTTTCTCTCTCTCTTCTCCTTCCGGGACCCTTATAATGCAATTATCCATGTGTTTGATGTTGTCCCAGAGGTTTCTTAAATTGTCTTCATTTCTTTTTACTCTTTTTTCTTTTTTGTGTTCAGTGGCAGTATGAACTACTCTGTCTTCCAGCTCACTGATCCTTTTTTCTGTATTGTTTAGACTACTTTGATTCCTTATAGTGTATTTTTTGTTTCAGCTATTGTATTCTTCATTTCTGTTTGTTTGTTCTTTATGTTTTCTAACTCTTTGCTAAAAACTTCTAACTTCTCACTCTGTGCATCCATTCTCTTCCCAAGTTCTTTTATCGTCTTTACAAACATTACTCTGAACTCTTTCTCAGATAGATTGCCTCTCTCCACATCACTTAGTTCTTCTTCTGGGGTTTTACCTTGTTCTTTTGTCTGAAACATATTGCTCTGTTGTTTCATTTTGTCTAAGTTGCTATTCGTATTTTTTTTTTTCAATTTATTTTTATTTGTTTATTTTGGCTGCATTGGGTCTTCGTTGCTGCACGTGGGCTTTCTCTAGTTGTGGCGAGTGGGGGCTACTTTTCATTGCAGTGCACGGGCTTCTCACTGCGGTCGTTTCTCTTGTTGTGGAGCATGGGCTCTAGGCATGTGGGCTTCAGTAGTTGTGGCACACGGGCTCAGTAGTTGTGGCTTGCAGGCTCTAGAGCGCAGGCTCAGTAGTTGTGGTGCACGGGCTTAGTTGCTCCGTGGCATGTGGGATCTTCCTGGACCAGGGCTCGAACCCGTGTCCCCTGCATTGGCAGGTGGATTCTTAACCACTGCACCACCAGGGAAGCCCTGTATTTTTACATATGTGGTAGGTTAGTTACATTTCTCGAGCTTGGAGATGTGGCTCTCTGTAGGAGGCATCCTATGCATCCCAGCAGTGTACCCCCCCACCCACCGTCGTCACCCAAGCTATATGCTCTAGGGGTTCCCCCTAAAAGGGCCGTGTGGGTCCTTCTATTTTGGTGGGCTGACTATGTAGAGGGTTTGGTAGGCTTGGTTGGCCCCTAATCTGGTTGGTTGCCAGGCCCTAACTTGTGCAGATGCTGCTGGCTGCTTTTTAGTACGGCCTGATCACAAGGCAGCTGGTTGCAGAATCCTATGTGGTCCTGGGGCTCGTGCTGGCTCACTAGTGGGTGGAGTCAGGGTCCCAAAGACTCCAGAGTTCTTGCCTGCCCACTGGCGGGCAGAAGCCAGATCCTCACAGGCAGAACTCATTCCTGGAGTCTGGCTGCAGGGACCAGGGATCCCAGAGCTCATTTCAGATCATTGGTGGGAGGAGTCGATTCCTGACACAGTTGGATATGAGGTCTGCAGTGTCCCAAGCCTTACATTTGCCTGCTAGTGGTAGGGCCTGGACCTAGCTAGTCCCAGGGTAAGGTCTGGTTGGCTGTTGCTGGACTCTGTCCACAGGATGTGGGATCATAGTTTTCTGGCTTTTGGTTTCTGCCCCCTGGTGGATGAAGCTGAGTCTTGTCCCTCTGGGGGCAGGGCCATGTGTAGGGACGTGTCTAGAGTTGGCTGTGGGCTCATGAAGTCTTTAGGCAGCTTATCTGCTGATGGGTTGGAATGTGTCCCATCCGGTTAGTTGTTTGGCCTGAGGCATCCCAGCAGTGGAGTTTCAGACTTTTGGGTGGAACCAGGTCTTGGCGTTAACGAGCCAAGATGGTAGCCGCCAGCAGCAGCGTTCATGTGTTTGAATGTTCCCAAATATTGCTGCCACCAGTGTCTGTGTCCCAAGGGTGAGCCACAGCTGCCCCCACTTCTCCAGGAGACTCTCCAAGACGAGCAGGTAGGTCTGGTCCAGGCTCCTATCAAATTATTGCTTTTGCCCTGGGTCTTGGTGTGCATGAGATTTTTGTATGTGCCCTTTAAGAGTGAAGTCTCTATTTCCCCCAGTCCTGTAGGGCTCCTGCCATTAAGCTCTGCTGGCCTTCAAAGCCAGCTGTTCTGGGGTCTTGTCTTCCCAGTGCCAGAACCCCAGGCTGGGGAGGCTGATATGGGGATCAGAATTCTCACTCCTATCAGAGAACCTTTGCAATATAATTATTCTCCAGTGTGTGGGTTGCCCACTGGGGGATATGGGATCTGATTATATTGTGAGTCTGCTCCTCCTACCTGTCTCATTTTGGTTCCTTTTTTACGTCTTTAGCTGTAGAAGATCTTTTCTGGTAGGTTCCAGTTTTTTTCATGGATGGTTGTTCTGCAAATAGTTGTGATTTTGGTGTGTTCCTGAGAGGAGGTGAGATCAGGGTCTTTCTACTCCACCATCTTAGCTGCTTTCTCTAAATTACATAAAACACTGTCCCTTGAGATGTGTCTTCTAAAGATGTTTCCTCAAAATGATAATCCCATGGCTGCATAATGAGAAATAAGTGATGCTACAGACTTAGAAAACAAACTTACGGTTACCAGGGGGGAAGGGTGGGGAGAAGGGATAGATTGGGAGTTTAGGATTGACATGTACCCATTGCTGTATTTAAAATGGATAACCAACAAGGACCTACTGTAGAGCACAGGGAACTCTGCTCAGTATTCTGTAACAACCTAAATGGGAAAAGAGTTCGAAAAAGAATAGATACATGTATATGTATACCTGAATCACTTTGCTGTACACCTGAAACAAACACAACATTGTTAATCAACTATACTCCAGTATAAAATAAAAAGTTAAAGAAAAGAAAAAGAAGTGATGCCGTTGTCAACTGCAGTCAAGAAAGGTTGAAAATTTTACATCACTCTATTGAAAGATCACAGTACACATGGGAATACAAAGGGTCCTGAAATTCCTCCCATTGATCAAGCTAACACTGCGTGAGGCCCATGCTGAGCTCCTTAAATGATCTTACATGATCCTCAGAACAATCCAGTGCCACAGGTGATGATTATCTCCAGTTAGAGTTCAGGAAATTGAGGCTTAGAGAAGTCAAGCAAGTTGCCCAGGTCCCAAGGTCATTATATTGATGTGAAATCATCTTTCCCTCTGAACCCCAATTAACTCAAAAGCAAGCACATTTTGGAAAATGTTGCCCAGAAGAGATGGGTTTTCTACGCCCAAAGCCACTCACTTCTCCTTCTCTGTGCTGACTCCTAACTCCAAATAGGGGGAAGTGCTCCTGTTTCGGCGTCTTTGTTTTGGTGGCAGCATGAAGCAGGCATGAACTAACTACCAACTCAAATCTTAAACCCCTAACCCCTCAAAAGGTGATATAAATGTCAACTTGGCTTTTCCCCCTCTCTAGTAACACTTCTAGGCTCAGACTCTTTCTAATTTTATAGAGGCTCACCACTTTGGATGCACCCATGTTTAGCAATTAGAATAAAAGGTACATTAAATTGGTCCACACTTGCATTTTTTTAGCAAACTACACACATAAAAAGAATTGCCGCTTCTGGAAATGACCAGACCCTATGTTCAAAGAGGAAAATTAATGAATTCTCTCTTTATAGGCAAAGTATAGTAAGGCCAAGCAAGACTACCCAAATATACACTTTCATCTGCAGCTGAGTAATTAGATAACAATAAACTCTGTCCTAAGTCACCACTCTAAAGCCCAGCTGAAGCTACCAGCCGGCCAATGAGTCTGTTCTAGAGGAAAGGGTGGATGTGTGTGCATGTACTAATACACAATAGAAAATAAAACCCCGATGGAAAATGAAAAATGCTAATGACTCAGAAAAGCAGATAAGAGCCTTATGATGAAAGAGACATAAGGAAAAATGTAGTTTTCTCTAAACTGTTGTGAAAATCAGACAGCAGCTGCTCGGCAAATGGTAAAACTTGGGTATAGAGGAAACAATGTGATACTAAGCTTTTAATCTCTATCCTCTTTTTTGTTCAGAATACATCAAAATAAGACTTTGTCTTAGATTATAGGAGAGTAGCTTTTTGAAGCTTTTGGAAAAGTATTAAAACTTGACTGTCACACAGCTCATTAAATGGGAGGCTCTTAACTCTAGACAACAGAATAACTTTTCATATTGGAACCTGTTATTTTTATTAAGGAACCATGGTCTTACATTTTAAATCTAAAGTAAAAAAATGTGTCCTATATAATAAAAATGAATTTTGTGTTTTTCTGGAAGTAGTTTTTTCACTGTAATTATACAGAATTAAAAGTACTTACTGTTTGCATAATTGAAAATTTTACAAAGAAAATTGAGTCAAACTGTAGGCTGACATTTTAAAATAAGTGTTATATACAAATTGCAAGTGGAGTAACAGGTACTTTTGTATTTATTGAGCTATTGTACTGGGGGCAGGAAATGTATCTGTGTGTCAAAAAAAAAGTGCCACACACATTTTCATTTCTGTAGATATAATAAATACTGAGCATGTTTACACCAAAGTTTCATTTGTATTTCACATTTTTTGGTTTCCTAAAATTTCTCAATTTACCCACTTTAGATTATATTTGATACCTTGACTAAATCAACATTTGGTCCTAGTTTGGAAGTTCAGGTGTTTTCAATATTGATAGAATTAATTCCATTTGTAGGTCATTCATTTATTTTGGCTTTTCCTTTCATTCTCTGACTTCAAGGCTTGTTTAATCCTCTTTCCTCTCCCACGTGAGCACACATATTTCTTGGCCTTGGTGGTTACAGCCCTCGTTGACCATTTTACCTATTGCCATCAATTTATGCCGGGTGGTTTCTTGGGTTTATCCAGTGAAAGCACAATACTCTAGTCCCTGAATAGATTCCTGAAAAACCCAAACTTAGAGGATAGGGAAGTTTAAGACATTAGAGTTCAGGAGACTGATGCTGGAAGTGAATTCAGGAAAACCCTCTAAACGCTTATGTCAACTAAAAAGGCAAAACAGACATTTTACACAAATTAACAATAGTTCTATACCATTGACATTTCATTTACCATCTATTGTTGGATCCTGATCTTCTATTCTTTCGGTGAGATGTTAAGTCAAAAGGTATTTTAGGCAGCTGCTGCAGTGTGGACGTATATACACACCCACACATATCAGAACCTGTTGGCATGTTTTTTTAGTTGATATGCTTTTATGATTGAGAAAAAAATGGATAAAACCTAGGTCAGTGTGCATCACTGATCTCTGGGAATAACATTCTACAATGGCTCCTAGACTGCTAGAAAGCTAGTGGATTTAGTGCTATGCTTGATGAGTAGCATTTGCAAACGCCTAAGTAAAGGAGACAAAGAAAAGACAGCTTCCATCTCCCTGCGGGGAATATGGAAGAATGCTCCAGAAGGCCCTGCTCCTTCCAGCTGTGGATGGAAAAAGAGACCATGGACATGAGTTTCCTGGGAGTTCTACTTAACTTAGATGACATCATCATCCTCATCAGGATCTTGGAAGAGCCTGAAAATTCTCTCCTCAAGGCACTGGACTTCCTTGGATTTGTCCCATGACAGATGTCCATTCTGTTGGGCCTCAAGCAAAATTTGCAGGGCATTAGAAAGTTAACAACAAGAAATGAGCTTCGATTCTGAAAAGATGGAGCCCAATCCATTAATGATAGATAATTAAAGGTGGTCTTGCAGCCAGTGTTATGCAGGAGGACATTAATAAGAAAAATGACACCTCAAACCAGGACCTCAGAATCAAAGACTTAGGATATGTTCAGCTTAAAGTCCTATAACTGTAGTCACTGACCCAGCCAACCAATATTTTATATCATTTTAGGTTAGTTCTGAGAGCTTAGAGTCTATGTCATGTCAGGACACTGAAATAAAGAGGAAGCTTATCATAAAACCCAACACTTACTGAATGTCAGGCATTCTTCTGAGCATTTTACACATTAGCTTATTTAAGTTATTTAATCCTCATGACAAATCTCTCTGATCCCATTTTACCTGTAAGGCAATTGATACATTCAATTACACAAATAGTAAGTGAAGGAACCAGCATTCAGCCCCAGTTGTCCAGCTCCAGGGCCCAGGCTTTTAATCAGGATACTTTGCTTCTCTAGCTTTTGCCAGATACCGGTCATCTGAGAGTTCCTGGCTTTCACTGGTAACTTGAGTAAGTGGTGCTGTGCTAGACCTTTCTTAGCTCCTCCAGATCCACCTCACCTTGCTTTATGCCTCTGCAGACTCCCCTGCTGCCCTGGTCCAGCCTGGGTTCACCAGGAGAGGTACCAGCAGGTGATCCGAGGGCAGTAGAAGAAGGTAAGGAACTGTCCCACATCCAGCCTCCTTGCCAGGTCACTGCCCACTGACTGCATCTTCCTCTGTGTCTTCATGTCTAAGGGTGGTAATGCTTCACGTGTTTATCAGTCCCCAAGACACTTCTCCATCCCTTGTTTCTTCCCTTCTCTTCTGCCCCCACTTTGTAAAGAGTCCCTTTATTAAACCATTCTCATCAGGTTCCTGCAGAAACCTGGACAGTTACAGGTACCTTTCAATAAGCATGCCAACTGCTGATTTCCCTTTCTACTTATCATTTATGGGGCATGATATGGAGGCATGGCACCAAAGATTCAAACTTGTGTTCACCAAAGGGTCGCTGGGCTGTCAGAGTCATTTGGGTCCCCGGAGGCATAATGCCTTGCCCTGTATAAGGTGTTTCCATTTGTTCACTTATTCATTTATTCATTCAAAAATATTTACTGAGCACTTACTATGTGCTAGGCATTGTGACAGGTGCTGGAGATGCAGCTGTAATAGGATAGATTGGGGCCCTACTCTCATGAAGCTTACAATTTAGTGGGCAGAAACAAAAAATAATCAAGCCAACATAATAACTGTGATAACTGCTCTGAAGACAATAAATCAGTATAGTGGTAGAGAGAGCACCTGCTGGGTGAAGGGATGCTACTTTCAATAGGCTGGTCAGAGA
This sequence comes from Eschrichtius robustus, assembly GCF_028021215.1. Taxonomy (NCBI): domain Eukaryota; kingdom Metazoa; phylum Chordata; class Mammalia; order Artiodactyla; family Eschrichtiidae; genus Eschrichtius; species Eschrichtius robustus. The sequence continues at coordinate 114,194,936 of NC_090832.1, forward strand.
AGCCTCTTTGAATCCTACCTGATGGGAGGGACCTAGTTGTGAGAAGAACTGGAGAGAGAGCATTTCAAGCAAAAGGGATTGCAAGTACAAAGACCAGGAAGGAATGACGTTTTCAAGGAAAGGAAAGAAAGCGATGGTAAGGAATGAAGTGGGAGAAGTGGGGAGGAGCAAAATCACCCAGGGTTTTCTAATTCTATAGTAGCTATCAAGTCTATAAGAAAAGTCTGAGGTTCTCCTGCCACCAGTTTTTTGTTTTGCTTTGTTTCTTTCTGGCTGCGTTGGGTCTTTGTTGCTGCGCGCGGGCTTTCTCTAGTTGTGGTGCGCAGGCTTCTCATTGCGGTGGCTTCTCTTGTTGCAGAGCACAGGGTCTAGGCTCACGGGCTTCAGTAGTTGTGACACATGGGCTCAGTAGTTGTGGCACGCGGGCTCAGTAATTGTCGCTCACGACCTCTAGAGGGCAGGCTCAGTAGTTGTGGTGCACGGGCTTAGTTGCTTTGCGACATGTGGGATCTTCCCAGACCAGGGATTGAGCCTGTGTCCCCTGCATTGGCAGGTGAATTCTTAACTGTTGTGCCACCAGTGAAGTCCTGCCATCAATTTTACACAGGAGGTTAGTGGAAGAAATCCCCCTCGGAAGAACCCAGCTAAGGGGAGTGATCCAAGGGAGATCCTGAGGACTCTGGGCAGGAAGAATCAGTGCTTTTTTCAAAGGCAGCAAAGATATTGTTTCTAGCTTCTTATAGACCAGACTGATGATGCGGATTTGGAGGACAAGAGCAATGGTTTCCCCCAAGAGTATCACTCCATGGTCCTGAGAGTTTAATATAGGGCTTTGGGCATTTTGAAGGCAGAGAAAACCCTACAACTCATATGTTTTTCATCTTTTTAAAAGAATTTTGGATCTAAGATAGGCCAGAATCCAAATTTGAGAGAAGATGCATCCTGAGAGAGATTTTTTTCTGTGTCTAGTCCTATATCCAAATCTGCAGTGCCTTTCTGATTAGATGTCTCAGCTGTGAATTCACTTCTCCTGTCCCCAAACTCAGTATCCAAGATGCAGAGATGCGGAAATGCAGTGACTTCCAACTGACCAGGAAGAGGGGAGATTTCAGGCTATAACTCTGGTCAAGAGAAATAAAGATGTTGCAAAAACTGAAAATGGTTGGCCAAATCTTAATGAGCTCAGAAACTGGAAATGGTGATTTGAAAGCAAAAGCAAGTGGTCAAGGGCTAAAAGGGCCTGTGAGAGTTCTGTTACAGGCACTGATTTTAATTCATTTACTGACATCTTTAGGGGGTGGAGAGGGCTTGTTCTAGTGGTCACATGTATGGTACCTCTGGGCAATGGACAAGCCGCAGATGATTGGGGTAACTTTTTATATGTTTGGGATATTTTGGGAGTTATTTCTCAGGGGTCCTCTCCAAACCACATAGGTATGTATCTTAGCTGTCTCCATTATGATGACCTACCAGTGCTGTTAAATCTCAACTCAGTCCTAATAGGACCTCCAGTTTCCTTTCTTTTGCCAAGACTTTGTTCGAGAAGTCTTTTTTCCTCTCTGCCCTTTGCTTCACTTCCATTTTCTATTCACAAATTTTCATTCCTCCTTTTCAATTCATTCCCAAAGTGTGATGAACAACAGCCAATACTGTTAAAGAAAGGGCATAATTTAAGGAAGCTGCACATACTGGAATTTTGTATAGGAAAACCCACTCCTGTGAGGAAGGTAATTTTTAGCTCCTTATAAATTATAAGGTCAAACTTCCTCTAACAGACCTTCTTCCCCATTAATTCCGTGTTTAAGGATTCCTCAGTTTTGTGTAGTCTTGCCGTCCCATCTAAGCTGCCCTCTTCAGTGTACTTAAGTGCCAGAGGTTTCTTAATAACTTGTTGACACTTGATGTCTGTGATATTGTGCACATCAATTTTGATGGGGCCCATTTGCTTGGGCCTAATGCAGTGACTCGCAAGACAAGCTCCCCTGGGGTTGAGACAGGAGAGCCTCTCTAGACATTGTTATTAATGAACAGGCTATCAATCACTTCCTTCCCATTCAGAGGTTTGTCACTCTTCATTACTCAGCTCTTCAGACATTTCTTGCTATTTTTCCCTTGCTTTTCATCACATCACATGCCTGTCATGCCTGCCCAACTAGGTGATCTGCTTTTTGTTCTTAGCAGGTAGTGGAGCTTAGTAGATTTTGTGAACCTGTATTTCACTGCTTATATAATCTTTCTGGAAGGAAGGAGAGAGGAATCTAAATACCAAAATTGGATCTTGGTTAAAAACTTATTTAAATGAATTATTGGAATGTTGTTTATAAGTACAAACACAACTAAAAAGGGCTTGATAACCTTTGAATTACTTTGTTGAAAATTGCTCACTCTGAAGTTTTGATCCCTTTATTCATCGTTGAAGTATACCTAAGAGATTATAAATGCAAACAGCAAAGATGTCATTTTGAACTATGCTGAACTATTTTTATCAGAATGGTTTGACAGCAGAAGGTAGGGCCTAAGCTACGTTATAAACCAACCATGATTGGGAACAGTAGATAAATATTTTCTTTTCTTTATATATTTAGCCAAAGTGAATTTTCACATGTGGAGTTTATTTCCATAGCAAGAACGAAGACCAGATCATTAATCTCATTTCATATAAGTCACTGGACAGGAACACGCAACCCTGATTAATTAAGTTTCTTTTTAGCTCCAAGCTAAACACTTCAAAACAGCGTAGTTTTAATGAACAAATGGAATATTCCTCAAGTGTTATCAGACAAGCAGGAAATCTAATAAAATAAACCCATATCTGCTTTGAAGAGATGTCAGGTAAGTGGATATTTTGCAGGTTCTGAGCAGTTTTTATTCATGGTAACTTGCGAACATCTACTGAGAACAATCTAGTTTCCAAAATAAGTTAATCCCCATATTTTGAAGAAGAGTTTTAGAATGTAGAATTAAAGTAATAATAATAAAAATAGAACTTGTTGGAAATCACAGGATGCTAATTGTGATGTGGGAAACTGACCCTACCTTATGAGAAGTTGGGCAATTTGAGGGATAGGCAACAAAAAGAATACAGTATTGTTTCTTCAAGTAGCAAATATTCCTTTCAAACACATTGGACTGTTAATATAAGCTCACAGATTTGTCATGTTATGCCGGTGTGTATTTCTCAAAGGCAAATAAGCAAGCAAACAAACAAAAACTATAGATAGCTACATCTCAATTCACATGTATATGTATATATATATAAAAAACAAATAAACTGCCAGATATTTCTCCAGCAAAGATGGGTTTATTTGGGATCAGCAAGAATTGCAATTCAGGGTCTGCAACCATGGTGAGCCACTTGCAAGTCCCCTCATGGCAAGGGAAAAAGAACACCTTTATAGAGGGAAAGGAAGGTGGGAGGGCTGGAATAAACAAAGAGTCCACGGCATTTCATTGGCTGAGTCCTTGCCAGGAAAGAAGAGGAGTCTTTCTCCTTCCTTCTGGGCTCTGTCATCTTCACAGGGTGTGAGAGCAACCCCTGCTGGTCTCCAGACTCTATTTCATGAGGTTTCTGTTTGTTTGTTTGTTTGTTTGTTTATGAAATAGTTCACACATAGATCATTTTCAGCAGAAACACAAAGCCCCACAGGTTAAATTCAAGATAGGGTGAGTAAACAGAAGAAAAATAATCTGGATCACTGAAAAATTTTGTAGCACTAAAATGGAACAAAACTGTGAGAGCTCAGAGATAAACATAACCCCAAATTAGATGTGCTGCAAGAAGATTTTAGAAAAGAGATAAAATCTATTCTCAAAGAGATAAAAAAGGACAGGACATCTATTAAAGAAGGACAGTCCAGAATAAAATAAAAAACAAAATGAAATCTGCAGTAGACCAAATAAAATCACTGCTGGAAGCAGACAAGAGCTCGTTATTATGGGAAGCTGCTGTGTGATGGAAAGAGTGTGAGATTTGGAGTCTGAGGATCTGGGATTAAAACTTCTTTGGTGATTTACTCGCTATGTGATCATGAGAAAATCACTCACCCTCTCTGAGCAAAAGTTTCTTCATATGTAAAAAGAGGTTAATGGTACATTCTAGGCTAGTCAGAAACATCCCATTTACAACCCTGGGGAATATAATGTAAACGGTGCCCCTGGACTTACATATTACAGCATGCTAAATGTCTGCAATAAAATAATGTCACTGCATCTATTCCTAGCACATGGTAGGCAGTTCATACATGTTAATTTTACCTAAAATCATAGCAAAGCAGACCTCATGACAAAATGCTGAATCAGCAAGGTAGACAATGAAAGTGACAACCATATCCTGGTCACCAAAGGTGTAAATGTTAATATTAAAACATCTGCAAAAAGATGACAATCAGGGATAATAGAGCTAACCTACAAATGACAGCATTTTCCAAAGAAGAACACAGGATGAATGCATGTGGACATTGGTATTTAAAAAATGTAAATTAAGAAGAAGTTCCAAACATAAGTAAAATAGTAATTAAGCTTAGGAATAGGCATCACCGTGCCTCAGGTTTTAAAAAATAATTGGCTACATGTAAAATAATTTTTCAGGGACTTCCCTGGCAGTCCAGCAGTTAAGAATCTGTGCTTCCACTGCAGGGGGCACAGGTTCGATCCCTGGTCGGGGAACTAAGATCTCACATGCCACACAGTGCGGCCAAAAAAAAAAGAAAAAAAACTGTAAAAAAAATAATAGTAATTTAGCAAGCATGCAGTTTGAAAAGTGTTATACTAAAGGGATAGAAAATAAAAATTCAGAGAAATATTTTTCCCCTGTGGATGAACCCAGGCCAGGACAAAAGAGTTACATCTGAAGAAATCTCACTTATAAAGAGTCAAAAAGAATGAATCAAGGTGTTGCTTGTGTGGGAAGTCACCAAAATGACATTCCCAGATATGCAAATATATTAACCTTTTTAGAGGAGTCAGATGAAGACATACTCCAGAACACTAGATATGAAAATAAATTTTTGAATAGAGATGACACCATTAAAAAACTTAAAATTAGTGCTGATATATGTTAAATTTAATGGAAAAATGGAACATATGAAGTATATTCCAAAGGATTAAAAAATACCCAGGACCCTGGGATTCCAGGAAGATAACAACCTTCTTTTCCAGCGTCAATTTCAATCATTCAGCCCCATTTGACCCAAATCGCTGTTGGTGCTGACAGGAAACCAAATCCAAGTAAAGCCGTGGGCTCCGTGAAAGACATAAGGTGAGGTTAACCCCCTGGGACTGGGTCAGCACCTGGAGACCAGCACCGGGAAGCCCAGGCTGAGGATCACAGCCAGGCTGTTATGAATCTCCGGGGGAAAGGAGTGAGCATGTGTAGACATCTTGCCCCTGAGGAGACCAAGAAGGAGCTGGAATAATGGTCAGGTGCTCCTTGGCCTGCAGCCTGGGAGAGAAGAAAGAGACCAGAAAGCAGGGAGGCTTCCTCCAGGTGTCTCGGTTAAGAGACTGACAGCCTGTCTGCTTCTGCACAGTTGGACCAGGTGGAGACAGATGTATGCCCCACCACCAGAGGAATTCCCAGAGAGCTAGCAAAGAAAAATAACATCACATAGGGCCCAGCAGCCAGAAGGAGAAATAAATCAGTCAGGACAGAATGCTCAACAGCAAAGGAGGCACATGACAAAATGAATAAAACAATAATAGGCACATGTAAGGATACTCAAGAGTGCAAGGAATAGTTTCTGGAGTTACCAAGAAACCACATTTTTTTCAACTAAATATTTTAGTAGGAGAACTGAAAGAGAGGCTAATAGTTGTGATACTTGAATTACAGGCATGGACAATCAATGCAAGAAATATCTCAAACCACAGTTTAAAATAAAAGAAGATGGTGTATTGATTTCCTATTGCTGCTCGAACAAATTACCTCATACCCAGTGGCTTAAAACAACACAGATTCATTATCCTGTGGTTCCAGACATCACAAGCCTAAACTAGGTCTTTGGCGCTGCTTTTCTTCAGAAGGCTCTGGGGGGTGGGTTTCCTTCCTTTTCCAGATTCTAGAGTCACGTGCACTCCTTGGCTCATGGCCCCTTGCTCTGCCTTCGAAGTCAGCAGCCGAGCTTCCTCTCTCCGCTCTGACATCCTGCTTCCATGTAAAAAGGAAAAGCCCTATAAAAGGACCCTTGTGGTTACCTCGGCCCACCAGGATCATCCAGGATAATCTCCCGATGTTGAGATCCTTAATTATATCTGCAAGGTAACATATCCACAGGTTCCAGGGATTAGGAGGTGGACATCTTTGAGGGGCGGCATTGTCCAGAGTACCCCAAGTAGAATGATGGAAAAAATAAGAGTTGGATGATAGAGCCAGGATACGTCACATGAAAATCACAGTCATTTCCAGTAAGAGAAAAAAGAACACATGGAGCATAAACATTTGCTTAAACATGTACTAGGAAAAGAATTACCTAAAGTGAAGAAATCTTGAACCTGGAGCTTTAAGTGACTTCATGAGTTCAGGCAGGATTAGTGGGAAAAGAGACATCTAGGCATTCTCTGATATAATTTTCAGGCTCTTAGGACAAAGGGAAAAAATCAAACCTTTAAACAAAATAGCAAGTTATTTAGATAAAAGAAGACTCAGGGGCTTCCCTGGTGGCACAGTGGTTGAGAATCCGCCTGCCAATGCAGGGAACATGGGCTCGGGCCCTGGTCTGGGAAGATCCCACATGCCGCGGAGCAACTAAGCCCGTGAGCCACAACTACTGAGCTTGCGCGTCTGGAGCCTGTGCTCTGCAACAAGAGAGGCCGCAACAGTGGGAGGCAAGCGCACCGCAATGAAGAATGGGCCCTGCTCGCCGCAACTACAGAAAGCCCTCGCACAGAAACGAAGACCCAACACAGCCAAAATAAATAAATTAATTAATTTTTTAAAAAAAATAGAAGACTTATGTTAATATTGGACTTCTCATATATAACACTGGTCATAGAAGAACGCAGTGGAATAAATCTAGACTCTGAGAGCCCACACCTTTCCTGTCACCAGTGTTGCTGATGAAAATCTAACGATAAACTGAGACTTATTTTTCCCAGATAAACTATGGGAGACTAATGGGAGAAAAGTATTGCAATCCAAGAATCCTATACCCAGCCAAAAATGATTCACCAGCAAGCCAGAAAGATACTTATATATATGCAAAACTTTAGAGAGCATATCACATACCCCAACTGAGAGAAATACTCTAGAAAGGACTTTATGCAAAGTAAAAAACGGAGCAAAACAGAGCCCTCAAAATGGGTGTCCCTGAGGAAGAAAGAAATAACGGAGAACATGGATAAGTCTGAATGGCTTTATCTCTTAGACCTTCTGAAAAAATGCTTTTATTTTTATTTATTTATTTATTTATTAAAATTTGAACAGCACTTTTTTTTTTTAATTTATTATTTTTGGCTGTGTTGGGTCTTCGTTGTTGTGCATGGGCTTTCTCTAGTTGCGGCGAGCAGGGGCTACTCTTCGTGGCGGTGCGCGGGCTTCTCATTGCGGTGGCTTCCCTTGTTGTGGAGCATGGGCTCTAGGCACGTGGGCTTCAGTAGTTGTAGCACAGGGGCTCAGTAGTTATGGCTTGCAGGCTCTAGAGCGCAGGCACAGTAGTTGTGGCGCGTGGGCTTAGTTGCTCCGCGGCATGTGGGATCTTCCCAGACCAGGGCTCAAATCCGTGTCCCCTGTGTTGACAGGCAGATTCTTAACCACTGCGCCACCAGGGAAGCCCAAAAATGCTTTTAAATATGTCATGTTAGTATATTATATGTTGTACATATGACATTAAATCATATAATATTATTATTAATGTTAAGGTTATTTAAACGTTAAATAAGTACCCTAAAACAAAGTCATTTCTGAAAAGGAAATTCAATGGAAATTTTAATTATGATCTAGAACTAAAATACTAAATTAATTCAGCAAAACCTAAGAATTCATACAGTGGAAAGGACACAGGAAAGTAAAAATTTTCTAGATGTACCATGTAGTTGGGAGTGAGGTAGACAGACAAGAGAGGAAGAAAGTTAAGATGTTGTAAAGGTCTCATCTAATAAGAGTTGGGAGCAGGGAGAGATAGAACAAATGGGTGGGAAAATAGAACATCTTTTTTAAAAATTTTTATTCAAGTATATTTGATTTACAATGTTGCAGGTGTACAGCAAAGTGATTCAGATATATATATATATTATATATATATATATATATATATATACACACACATATATATATTATATATATATACACATATATATATTATATATATATACACATATATATATTATATATATATATACACACACACATATATATATATGTTTTTTCAGATTCTTTTCCATTATAGGTTATTACAAGATATTGAAGATAGTTCTCTGTGCTATACTGTAGGTTCTTGCTGTTTATTTTATATATAGTAGTTTGTATCTGCTAATCCCAAACTTCTAATTTACACCCCCATCCTTTCCCCTTTGGTAACCATAAGGTTATTTTCTATGTCTGTGAGTCTCTTTCTGTTTTGTAAATAAGTTCATTTGTGTCATATTTTAGATTCCACATATAAGCAATGTCATATGGTATTTGTCTTTCTCTTCCTGACTTACTTCACTTAGTCTGATAATCTCTAGGTCCATCCATGTTGCTGCAAATTGCATTATTTCATTCTTTTTATTTTCTTCTTTTATCTTTTCAAAAAACCAAGTTTCTTTTAGTTTCATTGATCTTTTCTTTGTCTCTGTTTCATTTATTTCTGATCTGATCTTTATGATTTCTTTCCTTCTATTAACTTTGGGTTTCATTTATTCTTCTTTCTCCAGTTGCTTTAGGTGTAAGGTTAGGTTGTTTGAGATTTTTCTTATTTCCTGAGGTAAGATTGTATGGCTATAAAATTCCTTCTTAGAACTGCTTTTGCTGCATCCCGTAGGTTTTGGATTGTCCTGTTTTCATTTTCATTGATTGCTAGGTATTTTTTGATTTCCTCTTTGATTATTTCAGAGATCCATTGGTTGCTTAGTAGCATATTGTTTAGCCTCCACATGTTTGTGTTTTTTGCAGTTTTTTTCTTATAGTTGATTTTTAGTCTCATAGTGTTATGGTCAGAAAAGATGCTTGATATGATTTCAGTTTTCTTGAATTTACTGAGGCTCACTTTGTGGCCCAGCATATGATCTATCCTGGAGAATGTTCCATGTGCACTTGAAAAGAATGTGTATTCTGCTGTTTTCAGATGGAATGCTCTCTCTATATGTTAATTAAGTCCATTTGGTCTAATGTGTCACTTAAGACCTGTGTTTCCTTATTTATTTTCTGAATGGATGATCTGTCCATTGATGTAAATGGGGTGTTAAAGTCCCCCACTATAATTGTGTTACTGTTGATGTCTCCTTCTATGGCTGTTAGCATTTGCCTTATGTATTGAGGTGCTCCTATGTTGGGTGAATATATATTTACAATTGTTGTATCTTCTTGGATTGATCCCATGATCATTATGTAGCTTCCTTCTTTGTCTCTTGTAACAGTCTTTATTTTAAAGTCTATTTTTTCTGATATGAGTATTGCTACTCCAGTCTTCTTTTGATTTACATTTGCATGGAATATCTTTTTCCATCCTCTCACATCAGTCTGTATGTGTCTCTAGATCTGAAGTGGGTCTCTTGTAGGCAGCATATATACAGGTCTTGTTTTTTAATCCATTCAACTGGTCTGTGTCTTCTGCTTGGAGAATTTAGTCCATTTACATTTAAGGTAATTATCCACATGTATGTTCTTATTGCTATTTTGTTAATTGTTTTGGATTCATTTTTGTAGGTCTTTTTTTTCCTTTTCTTCTTTTGTTCTCTTCTCTTGTGACTTGATGACTATCTGTAGTGTTATGTTTGGATTCCTTTTTCTTTCTGTGTATATATCTAATATCGATTTTTGGTTTCAGTTGACTGAGTTTTTGTATAGCAGTCTATACATATATGTAATTATTTTAAGAGGCTGATCTATTCATTCTTAATTTTATTTATTTATTTATTTATTTATTTATGGCTGTGCCATGTGGCTTGTGGGATCTTATTTTCCTGACCAGGGATTGAACCCAGGCCCCCAGCAGTGAAAGCGCTGAGTCCTAAGCACTGGACTGCCAGGGAATTACCCTGATCTCTTAATTTTAAATGCATTTTAGATATCCTGCATTTATACTCTCTTCCCCTCATGATATCATTTTTTACATCTTATTGTTTTGTGTATCCCTTAACTGCTTATTGTAGATACAGATGATTTTACTACTTTCATCTTTTATCCGCTCTACTAGTTTTGTGTATGGATGATTTCCTACCTTTATTGTGTATTTGCCTTTACTGGTGAACTTTTCCATTTCGTAATTTTTAAATTTCTAGTTGTGGTCTTTTCTTTTTTGTCCAGAGGTATTCCTTTAGCACTTGTTGTAAAGCTGGTTGGTGGTGCTGAATTCTTTTAGCTTTTGCTTGTCTCTAAAACTTTTGATTTCTCCATTAAATCTGAACAAGAGCCTTGCTGGGTAGAGTATTCTTGGTTGTAGTTTTTTCTCTTTCATCACTTTAAATATATCATGCCACTCCCTTCTGGCCTACAGAGTTTCTGCTGAAAAAATAATTGATAGCCTTATGGCAGGTCCAGAAAATAGCTGACAGCTTTATGGGAGTTCCTTTGTACATTATTTTTTGCTCTTCACTTGCTGCTTTTAGTATTCTCTCTTATTTAAATTTTGTCATTTTGATTACAATGTATCTTGGTGTGTTCTTCTTTGGGCTAATCCTGCATGGGACTCTGCCTTTCCTGGACTTGAGTGATGGTTTTCTTTCCCAGGTTTTGGGAGTTTTCAGCTATTAACTCTGCAAATATTTTCTCAGGCCCTTTCTCTTTCTTTTCTCCTTTTGGGACCCCTATAATGCAAATATTAGTGCAACAGATGTTGTCCCAGAGGTCTCTTAAACTGTCCTCATTTCTTTTTATTTATTTTTTTTCTGTTTAGCAGGAGTGATTTCCACTACTCTGTCTTCCAGCTCACTGATCTGTTCTTCTGCCTCAATTTGTCTACTATTGATTCCTTCTAGTGTATGTTTCTTTTTGGTTATTACATTCTTCATTTCTATTTGTTTGTTCTTTATATTTTCTAACTCTTTGTTTAAAACATCTAACTTCTTGCTCTGTGCATCCATCCTCCACCTTTGAACATCTTTATAAAAATTGCTCTGAACTCTTTTTCAGTTAGATGGCGTATCTCCACATCACTTGGTTTGTTTCTCAGGTTTTATCTGGTTCCTTTTTCTGTAACATATTCCTCTGCTGCCTCAGTTTTTTGGGGTTGGTTTTTTTTTTTTTTTTTTGGTACTTTTATGTATGTGGTAGGTTAGTTGTGTTCCTGACCTTTGGGGAAGTGGCTGTCTGTAGGAGGCATCCTGTTGTCCTGGCAGTGCACTCCCCTCTCATCACCCGAGGTTCTAGGGCTCTAAGGGTTCCCCCTAAGAGGGCTACATGTGTCCTTCTATTGTGGTGGGCTACATGGGCAGTCTTGTCAGCTTGGTTTGTCCCTAGCCCAGTTGGTTGCCAGGCCCTGCCTGGTACAGATGCTGCTGTTTAGTGGGGCCTGGTCACAAGGTAGCTGGTTGCAGAATCCTAGGGGATCCCTGTGGCTACTGCTGGTTCACTAGTGGGCAGCGTCATGGTCCTGAAGACGCTGGAGCTGTTGCCCACCACTGGCATGTGCAGCTAGATCCTGGGGTTAATGCCAGACTGCAGTCAGGCAGAGCTGGTTCCTGAATGCATACATATAACCAAATCGCTTTGCTGTACACCTGAAACTAACACAACATTGTAAATCATCTATACTTCAATTTAAAAAAAATTTTTTTAAAAAGAGATCAGAGACAGAAAAAAAGTGGGTAAAGAAAAATGGTAAACATATGGATAAATCTAAATACCTATTAATATAAAACAGTAAATAGTAAATAACAATAATAAAAAACAATAATATAATGTCCACTTTGTAGAATTTTTTTAAAAAGGATATAGCTAGATTGCCTGTCAACATTTGAATGTAATCTACAAACAGATGGGGCAACTAGAGCTGAAGTATTCTAAGGTACTTGATGTTTATGACAGAGGTTGACAAACTACGTCCTTTGGCTGAAAACTCATTTGCCTCCTATTTTCTTTTATTTTGGAAAATAGAAGTTTATTCTCTCCAATTTGGAGGCTAGAAATCCAAAATCAAGGAGTTGGCAGGGCCCCATTTCCTCTAAAGTTTCTAGGAAAGTATTCTTTCTTGTCTCTTCTTAGATTCTGACGATTGCCAGCAATTCTTGGTGGTCCTTGGTTTATAGCTGCATCAGTCCAATTTCTGCCTCTGTCTTCATGTGGTCATCTTCCCTCTGTGGACCTGCTTGTGTCTTCTTGGCCTGCTTACAGGGACAACAGTCATTAGATTTTTGTGTTAGTTTCAGGTGTACAGCAAAGTGATTTGGTTATATGTATACATTCAGGAACCAGCTCTGCCTGACTGCAGTCTGGCACTAACCCCAGGATCTAGTCCAGTATAACTTCATCTTAACTTGATTACATCTGCAAACACTATTTCCGAATAAAGTCATATTCACAAATACCAGGAGTTAGGACTACATCATACCTTTTTGTGGGACAAAGTTCAACTCACAACAGTCTATGGCTTAATATTCCACCCTCTGAGCCCTTGGCACTGGAGGAGCCCCATCCCCCCACTCTGGACCCTTGGTGACAACTCAGCATCAATTTTTACAAAGTTTTCTTGGAACACTGCTACATCTATTTCTTTATGTATTGTCTATGGCTGTTTTATGCTACAATGACAGAGTTGTATTTGCAAAAACCCCGAAGGTTAGAACATTTATTGTCTGATTCTTTATAAAAAAAGTTTACCAATCCCTGGTTGAAGGGAAGCATAAGGATATTGACTATATTTAGACTTCAGATTCCCAGAATATGAACTAAAATAATTGAAATAGAGATTATAATTCCCAATGCAATAGAGCCTGACTAAGCCAAAAGAAGGAAAGAAAGGAGAGAAAGAGTGAAGGGAGGGATGAAGAAAAAAGAAATAACAACAAAAAATCAGGTTAAATAAAAACCTCTATAAAATATGCAGGAAAAATCCATATTATGAATAATTGGGTATACTTAAATGAACTGAAATTTTAATTAAAAGAGACATATTGTCAGACAATATTAAGAAATAAGCTAAAAATCCAGCCACATGCAGATTATAAAGGATAGAGAAAGTTTGAAGTAAATGAATAAAAAAGACATACTAGAAAATTACCAATCAAAAAAGGTTTATAAATCCAAATTAATTAATATTAGATGAAATAAATTTCAAAAAAAACTTCGTTTTAACAATGTTAACATGTGTTATTTTCATACAAATTAAACTTTATATATCATAAGCCCATCAACTAAAGAGATTCTAGAAAAAATATTCTAGAATTAATAAGAATTTAATTTTAAAAGCTGAATACTAGGTAAACATTAAAAAGATCAATAAGTTTTTAAGATTTCTAGACACAAGTGTCTAGAAATAGAAACAGGAAATTTTTAAATATATCAAGCTATAAATCTACTATAATATTGCAATATGGAATGAGTAGAGGTAATCTAAAATTGATTGGGTTCCAGAAATATATCTTAGTGTATATGATAATTAACATGATAATTTTAGATTATAACTTAGTGGGAAAACAATGAATTAGTTAATAAGCTGCTGCTATTCTGAGTATTCATTTGGAATAAAATAAAAATTTAATCTTTCTCTTATACAAGAATCCAAAACTAAATTTCAAATATATTAAAGATTTCAATGTACAGAAAATTAAGTATCAACAGAAAATATAAGATATGTACAAACTAGTGTTTAGGGAATATATTTTAAAATCAAGGTCTAGAAGTTTTTATGAAATTGTGTATAAGTCAGGATCCAGTTAGGAAAGCAAGAAATGCATTAATTGTTTCAGCAGAGGGAATTTAGTATAAAAATTTTGTACACATTATTGGAGAGCTTAGTGGGCAAGAAGAAGACGCTGAGATTACCCAGAGATAGTAACTGCAGAAGCAGCATGAACATACACACACACACACACACACACACACACACACACACACACACACACCCCTACTCCAAGGCTGGGAGAACAGAGAGAAAAGGTTGGGGTTATAAAGCCTAGGAGCTCAGGGGGCCTACGAGCCTGGGTCACAGACCCTACGTGAAGCTAGCTGCAAGGAGAAAAGAAATTTACAGAGTCTCAGCTCTAGCATTTGGAATGACTTTGGAGCTTAAAAACAAAATGTTTAATAACTGGCACAGATAGATTTCATTGACTACATAAACCTTAAATGCTTTGGATGGCAAAGAGATCATAAACATAGTCAATAGGCAAACAATAGAACTGGAATAAGGACAAAGCCATCATATTCGTGGCTATCTATCAAACTGCAAAAAAAAGAGCCCCTGAACAGAATGGGTTTTTTTACAAGGGTGTATGTGTTTGTACTGGCAGAGGGAAAGAGAGAGAAAAAAATAATTCCCATCAATCTGAGAATAATTGATTAAATGTATTTACACATCATGGAATAGATTTGCTTATAAAACTGGTCCAGGTTCTTATAATAGTGGACTAACAGGTAACTGGAGTAGCCCTCTGTCAAGGGCTGGGGAGAATCTGAGATTTTACTCTGCTTGAAGCTAACAAGTTAGTCTATCACAGTTTCACACATGCTGACACAAGAAACCAGACCCCCAGGACAAAAACAAAGGCCTTTATTTCTCATGGCACAACAGAGCACCTATCTCTATATTCCAAGGTGGTTTTCTATTCAAACATCAGTATAAAGATTGGGACAAAAGCTGCCATACAATGTTTAGAAACATGCCCTTCAACACCCTCCTGCATATAAAAATTATAAATTCTGTACAAAATTGTAAATATTTTTTTAAAAAACTATTTAAAGGCAGTAGAGAGTGACCAAAAACAGGCAAAAATTGGAAGGAAATCAAGCCTTGGAAGAACGGATGTCCATGGGGGACCCACTTTCAGATAGCTTTTGCCCTGAGGCCCTCTTCAGCCCACAAGAAGCAGAGCCACTAAACCTCAGGCAGAAAACATCTTATTGGCTTGAGGTGTCAAAGGACAGAATTTGGGGCTGTCATAGTGGATGGAAATTGAGAGGAAAAGCCCTGAAAAGAGGGAGTCATTCACTGGGAGAAGCCCCAAAATCTGTGGGGGAAAAAAAGAAGCTTCTTTTAAATCACTGGCTGACCTCTAAGTTGCATTTGCATACAGGAAACCCCAAAGGCAATAAAAAGAAAGTAAAGACATTCATATTGGAAGAGAAGAAATAAAACTGTCTTTGCAGATGGAAGCTACAAAAAAATATCTTGGAACAATTAAGTGGGTTAAATAAGGTTGAAGAATTGAAGGCCAATATAAAACATCAGTTGTATAGCAATGAACCATTAGAAACTGCAATTAAACAAAAAAATACCATTTACAATAGCATGAACATATGAAATATTTAGGGATAAACGTGTCAGGAGTTGTATAAGACTTGTACTCTGAAAACTACAAAACATCGTTGAGAAAAATTAAAGACCTAAATAAATGGAGAGAGATTACTGGGTTCATGGTTTAAAAGACCTAGTATTTTTAAGATAGCAATTGACCTCAAATTAATTTGTAGATTCAGTACAAGCTCATCAAAATCCCAGCAGATATTTTTGTAGAAATTGATGTCAATTATAAAATATTTATGGAAAAACAAAGGACCAAAAATGTTTTTAAAAGAGGATCAAAGTGAAGAACTTACAGTACCTTACTTCAAGATTATTATAGAGTAATTAAGACAGGGTAGTTTTGGCAAAAAATGGAGAAATAGTTCAATAGAAAAGAATAGAGAATACAGAAATACATCCAAGCATTCAAAGGACAACTGATCTTTTGCAAAGATGCAAAGGCAAGTTTGTGGCAATAGGATAACCTTTTTAACAAATGGTGCTGGAACAATTGAATATCCATATGCAAAATAAGGGACCTCAATCCATACCTTGTACCATATGTAAAAATTAACTGGAAATGGATCATAAACTTGAATGTAACATCTCAAGTCATAAAACCCTTACAAGAAAACGTAGGAGAAATCTTGTGAAATTTGTTTAGACAAAGATTTCTTAGATATGACACAAAACATAAAAGAACAGTCCTATAAATGAGATTTCACCAAAATGAAGAAGCACTGCTGATTACAAGACACTGATAAGAAAATGAAAAGTCAAGCCACAGCCTGGGGGAAAATATTTGTCAATTACATAAAGGACACATATCTAGAATATGTAAAGAACTCTCAGATGGCAAATAAAGACATAAAAAGTTGCATCATTAGTCATTAGGGAAAAAAAATGAAAATCGCCATCCAAGTATTAAAAATAGCTAAAACTGGAAAAGACTGACCACACCAAGTGCTGGTGAGAAAGCAGAAGCAACTGGAGCTGTCCTGTGCCGCCCGTGAGAATGAAAGTGGTGCAGCCACTTTGGAAAACAGGTTGATTGCTCTTAAAAAGTTAAAGACACTACCGAATGGCCCTGCCATTCCACCACCAGCTGGAACTGAATGAAATGGCCACATACGTCCAAGTCAAATGAATCCGCTTACCCACACAAAGACTTGTACGCAAATGTTCCTAGCAGTCTTATCAATGATAGGCAAAAATCAGACATGAAAGCACCACTAGGAACTTTCCAAGGAGATGGAAATGTTTCATGTCTTAATTGGGGTGTTGGTTACAGGAGTGTGTATATTTATCAAGGCATTAAATTATACGCTTAAGTTTGGTGCATTTCACAGAACGAACCTTTTATTTTAAAAATAATTATAAACTTAAGAATAAACAAAGAAAAAGTTGTTTAAAAAGGAAATAAATCAGAGATATGTCAGATGATTTGTTGAGATCTGTACAACAAATAAGGACATAAGGAAAGCAAGACATAGAAACAGATGTATACTATCTCTTGTGAAGCAAAGGTTTTAAAAAATCCTGTAGATTCATATAATTATTTAAATGTGGTATAAACATATGATTATATAAGCTTGGAAAAATATAGGAGTGTACCGGGTTATCAGGTTTTTAATGTGGTGAGTAATTATATGGTTCACAGATTGCAGAGGTAGGGAAAGGTATAAGAAAGAGATGAAAGAGGAGAGAGAATCCAGAAAGAGAGAGAGCGAGAGGGAGAGAAACTCTGAGAATTCACTAACTTGAGATCAGTACATTCGTATGATCACATGTATGCATTTACTATACATGGACGGGGCTGCTACAGAGCCCACCCCAAGGAGGAACATTTCACATGAGTGGTTATATAAGGCAGCAGAACTTCATATAGTTGTACACATGTAAAAAAAAATTTTAAAGACCTAGAAAAAAAAGAAATGAAATAAAATAAGGAGCCATTACTTCCATAATGATCCAATCCAATAAATTTTTAGTAGGAAGAGACTCCTAGTGGAAAGTATTTGTTTCTTACCTAACAATGAGGTATTTAAAATTTTATTTATGCCTTCTGAATTGGATCTCAATCTCCTAAAATATATCTTAAGCTTTTCTGATTCTTAGGCCTAAATATGATGCCTACCCAGAAATACAATAAAATGTCTCCATTTTCTTCATAGTGAAATGATGAGGTTAAGTTGGATTCAGAGCTTGAGTTTAAGGTAGTTTGTATGGAACCAATAGCCACAGTTGTTTTGTTTATTTTTTTAATTGAAGTAATAGTCGGTTTATTGCAGCAAAGTGATTCAGTTATACATACATATACATTCTTTTTTAAAAATATTCTTTTCCATTATGGTTTATCATAGGATATTGAATATAGTTCTCTATGCTATACAGTAGGAACTTGTTTACCTAGTCTATATATAAAAGCTTACATCCTCTAACCCCAAACTCCCACTCCATCCCTCCCCCAACCCCCTCCCCCTTGGCAACCACCAGTCTGTTCTCTATGTCCGTGATTCTGTTTCTGTTTTTTTTTTTTTTAGTGTTTTTTGTTTGTTTGTTTGTTTCTGTTTTATAGATAGGTTCACTTGCGTCATATTTTAGATTCCGCATATAAAGCCATGGTTGTTTTGGAAAAGTAATGAAATGAAAGACTCAGCCTTTGTTCATAAAAAGGAATAAACATATTACATGTAGAGTATACATCTGCATACATAGGAAATATAAAATAATCTGCTAGAAGAGCTATTAGAATTAGAGAATTCGTCTAACATATAAGGCTCTCCTAGTGATCTGAGCACCTCTCCCTCCCATTTCTTCTCTGGCGGCCTCGATCAGGCAGGGCAGTCAAACTGGTCTAGGTGGAAGGTGCATCCAAGGTGGCATGATCACCAATGGAGCAGGCACAGGGATTGCTATCTTTCTTTAGATTGAAGTCGAGCTGATGTACAAGGTTGTGTTAGTTTCTGCTGTACAGCAGAGTGATTCAGTTACACACATATATACATATCCTTTTTCATGTTCTTTTCCATTATCGTTTATTGCAGGATATTGAGTATAGTTCCCTGTGCTATACAGCAGGGCTTTGTTGTTTATCAGTTTTATATATAGTAGTGTGTATCAGCTAACCCCAAACTCCTAATTTATCCCTCTCCCCAACTACCTCTTTGGTAACCATAAGTTTCTTTTCTACATCTGTGAGTCTATTTCTGGTAAGTTCATTTGTGTCCTGTTTTAGATTCCACATGTAAGGGATATCACATGGTATTTATCTTTCTCTGTCTGACTTACTTCACTTAATATAATCTCTAGGTCCATTCATGTTTTTGCAAATTTCATCTTTTTTATGGCTGAGTAATATTCCATTGTGTATATGCAGCACATCTTCTTTATCCATTCCTCTGTTGATGGACATTTAGGTTGCTTCCATGTCTGGACTATTGTAAATAGTGCTGCAGTGGTGCTGCACCCATTGGGGTGCGTGTATCTTTTCCAATAAGAGTTTTTCTCTTTTCCAGTTATATGCTCAGGAGTGGGATTGCTGGATCATATGACAACTCTATTTTTAGTTTTTTAAGGAACCTCCATACTGTTCTCCATAGTGGCTGCACCAATTTACATTCCCACCAACAGTGCAAGAGGGTTCCCTTTTCTCCACACCCTCTGCAGCATTTGTTATTTCTAGACTTTTTGACGATGGCCACTCTGACTGGAATGAGGTGACACCTCATTGCAGTTTGTTTTTTTTTAATTTTTATTTATTTATTTATTTATGGCTGTGTTGGGTCTTCGTTTCTGTGCGAGGGCTTTCTCCAGTTGCGGCGAGCGGGGGCCACTCTTCATCGCGGTGCACGGGCCTCTCACTATCACGGCCTCTCCTGTTGCGGAGCACAGGCTCCAGACGCGCAGGCTCAGTAATTGTGGCTCACGGGCCTAGTTGCTCCGCAGCATGTGGGATCTTCCCAGACCAGGACTCGAACCCGTGTCCCCTGCATTGGCAGACAGATTCTCAACCACTGCGCCGCCAGGGAAGCCCCCTCATTGCAGCTTTGATTCACATCGCTCTAATAAGGAATTGTTATCTTGATGCTTAAGACAGCTGAGGTACAAGAGGTGGTTTGAGGCCTTGTCTTCCTGTTATGAAACCAAAACTTGGGTCCACTGACCCACGTGCAGTAAAGCCAATCTGCTGACCCCGGGTTGTGGTGAAGGAAAATGCAGCGTTTCTTGTATGGCACCAGACAAGGAGTCCAGCGAAGCTAATGCTCAAAAAGGCTGAACTCCCCGATGGGTTTCAGGGAAGCCTTTTTAAAGGCCAGGCGAGGGAGGGGCGTCCCAGGGTGTGAGATCAGTTTGTGAACAGTCCTCTGGTTGGTTGATGGTGGCAACAGGGTGGTGTCACAGGGGTTAACGTTACCAATCCTCAGGCTCCGGTAGGTCTGGGGGCTACGTGCTCATGGTCATCGAGTAGTTAATTTCTTGTGTTTAGTGGGGGTCTGTAAAACAGCTCAGGAATGCGTATCAGACACTGTTATCTGGGTACTTCAGGGAGGAGTTACAGCAGCAGATATGGGGGGAGGGTCTGTCCCGCGAGGCCTGAAGTGTCCTGTTCCATACCTTCCTCTGGGACTCAGGCAGGTCAGAGTTCCTGTGGTTCTCAGAGCGGGCACAGGATGCAATGCGGGGCTGAATTTTCTTGCTTGCTACCTCTGGTCTTATGAGGGCTTGTTGGATCATAACAGCCTCGGCTGAGGGGGAGCTAAGGGCAGGAACTGCATGGTGGGCTTAACGGCCCCCTTTCCTCCCCTGCTGGTAGAGAGTCTCTCTCTCTCTCTCCCAGAACTGGCAGTGATTGGTCAGCTCATTCACCACTGACCCACAAGGACAGACACTGCTGACAAGTATGGAGAGTCCAAAACAACCTGAACGTCGAGGGGACGTAACATGAGCAGGCAAGCAAAGCAAAATCAGAATACACTTAAGGGGGCATGTCACCCGAAAAAGGAAGGCCGAATGGATCCTGTGGTGCAGAACATTCCCTTTGAGGAAAAAGTGAGGACACAAAAGAATTAAAAATAAATCTTAAAGAGATGACACTAGAGCACAGAAATAGACTTTCTGGAAAAAATACGTGTACATAATTTAATTAAATGATTTTAATATATTTGCCCTATGATCATTTAATTAAAATCATATAATTATTATGTAACACATATGTATAATAAGTAGTTAAAATTTCAATGGACAAACTAAAAAAAGAAGATGGTCACAGCTGAGAACAGGGTTACCAACCTGGAAAATAAAAAATGGTCCAGAATACAGAGGAAAAACCCAGAGAGCCGGAGGGGACAGAGGGACAAAGGGGAAGACGGCTCAGGCGCCATGGGGGTAAACCATCTCCACCCGAGTTCCCTTCTCCGTCACTTCTCCTGTGACGCTGCTTCTCTGGTCTGGGGGCCAAACGTTAAGGAGCATGAATCTGGAGGAGCCAGAGTCCCCAAAAGCTGCTACAAAGCTGCTCTTCTGCCTTGTCCACCTAACTCAGTTCTCATAACAGAAACTTCACAAAAAATCCATATGTAAAAAGTAAACGTTTAAAGATTTTTAAATCGAGTAAAATCATAACTAATTTCACCATACCAACCAGACCTTACACTTTTTCCAAAAGGGAGAACACAGTACAAGAAATCCGACATGAAAGAGTATTATCCAAGTGGGCAAGATTCTATTACTTTTTAAGTCAAACACACAACCTGAGGCTGATATGTCCACCAGGCATATCTCCCTGAACAGCTTAAAACAAACTTTCAAAGACTCGTGTCTATAGTGAATTTCTGAAAACTAAGATATATTTTCCCCAATGACCCTTTTCACTTTGAACTGGAGATGCTTTCCTTTCAAAACTGTTGTTTCCAAGTCTTAATAAGAATGAAAATATAAGATTGAACACTTAAGTAAAAAGTATGTTTTTGAAAAATGGATTTGAGTAATACTTTGGGCATTATTTATAATAAAGCACAAACGACGCTGAACCCAAATCACAAAGACTTGGGGCTTGAGGAACAAGAGAGAGAGAAACACGGAGGTCCCAGCACTGTTTGTAAGTTCTACAGGTAAAGGACAGAGCAGCTTGCTCCCCTCTGGTATGAAACAATCCATTTGTAGTCTGTAAATGTTTATTTTCAAGATCCTAACATCATAAATCAAAGCCCAGCGTTAATATTTCCTAATCCTTTACTTTTGACAGGGTGTTTACCTAAAGCTTTTGTACTTAAAAGGATCCTCACACCTTCAATTTATTTGTAAAAATCCTGATTTCTTCCATGCTTCATTACCAGTTAAGTGGAATAGCTACAGTTGATATTCTGCCCAGGAAAAAAAAAAAAAGATCAGGAGTACCAATTACCAGCTTGTTGGGTACGGCTGGGAGTAAAAAGAGAGATCTACACACGTGGTTCCCAAGGTGGGTTCTAGAATGCCTGTTGATTGCTAGAAAATGCCATCCAGTGACTCACAAGCAGATAAAGAAATTTTTTGGAGCAAAGGTCATAAATTATGTATGGAGAAGTTGCCCAAGGATTTTGGAAACAATGTTTACAGCCACCAACCCAAGGTGGACGGGAGCCTTGGTGATGAGGGCTGTTGATATTTTTGGCCTCACACACTCTGTCAGAGTCGTACAATCTGCTTTTCTGAAAGTTCCTGAGTAAGCCCATTTATGAAATGAGACTTCCTCGAAGGTGTGAGAGGATTCTGTCTTGCAGGCTGTATTTGTCTTTGTAATCTCAGCATCTCCTGGAGTCTGGCACGCGGTAAACGTTCACAACATGTTTCTGATTGAAAGCGCGCTGCGTTTGTTAAGTCACCATGACTCATAATAATTGCTGCTCTCAGGCAAATAATGTCAAAGGAATGCCGCTATAAATGTAAAGAGAGATTTATCTTGAAATGTTAACGTAGCCACAGCTAGATTACCTCCTCAGTATCTCTTAATTGCAGGTTGAGTAAGAGACTGCCTAAGTAAAATGTCCCTACACTCTCAGAAATTATATAACACTTAAAACAATTGCAAAAGTTTCTTTTCACAGAAAACGTCTGCTGTGCCTTAATGCCTAGACATTCCCAACAGTGATGATTTTATCCAGGGAGGTGAGGGAACGTGGCTGGATGCAATCAAGTAGCAAGCCATTATCCCAACTACGAAGACAGAGAGATGGTTGGAAGACTTAGTTCTGTTGGCAGGAACACCAGTGTACAAAGTAGAAGCAACTACCTTTCACTGAATGTCTACTACAAGCCAAGTGTCACCCTAGGTACTTAGTTGAGCTCTTTGGGTTGTTGTGTAAATGGTCACACACACCTGGGAAGTCCTGGAGGGGGAGGTACTGAGGCTACAGCCAGGGCATGCCCCCTTGACGCCACTCTTTCTTTTATGGGGTCTTCTGGAAATTTCTATAGAGTTTAATTTATTTTTCTTTCCTCTAATGATTCTAAAAGTGTTTAATCTTATAAATATACAATACTTATATCTCTATTTCAAAAGGACAGTCAGGACAAAAATGTAACTTTGAAGTTGCTGTGACTTTTATGGAGTGAGAGCAAAGCTTGGCTTTTGTTTGGTTTTTGATTACTTCATTTAAAAAATGTGTGGTAGAGAGACACGTTCACATCTAGGTTTAAAACGTGCTGAATTGTTGAGATGCGTTTTTCAATATTGTTTTAATATATGTTGGAGGAAAGTCTGGCTCTTTTGCATGTGAACAACTTGGATCAGGGAAGAATGTGCAACAGCTATAAAGAAATTCAGGAGAAGGAGAGAATTGACTGGGTCTTAGAAAAAAGTGAGAAATTGCTTTTACTGAGTAGAAAAGTGGAGTCATGCTGGGAAATGTGGAGCCTCCATGGTCAAGATTTCTTCTTTTTCTGTCAAACCAAAGGGAAGAGAAAGATAGCTCTGAAAGAGAGAAATGCACAATTCTCTGAGGAAATTACTTCAACAACTAAATAGGGAGAGGCCGAGGTAACAGACAGCTACCGCGTCCAGAAGGGCTCCTGGGGGTCATTTGTCTTTGAGAGTGTGAAACTGTATTTTACACTAAAAATTGGCACCTGAAGTAGTGTAGATGAAAAATTAGAGGTTCCATTTTTAAAGCTTTAGGAGAAAGACGTAAGGCTGAGAAGAGTTAAAGGTAAAACAGAAAATTAATTCATTAAATTCTGGTAGTTATATGCCTTTAAATTTTGCCATACTAACTTGCCCTGATCATAATATACTATGTAATTTTAATTCCAACTATTTTTAAAAAATCATCGAATGGAAAAGTTCCTTGGATAGGAGTGTCAGGAGGGGGAAATTTCCCCCTCTACCTCTCTTAAATTCTTATGGCTGGACTAAGAATAAAATTGTCACAAGACAGATTAACAGGAGAAAAAACAATTTAATTTTGTGTGCACGGGAGATCATAAAATGACGCTCAGAGACTGACCAAAAGCAGGCAGCTTTTATACTTTTTAGACAAAGAAGCAATAAACTTGGGAGGAATTGACAGGATAAAGAAACTTAGGCTTTGGGTGCTTAATTAGTGAAGAATCTAAACAGAGTGTGGGCTTGGGGTACTAAATTGAAGCACCAAGGTTTCTTTATACAGGCTTCTCAGCCCAAATTCCCGGTCCCTGGTGACGAGTGTCCCTCTACTTCCAGATGCAGGAAGCGTACTTTTCACATGAGAGATTTATTTCCTGTTTTCAGGGAGACAAACGGAGAGTCAGTGTCCTTTTTGCATTGGCCATTTCTTAAGTAAATTTAATTCAAAATAATCAGTATACCATTGAGGCACATTTTAGGGCAGCCTGCCCTGGGCCCCAACAGGGGCTATGCTTTATACATCTTTGTAGGTCTCCACTTCCGCTCAGTCAGCCCACAGGAATAGTTGTGAAATGAATGGGGAGAGAAACCTGTGTTTTCAGTTTACTCCTCTGGGAAGCTTATCCATTTGAACTCTAGGGACAGAATCCACTGCCAAGGGCCAAACTCAGAAGCCTTCTTGGAGCACGTATTTGTAAATGCGTGACGCTATTGGATTGGAAGTGTGGCCACCTGGAGAATATACACCCCACGCAAAGCACTCAAATCCATTTTGGTTTGAAACCATGTGCCTTGCTAAGGCTTGTATGTATGTAGACTGGTCCTTGGTGATAATTGGCTGAGTGCCTACTATGTTCTGAGTGCTTTGATAACAGGGTAGGCAATGCGAGCCCATTTTACAGATGAAGAAGTAGGCTCACAGAAGTAAAATTAACTTGCCTAAATTCACCCAGCTACTAAGCACCTCAGGTCAGATTTTGATCTAGGTCTTTCTTCTCTTTTTACTTTTATCACACTGCTGATGGAAGCAAGCTTGGTGGAGGTGTATGAGGAAACAGAATCTTAGGTAATAAATTGCAAATTCTAGCCTCTAAAGTGACAAATGTTTCACTTAATTTTACTTTGTTTTTGAGTTCCACAATGATGGTACGTGTACAATTTTTATTCACTCTGAAAGAGAAAAAAGCTTTACAAATGTTATTTTTTGAATTCACAATGTTCCCAGGAGGAACTGAAGAGAAATTCTCCACTCTGTACATTTAAGTAAACAGAAACACAAAAACCTAGAAGACAAAGAGTGTACTGTAGTCTTTTCCTAGCCACCCAGCAAGGGAGCCTGTGAGGAAGGAGAAACACAATGGCTGTGCTTCATAATTAGTGCTCTGACTATAACTCACCGCTCCTTTGCTTGAAGTAATTGGGATGTTTCACTCTTGCATTTCATTATTTGGAGTTTTGAAATACAATTTGAGAAAATGAAGTCTCTAAACAGAAAAAACAAAGACATTAATAGCCATGATTTACATTACAAAAGTTTACATCTCAAGGATATTTCCTCTAGGGTTTCTTACACTCTGAGCTCTCATAATACGGTTAAATGTTTGTTTTTGAATTTACTAGGCACCTAAACTAGAGGTGGGATTACAAGAATATTTCTTAAATATAAAGTTTTTGGAGCCCTGATTATTAAAGAGCATTATTAAATAAAGGAAAGCACCTTGGAAATAACAACAAAAATAGCTAATAAATATTGAGAATTTATCACCTAACAGACACTAAACTAAGCATTTTATACTGATTTTGTGTCTCCGGTAATCCCATGGAGGGGATAATATTATTATTCCAATTTTACAAATGAGGAAACTTGTGACACAGAGAGGAATAATCACTAGTAGAGTTGGCCCTCCGTATCCAAGGGTCTCACATCCACAGATTCAACCAACCAGGGGTTAAAAATGTTCAGAAAGAAAATATTCCAGAAAGTTCCAAAGAAGCAAACCTTGAATTTCCAATGCACTAGCAACTGTTTACATAGCATTTACATTGTATTAGGTATTATAAGTAATCCAGAGATGACTTAAAGGAAATGGAAGGGTGTGGGTAGGTTATATGCAAACACTCCACCATTTTACACATGGGACTTGAACATCCACAAATTTTGGTATCCACTGGGGGTGTCCTGGATCCAATCCCCTGCAGATACCAAGGGACAACTGTATTCACAATTTTCAACTCTGGAGTCACATTTATAATTCCCTTTGACCAAAAGAGAGAAATAGGACACAAATATTGGAAGTGGAAGGTAGCGTAGACATAATTTTGTCCATAATTTCTCCCACTGGGCTCCAAATGAGAAGATACAGGACAAACAAATCCTTGATCAAATAAATTCAGAGATCACTGCATATTGTATTTATCATTTCTCTAGGTCAGTTACAACCCCTGAATTGCTTGAATTCTTTTACAAGTTCATACCACCCTTAAACTGAAAATAAAAGTTATGTTTAATCATGAAAAAACTATGAAACAACATGCTAAAAGCATTTGAAGAAAGTTCTTTTTCATATAGTTTACCAGTCCCCCTTCTGTAGTTTTATAAATTTTATGTCATTAGCCAACCTTTCTTTGTTTAGTAAAACTTTTTACCTTTAGCAAAATGATTTTTTTTTTTATTGAAGTATATAGTTGACTTACAATGTTGTGTTAGTTTCAGGTGTACAGCAAAGTAATTCAGTTAAACATATGCATATATTTTTTCGGATTCTTTTCCATTATTGGTTATTACAAGATACTGAATATAGCTCCCTGTGCTATATAGTAGGACCTTGTTGTTTACCTATATTATATATAGTAGTGTGAATCTGTTAATCCCAAACTCCTAATTTATCTCCTCCCCCTCTTGTTATCCTCTTTGGTAACCGTAAGTTTGCTTTCTATGTCTGTGATAAAATTTCTGTTTTATAAATTTGTTCATTTATATCATTTTTTTTAGATTCCACATATGTTATATCATATGATATTTGTCTTTGCCTGATTTCCTTCACTTAATGTGATAATCTCTAAGTCCATCCATGTTGCTGCAAATTGCATTATTTTATTCTTTTTTAGGGCTGAATAATATTCCATTGTATATACGTACCACATCTTCTTAATCCATTCATCTGTCTATGGACACTTGGGTTGCTTCCTTGTCTTGGCTATTGTAAATAATGCTGCTATGAACACTGGGGTGCCTGTATCTTTTCAAATTAGAGTTTTCTCCAGAATATGTCCAGGAGTGGGAGTGCTGGATCATAGGCTAACTCTATTTTTAGTTTTTTTAAGTAACTTACATACCGTTCTCCATAGTGGCTGCACCAATTACATTCCCACCAACAGTGTGGTAGAGTTCCTTTTTCTCCACATCCTCTGCAGCATTTATTATTTCTGTATTTTTTAATGATGGACATTCTGACTGGTGTGAGGTGATGCCTCATGGTAGTTTTGATTTGCATTTCTCTAATAGTAAGTGATATTGAGCATCTTTTCATGTGCCTGTTGGCCATCAGTGTGTATTCTTTGGGCAAATGTATATTTAGGCCTTCTGTCCATTTTTTGATTGGGTTGTTTTTTTGATATTAAGCTGTATGAGATATTTATATATATTGGAAATTAATCCCTTGTTTGTAGCATGATTTGCAAATATTTTCTCCCATTCTGTGGGTTGTCTTTTTGTTTTGTTTATGGTTTCCTTTGCTGTGCAAAAGTTTTTAGGTTTAATTAGGTCCCATTTCCTTATTTTTGCTTTTATTTTCATTACTCTAGGAGATGGATCCAGAAAAATATTGTTGCAGTTTATGTCAAAGGGTGTTCTGCCTCTAGCAGTTTTACAGTATCCAGTCTTACAGACCTAAGTCTTTAATCCATGTTGAGTTTATTTTTCTGTATGGTGTTAGAGAATGTTGTAATTTCATGTTTTTACATGAAGCTGTCCAGTTTTCCCAGCACCATTACTGAAGAGACTGTCTTTTCTCCATTGTATATTCTTGCCTCCTTTGTCATAGATTAATTGACCATAAGTGTGTGGGTTTATTTCTGGGCTTCCTATCCTGTTCCATTATCTATGTGTCTGTTTGTGCCAGTACCATACAGTTTTGATGACTGTAGCTTTATACTGTAGTCTGAAGTCAGCAAGCATGATTCCTCCAGCTCTGTTCTTCTTTCTCAAGATTGTTTTGGTGATTTGGGGTTTTTTGTGTTTCCATACAAATGAAAAAATTTTTTGTTCTAGTTCTGTGAAAAATGCCATTGGTAATTTGATGGGGATTGCATTGAATCTGTAGACTGCCTTGGGTATTATAGTCATCTTAATAATATTGATTCTTCTAATCCAAGAACATGTTACATCAAACCATCTGTTTGTGTCATCTTCAAATTCTTTCATCAGTGTCTTATAGTTTTTGGAGTACAGGTCTTTTGCCTCGTTAGGTAGGTTTATTACTAGCTATTTTATTCTTTTTCATGAGACGGTAAATGGGATTTTTTCCTTAATTTCTCTTTCTGATAACAGAAATTGGCAGTTTATACAAATGCCACAGACTTCTGTATCTTAATTTTGTATCCAGTAACTTTAACAAGTTCATTGATGAGCTCTAGTATTTATCTGGTGGTGTCTTTAGGATTTTCTATGTATTGCATCACGTCATCTGCAAACAGTGACAGTTTTTACTTTTTCTTTTCCAATTTGGATTCCTTTTATTTCTTTTTCTTGTCTGATTGCTGTGGCTAGGACTTCCAAAACCATGTTGAATAAAAGTGGTGAGTGTGGGCTTCCCTGGTGGCGCAGTGGTTGAGAATCTGCCTGCTAATGCAGGGGACACGGGTTCGAGCCCTGGTCTGGGAAGATCCCACATGCCGCGGAGCAACTAGGCCCATGAGCCACAACTACTGAGCCTGCGCGTCTGGAGCCTGTGCTCCGCAACAAGAGAGGCCACGACAGTGAGAGGCCCGCGCACTGCGATGAAGAGTGGCCCCCGCTTGCCGCAACTAGAGAAAGCCCTAGACAGAAACGAAGACCCAACATAGCAATCAATCAATCAATCAATCAATCAATCAATAAATCTTTAAAAAAAAAAAAAAGAGGTGAGTGTGGGCATCCTGTCTTGTTCCGGATTTTAGCAAGAAGGCTTTCAGCTTTTCACCACTGAGTATTATGTTGGCTGTGGGTTTGTCATAAATAGCTTTTATTATGTTGAGATATGTTCCCTCTATGCCTACTTTGGTAAGAGTTTCTATCATGAATGGATGTTGAATTTTATCAAATACTTTTTCTGCATCTATTGAGATGATCATGTGTTTTTTGTCTTTTCTTTTGTTGATGTGGTGTATCACATTGATTGAATTGCATATGTTGAATCATCCTTGTGACCCTGGGATGAATTCAACTTGCTCGTGGTATATGATCTCTTTTATGTGTTGTTGGATTCAGTTTACTAATATTTTGTTGAGAATTTTTGCATCTACATTCATCAAAGATATTGGCCTGTAATTTTCTTTTTTGGTAGTGTTTTTGTCTGGTTTTAGTGTCAGGGTGATGGTGGCTTCATAGAATGTCTTTGGGAGTGTTCCTTCCTCCTCAATCTTTTGGAAGAGTTTGAGAAGGATTGGTATAAGTTCTTCTTTATATTTTTGGTAGGATTGGTCTGTGAAGCCATCTGGTCCTGGACTTTTGTTTGTAGGCATTTGATTTTTTGTTTGTTTGCTTTTGTTTTTTGGGGTTTTTTTTACAGATTCTATTTCACTTCTAGTTATCGGTCTGTTCAAATTACTTTTTTTTTTTTCTTTATTCAGTTTTGGTGGAGCATTTGTTTCTAGAAACTTGTCCATTTCTTGTAGGTTGTCTAAGTTGTTGGCATATAATTGTTCATAGTCTTCTCTTTTGGTTTTTGGTATTTTTGTGGTATCAGTCGTTATTTCTCCTCTTTCATTCTTATTTTGTTTATTTGGGTCTTGTCGCTTTTCTCTTGGTGAGCCTGGCCAGAGGTTGTTGATTTTGTTTACCCTTTCAGAGAACCAGATCTGGATTTTACTGATTTTTTTCTATTAAAAAAAAAATCTGTTTATTTCTTCTCTGATTGTTATTATTTCCTTCCTTCTGATTTTAGGTTTTGTTTGTTCTTCTTTTTCTAATTCTTTTAGGTGGTAGGTTAGTTTGTTTATTTGAGGTTTATCGTGTTGCTTGAAAAAGGCCTGTATGGCTATGAACTTCCCTCTAAGAACTACTTTTGCTGCATCCCATAGATTTTGTATGGTTGTTTTCATTGCCATTAGTCTCAAGGTATTTTTAAATTTCCTCTTTGATTTCATCGTTTACCCATTGGTTTTTTAGTAGCATATTGTTTAGACTCCTTGTAATTGTTTTTTTTCTCATTTCTTTCTCTGTCATTGATTTCTAGTTTCATGCAATTGTGGTCAGAAAAGATGCTTGAAATAATTTCTATCCTCTTAAATTTGTTGAGGCTTGTTTTGTGCTCTGTTATGTGGTCAATCTTAGATAATGTTCTATGTACACTTGAAGAGAATGTGTATTCTGTTTTGGGGGGATGTAATGTGCTGAAAATATCAACTAAGTCTAGCTGTTCTATTAGATAATTTAGGATCTCTGTTGCTTTATTGATTTTGTCTAGAAGATCTGTCAATTGATGTGAGTGGGGTGTTAAAGTCTCCTACTATTATTGTATTCCCGTCAATTTCTTTATGTCTGTTAGCGTTTGTTTTATGTATTTGGGTGCATATTAATAAGTGTAATATCCTCTTCTTCTATTGACCCTGTTATCATTATATATTGTCCTTCTTTATCTTTATGGACTTTGTTTTAAAGTCTATTTTGTCTGATATGAGTATTGTGACCCCCGCTTTCTTGTCATTTCCATTTGCATGAAAGATCTTTTTCTATTCTGATACTTTCAACCTATGTGTGTCCTTTGCCCTAAAGTGGGTCTCATGTAGGCAGCATATTGTAGGCTCTTGTTTTTTTATCTGTCACTCTATGACTTTTGATTGGAACATTCAGTCCACTGACATTTAAAGTAATTATTGTATTTATTGTATATGTATTTATTGCCATTTTAAACCTCGTTTTCCAGTTGACTTTGTATTTCTTCTTCCTTTCTTTTTCTTTTTGTTATTCCTATTGTAGTTTGATGATTTTCTTCTGTATAATGCTTGTTTTTTCTTCTTTTTGATTTTTGTGATTCTATTGTATGCCTTTGATTTCTGATTACTGTTTTTCAAGTATGTTAAGCCCTTCTTGTATCTACTTGCTTTAGACTGGTAGTCATATAGGCTCAAACACATTCTAAAAAAAAATGTACATGTTCTTACTCTCCTCCCCCACATTTTATGATTTAGACGTCCTCTTTTACAACATCTTCATGTTTATCCTGCTGCTGTTCATTGCGGATATCATCACTTTTGCAAAAATGTTTTTATTTTTTATTTTTTAATCTGTGTACTGGCTTATTTGATTTACTTTCCAATTGTGATTTTTCTCTTTGCTATAGATTCTTGCTTCTTTTTTATTTAGAAAAGACTTTTCAAGATTTTTTTTAGGATAGGTTTAGTATTGTTGTATTCTTTTAGTTTTTGCTTGTCTGAGAAATTCTTTGTCTCTTCTTCTATTCTAAATGATACTCTTGCTGGGTAGAGTATCCTAGGTTGCAGATTTTTCCCTTTCAGGACTCTGAATATATCTTGCCACTCCCTTCTGGCCTGCAAAGTTTCTGTAGAGAAATCAGCTGGTAGCCTTCTAGGGGTTTCCTTGCAATTAACTCTGTTTTTCTCTTTCTGCCTTTAGAATCCTCTCTTCATCTTTAAACTTTTGCCATTTTGATTACAGTATGTCTTGGTGTTTGGGACCCTCTGTACGCCTCGTACTTGGACATGTTTCCTTCTTTAGGTTTGGGAAGTTTTCAGCCATAATGTCTTCAAATACATTTTTGAACCCCTTTTCTCTTTCTTCTCCTATTGGGATCCCTATTATGTGTAGATTGGCTCACTTTATATTATCCCATAGGTCTCTTATATTGCTTTCATTTTTTTTTTCCATTTGTCTTTCTGTTATTTTGATTGGATGATTTCCATTATTCTATCTTCCAGATCACTTATTCGTTTTTCTGCATTATTCAATCTGCTATTCATTGCCTTTAGCTCAGCTTTTGTGTTGGAAATGAGTTTTCTAATTTTTCTAGGCTCCTCTTTATAGTTTCTAGTTCCTTTTTACAGTAATTCGCATTTCTATCGATAATTTTTTTTTTTTTTTTTTTTTTTGGCCACACCACATGGCTTGTGGGATCTTAGATCCCTGAATTGAACCTGGGCCCTCAGCAGTGAAAGCATGCAGAGTCCTAACCACTGGACCGCCAGGGAATTCCCTCAATAAACTTTAATTCCTTCTGTATTTTCACTATGGTGGTGTCTGAAGAGGTCTGTTTCATTGTTTGTTCTTTCAGGGGAACTCTCTTGATCTTTTAATTGGGAGTGGTTCCTCTGCTTCTTCATTTTACTTGTATTTCTCTGATTCTATGAGTTTAGGAGAAACAGTTATCTACTGTGTTCTTGGAGGGTTGTTTTTATGAGGGAGCATCCCTTTGTAGCCTGTGTGGTTTTAATATTTTTGGTGTGAGGGCTGTTTTTTGTATGGATGCCTGCCATGTCTTTCTTCAGTGTGTGCTGGCCGTTATCCCCTTGATAGGGGGTGTGACTGGTGTTGTGGTGACCAGAGCCTGCACGGGATGTTGAGCGGGGCCTCCTCTTTGCTCTGTGGCTGTCACTGCCCTATTGTGGGGCAGGGTCTGCTCCCTCGTTGTTGGAGTAGAAGCCCCCAGATCCGTTTCTGAGCTGTGGAGTGAATAGGTGGGACTGGAGCATGCCCACTGGGAGATGAGCCACTGAGTATTCCTCTGCTGGAGTTGTCCACCAGGGAGTGCGCTCTGTGGCGTCACCTGAAACCCATTGTGAGGGCTCCCAACGATGCTATTGTTGGCACTGCCCTCGGCCCTGGCTCAACTGTGGGAATGCTGGCAATCGTCCCTGGTGTCCCTCAGGTGCTCTGTTCACAAAGCCACCAGTGCAGATCCACTGAAGTCAGGTACCAGGACCGCAGCAGTCATGCACTTGGACCCACCATGGGAACTATGGAGGCAGCCCAGACCCTGGCCCTGCCTCTGCGTGCATGTGCCGACAGAGCCCACAGCTGCTAAGGCCAGAACTGACCCAGCTGCGGGAGTACCCATCATCCACTTGGAAGTCCTGTAGGCGCTGAGCTTACAAAGCTGGTGGTGGTGGCTTAAATCTGCAGATCACATGGCTGTGAGGGGAGGGCTCAGATATCATCCCGGCTTCCTAAGTCATGCGGCCCCTGGGGATCAGCTCTCATTTCAACCCCGCCTCTGCATGTGGGCAATCTGCTGGCACTTACGAGCTCCCAGAGCTTGTAGAGGTGGCACCGAGCCAGTTGAGAGCACACCAAGAAAGAGGCTGCTAGGGAGGCCCCGCCCCTCCCTTCCCTCACGCACGTTAACAGTGGGGTTTCAATGGCAGCACCAGGACCACTGTGAGCACACAAAGAGTGAGGTTGCTGTGGAGGCCCAGCCTTTCCCTTCATGCACCACTCAATGAAGGCGTTTCACTTCTATGGCAGACCCAGGCCTCTTCCATGTACACCCCTGGTTGCAGCCATACCACCCTCCAGCCCCTTCAAGCTGTCTCCGCACAGCCAACACCAGCCCTCTCCCTGGGTCTGTCCTCTAAAGTCCGAGTTTAGCACCCGGACTCACACCCAGCAGCGAACACGTCTCAGGCTGGTGTGTGCAGGGCAATGGCGTGGACCATCTATGCAGCTCTCTTTCTGTTCTGCCTGCTGCCAACTTGCTGCTGCACTCTCCTCCAAGCCTCTGAAGCTCCCTTTCTGTCCTGGCTGATCTCTCTGTCAGTGAAGGGGCTTTCCAGGATGTGGGAACTTCTGCTCTTTCACAGCTCCCACCTAGGGGCGCAGGTCCCATCCCAATTTCTTTTTTCTTTCGTCCTACCCAGTTACGTGGAGATCTTTCTTGCAATTTTGGGTGTCTGAGATATTCTGCCACCGTTCAGTAGGTATTCTGTGAGAACTGTCCACATGTATGAGTATCTTTGATGTATTTGTGGTAGGAGGTGAACTCCACGTCCTTCTATTCCAGCATCTTGATTCTTCTCCCATAAAGCTTTGAATTAGCAAATTCGCCTGCCAACTGAGTGCTTTCCAAGTGCAGGGAGCTGCTCTGGCACCAGGGTCGAAGTTGAATGACCAGATATGTGTTCAAGGACTTGCAGCCCAGAGGAAGCAGTTACCCTGAAGGTAACAGTCATAACACACTGTACAGGGAGCCCTGTGAGCAGGGAAAAGACAGCACCTAACTGTGCCTAGGAGACTGGGGGGGGGGGTAACTGACCAGATAACGTCACGGCTGAGATCTGAAGAGTAAGGATTCTCTTAGGAGACAAGAGGAAGGGAAGTGTGTCATAGGCAGAAGGGACAGTTCAGCAGAGTGGGGAGGTGAGAAATCAGAGCCGTTTGGATAATGGTGAGACATCTGTGGGGATGGCAGTGAAAACTGGATAGGTAGGTAGGACACACACCAGAACAGTCTCAGATGTCACATGAAAGCTATGAATTTCATTCTGAAATAACGGAAAGCTTTTCACAGCAAAGAAATGTCATCATCTGATTTGTGTTTTCACTGTCGAGGAAAGATTGAAAGGAGCTGAGACTCGGCAGAAAGCCCAGTGAGGAAATTAAGAAGCAGTGTGTGTTAGAAGGCTTGGGCTGCTATAACAAAATACCACAGGCTGGGGGCGCATAAACAACTGAAGCCTGTTTTCTCACAGTTCTGGAGGCTGGAAGTCCACGATCAAGGTGCCGGCAGGGTCGGGTTCTCCAGAGGCCTCTCTCCTTGGCCTGCAGGTCCTCATGTGGGCTTTTCTCTATGCACACACATCCTCGATGTCTCCTCCTCTTCTTATAAGGGCACCCGTCATACTGGATCAGGGCGCCAGCTAATTACCTCTTTAAAGGCCCAATCTCCAGATACAGTCACAGAGTCTCAGTTACTACGGGTTAGGACTTCAATACGGAAATTTTTCTGTGGTGGCAGGGGGGAACACAACTCAGTCCGTAACATAGTAAGAATGGAGAAAAGGGAAAATGGAAGGACAGCTAAGCAGAGATCAACATGGCCTGATTAGTGATGGGCCAGGTACACATAGGAGATAAGGAGGTCTGCTTGAGTTTTGGTTTTGGCAACCAGGAATGTGCTGGTGCCATCTGTCAAAAAAATGAATAAAGAAGGAGGCTTGGTATGACCAGAAAAACGAGGAGTTCAATTATCAACATGCTGCAATTGAAGTAGTAATTTCTAGTTAACAGGTAAGTAAAAGTTTGGAAACTGAGGGTATATTGTCCAAAAAGAAAATGTGAAGTAAAAACAGAAGGGAATGGAATCTTGGTGAATAACATCAAAGGTGCCAAACATGAAGGGTGTGGAGGTCTATCTAGAGAGACAAAGAATGAGAGCAAAGTGACACAAAAATTAAGAGAGAGACGAACTGAATGGGAGATGGTTGTTAATTCCTAAGTCTTTTTCAGAAACTTAATGGTATTCTACTTCAAGGATCATAATATGTGCTTTTCTTGAGTTCTAATTTCCTTGTGTTAGTAAACTAGGATCTCAGTATCCAGAATGCCTTCGAAATACCCTATCGATAGTATATAGCTTTCCCTATATCTTTTGCAAATTCTAAATCTTTAGAATGAGAAAATATCTTTAAAGCTAAAATATGATGTCATATATCTTAAACTGATCAGTACACTGAGTTTTTTCAGGATTACTTATTCTTGACAATATTCCCATTTATGTTGGAATACAACTTTCGAGGTTATTTACAACAATGTATATGCCTTAAATACTGTAGAGGTGATAAGATATCTAATGGACTAATGTATGAACAATATAATACATCTTGGCACACCAAGCAGCCTGAAATCTGTTCATGAAATCTATTTCAATGGTGCTAGAGATTTAATGTAGAAAATAGAAAACAAGCTGCATAGCGGAATAACATTTATTTATCAGCTATACTGTGAATATTACTTTTCAACAATCAGATATAGACACCTGAAAATTCCACAGTACTCTAGAGACCCAAAGGCACAGATACAAGTGATTTATTATGTTTTTAAAAAGTGACCAAAGGGAATATTAATTCTGGAGGATTTTTAATCAATTCAACACTATTATACACTAGAGGAAAAAAAAATTTCCACAAACATTCCCTCACAAGGCCGGTACTTTTATATTTACATAGTATTATTATAGCAATTTAAAATGTTAATCTATGATACAATAATGTTACTTCAGAAAACATAAAAAATATAGTTTTTTTTTTAATAGCCATGCTCCCATTTTTGATGAAAGCTAGTCAGTTCATCCTAATGTTAGTTTGACACTTTACAAATGCACAAGAGATGCAGAGTCAGCTTAGTGAACCTGTACAACAGAGGCCGTCAGACAGAGTAGACAGAGGGCTCCTCATCACTCAGGTCTGAGTCATCCTCATCTACCCCTTCAATGACCGACTTCTTCCCTTTACAGCAGGAGACAATCAACCCAATCACAAACACCTGCAAATGTAAACAAGCTGTATGTTATTTCTCAAACCTGAAGTCATCCAGAAAGCACCGAATTTAAAACCCAATAGCATTGCTGTGACACAAACAGGCCACTAATGGTCACAGCATCCCTGGGACACCTGTACTTACCCCAAGAAAGGCCCAGTTACCAAAGTAGTAGGCGGCACTAAAGAACCAGAACTTGTGAAGGAACAGGTAGGTCCGGGTGACAGTACACTGATCTATAAAAGCAAATAAAGGACTAGGGTGAGGTAGTTTCTCTTGAAATAGACTATTAATACTTGACCTAAAAGGTTATTAACCAAGACTAATAATCAGTGTTAGAGACAGGATTGAAATCTAGGCCTATCTCCAAAGCCCACTCTTTCAACCACCTTAGTATAGTTTAAATTATCAACTAATATGACATATTTTTAAAAGTGAATGCCACCAATGTAACCCAGCTCTTAGGTATAAAAAATTATATTGGCTAGTTCAGTGTAATTGAAATAGAAAAAGCATTTTAACCTGGCATGCCAGACACATCCTAAAACAAAACAGACAAAGTTTTCCTGATGAAGAATGAAGAAAAGAAATGAAGAAAGTAATCAGATGTGGTTAGCATTCTTTTCTAAGAATCCAACTGAGAGGTTTTTTTGAGCTTTTTTTTCTCTTTAAGAATGCTATTGAAAAAATGGCCACTGCTTATAAAGAAATACAGAAAAATCATTATTTACTGAATTGCTTACTGTCTGAATTTTAGACAGCATTATAGCTTGAATTTAAAAAGAAATCACTTACTTTTCTCCTTCAAAAAAAAAAAAAAGTAACTTTTAAAGAGAAATTGGCAGACTGGTTACTTGATACTTGTGTGAGACTCTGTACTATTTTATCCAAATACATTGTTTCCATTAGTTTACAAAGTCCTTTATACATATATCTAGTAAAGGAAGTCTAAGGAAATACTTGTTTATGAAAACCACTTGTCCCATGGATTTCTGAAAAGTAGCATTAGGTTCTATTTTATCCCAACCCTCCCCTCCCTTCCCCTACAGTTCAGCATGTCCTTCCGGACGGCTCAATGCCCAGCTGGACAGACAGCCTCTGCTTCTGGCAGGAAAACATGCCATTTCACAGAGAAGCACCTTCCCCTCGCAAGCAGGACAGCAATTTAATGCGGATCCTCTGATCCCCACGGGCCCCCTTCGTACTCCCCGTTCTCTTTCTCAGCACCAAAGGCTAAGAGGAATATTCCAAGCTTCCTAAGAAAAACCAGAAAGGTATCGAGCATCAGGGGAGGAACAAATGTTTCTCTCCTGTCCTACAGTCCCCGGCCCCCCAGATCACGCCCCTGCCCCAGATCACGGCCCCCCAACCCCAGATCACGGCCTCACACCAGGCGCCAGAGCTCAGGCAGCAGAGACGCCTCCCTGCAGGAAAGCCACTGGTCAGCCACTCTGCCCCACAGCGAATTCTCCCCTCGATCACAGAAGGTGCTTCACAGTAATATCACGTACTCAATTTGCCACTTTTTCCACTGGATTGGCCTGAATATTCCACAGTACCCATCAGAATACCTGACATTCATATTCAGTATGACTGCTGAAAAACTAAACTTTTAAAAAAGAGGGTATTTTACTGTAAAATCATATTGCTAAATAATACATTTTCTAATTTCTTTTGACTAAAATCTGAGAAGATGCCAAGGATGTCCAAACAAGATGCTCTGAATATGCCTCGAAAATGAAAGTATAACTTAAATGTCCAGCACGACAAAGCAAGTCCTGGCCCTGGTCTTGACGGACTTGGCGTCAGGTATCATTTGGTCACTTCTCTGCCATGTGAACGGGTAAGTCTGAAGCACGAGACTCTGCTTGTCACCACACTTCCTGATAGGGTCATCCTGAAGACCAAGCGAGGGTTGCAAAGTGGCAGTTAACGTCCATTTTCTTCTTCAAGATGTACCAAGACCATGATAAAGAATACAATTTTCAAGAGCTTCTCAAATGGTGCCAATAAAAACTCATCTTAAGATTTTAGAAGATTATGTGCACACTAGTAGTGAGGAAAATACTCGCTTAGGTATTGGTATCACGACTACTCTGTACATGTTCATTATTCTTCTGTCTCTGCAGTCAAAACAGATACAAATGAATTTGGTGAAATTTAAATGTGTATAATTCAGTAGAAGGATACCTGCTGCACAGTAATATACCTTTAAATAAAAATAACCAATCTGAAATGAAGAACGGAACGGGCTGTAAAAAATGCCTGTTCACAGTTATTTTAAAAACGTCAACAGTATCTTTCATGGCTTAAGCATTACATGAGTTCTACTGTACAAGTACAAACCTGTTTTTTTTTAAATAAATTTATTTATTCATTTATTTATTTTTGGCTGTGCTGGGTCTTCGTTGCTGCGCACGGGCTTTCTCTAGTTGTGGTGAGCAGGGGCTGCTCTTCTTTGCGATGTGCAGGCTTCTCATTGCGGTGGCTTCTCTTGTTGCAGAGCATGAGCTCTAGGTGCGCAGGCTTCAGTAGTTGTGGCACGTGGGCTCAGTAGTTGTGGCTCCTGGGCTCTAGAGCGCAGGCTCAGTAGTTGTGACGCACGGGCTTAGCTGCTCCGCGGCATGTGGGATCTTCCCAGACCAGAGCTCAAACCCGCGTCCCCTGCATTGGCAGGCGGATTCTTAACCACTGTGCCACCAGGGAAGCCCACAAACCTGTTTTTAAAAAGCTATTCAACCTTCTCAACATTGCTAATGCTCTAACCTTAAAAAGTAAAAAGTTCAATTAAACTGTTAGGTATGGAAACTCCTTTAAGAAAGAATGCACCTAAAAAAAAGTTCAATTAAACTGTTATTAGTAAACTCTAAATTAATTAGATTTACTATTACTCTTAATTGTCCAAGATAGTAAAATATAAAACAACTGCTTTCTATTACTTTATCTTTTTCATAAAATGATAGTAATTTAAGGGGTACAGCAGAAAATATTAGAGATAGAAAATTGAGATTTGGTTCTTGAGTCTGCCACTTATATTTACTGTGAGATTCTGGAATCATTTAACTTCTAAGTATCAGTTTCTTTCTAAGTGTCACTGAGATAATATCTACTTCTGATGGATAGTGATAAGATAAACTGAACTTCTGAGAATTAAATTAGAGAGAATTCTACATGTGCTTAAAAAAAAAAAAAAAAAAAAAAAGGTTGATGTTTTAGGAGACAGCATGCTTAAGCAAGGATCTGTAAAAAGTGGCTGAGAAGTTTTACAAAATCACCTGGGCTGGCTTCAGAGTGGATTCCAAAGAACTGAGAAACCTTACACCTAGTTAACTTCAGCGTACTGTCCTAGCTGAACTTTTATCAACACAATCAAAATGTCGCCTAGAAAAAGAACTTCGACAGTAAGAGACTTTCTGGATCTCAAGCAAAACCCAAGAAAAATATGCTCTGATCAATATTTAATTTTCTGGTCTGCACGGCAACCTCACTGGACAACGGACACAATACATAAGGCTTTCTCAGCTGGATGATACCAGCCCATGTCAGTGAGGCCCTCTCCTGACTCCAAGCCCATCTAGAAACTATGTGACTATAAACTTGGTTTTCCAGATTCCTTCCTCCATTGAGAATTCACTAGCCCTGAGCCTCTAGTTTCTTTAATGGTTATACTTCCTATGGTAAATTAATAAACTGCCATCTGGCTAAAACTTTAGTTTCCTCTCCACTTATCTGGAGCCAAATACAGATGCTGGAGATCAAGCAGGATTCTTAAATAATAATTCTATCTCATCACTCTAACTTCAATATTGCTCTGCCCATTTGATGGGTAGAATTAAATCGAATGAGACTATCAACACAGTTATTATTTGTCAAGCGAAAGATTATAAGTTTATAGTACTTAACCATGAAGGACTATTTTAACTTGTTGAACACAAAGCCTTCTGGTTCAAGAGGGCAGACTGAGCACAGTCATTTGTTCCCTGTCCTGTCTCCCAGGACCTCATGAAAGTTATGGAGCAGGAATAAAGCCAGGAGCAAACTTTAACAGGGAAGAGAACCGGAGGCAGGTCACCCGGTGATGGGAGACCTCAGCAGTATTCTGGAGGGTGAAGCCACATTCAAAAGGTCTCCAGTAAAGCAGCTGGTTCCCTTCTCATTTACTTTAAAATGTAACTTAAGG
Organism: Eschrichtius robustus; assembly: GCF_028021215.1. Taxonomy (NCBI): domain Eukaryota; kingdom Metazoa; phylum Chordata; class Mammalia; order Artiodactyla; family Eschrichtiidae; genus Eschrichtius; species Eschrichtius robustus. Next base: position 114,235,744 of record NC_090832.1, read on the forward strand.
ATCAAGAAACCCCAGTCATAGAGTCCCCAGTGATGAGGCTTCCCAGGTTCCTGATACTTGAATACAAGCTAGCATAAATATGAATGAATCACCAGATATATACAGAAAACGATCAGCACGAGGGGAAAGAACAAGATAAAGAGAAATGCTCCAAGATGAACTGAACTGTAATTGACTTAAAGGAAACGATTGAGAAAAATGTTTAGTATCTTCACATATTGGCAAAGACATTACATCCATAAAACAAAGATGCTTGAAAAAGAAAAATGGGACACATAAAGTACCTCAAGGAAAGTACAAATTTGTTACATGAAATAAAAAATTCAGGGTATACTTTGAAGATAAAGCTGAACGCATATCCAAGAATCTAGAGCAAAATGGTAGGCTGAAAATACGAAATACGAGAGGAGACAGATGATGAATTGAAGATATCCAGCAACTAATGAACAAGAGCTCCCCAAGGGGAAAATGGAGAAAACAGAAACTATCAAATTAACTTCAAAAGAAGAAATAGACTGGCACTGGATTTCTCACCAGTCAAAAATGAAACACAAGTGGTGCAATGCCTTTAAAGTTCTAAAAGAAATGAAGTCTTCTGTAGAATTCTAAGCACAAACCCATCAATTCTATCAATTGTGAGGATATAATACTTTTCAGATATACATTTTGCACAAAGCATTTCTTTTCTTTAACTCTAGGTAAACTGAGAGCTTTGGGAAGGAAATCAAGAAAGAAGATATGGTTTCTAATGCATCAGAAGTCCAATGAACAGAAATTATAACATTAAAGCTAAACACCACAATTAGAAAGCAATTAATCCAAAGAAAAGGGGTCAGTAGGTACTTAGAAAGAAGTAAATACAATGGGTTTCCTCCAACAGGTAAAGTGAGCAAGAAGCGACAAGACACTAGGTAGATATCAATCTTATGTTACTTTAAGAACTTTTTTAACAAGAGAAAGAAAAAAAGGAACAAATTTTAAAAGTGGTTCAATTCTACAAATGCTGCTTGAACAAGGCAGAAAAATATACTCATATATATCTATATGTTTTCTTATCCTCAAGGAGCTTACATGTTCCTATAAAAGGGTAGGACAGAGATAAGATACATAAATGATGATAGATTAAGACAGAGTGAGGTCATGTCATCAGAAGTATAAATGCTATGGGGATTCAAATGAAAAAAAGAGAAACGGCACACGTGTTTGGAGATTCAAAAAAGAAGGTCAGGTTTGAAAGAAACCTTGTAAGATGGCCAGGATTCTGACTGACAAAGATGGGAGGAGATGGGTAGAAATTGGCTGTGACATTCCAAGAACAAACAGTTGAAAAGCAAAGACGGAAAAGATGGCCACGTTCAGGAAGTGTATGAAAAAAGGCTGGAAACATGCAGGACGGGTTAGAGAGTGGAATCCTTCAGTCCTCGGCTGAATTTATCAGATGGTACAGGGCAGCACTTAAGGTTCCTGGTGGAGGAATGACATTGTCAGAGGATTTTAGAACAGCGGTTTCCACAGTGTGGTTTCCAGACCAAAACCGTCAGAAAATTCTAGGGTCCCTCCTCAGATCCACTGAATCAGAAATTTTGCGATGTATTTCGCAAGCCTCCCAAGTGATCCTGATGCACACGAAACTTCGATAACCACTGTTTCAGAACAATTAGGCTACCAGCACTGTGCAGTGTGGATCAGAGTGGAGCACTAGTTAAAAGGCTCAGCAATTCATCTGACATGTCATTTAGGTGAGATGTGAGGGTCACTATGGCAACAGACTCTGCATCCCTTAGCAACTGATTAGCTGAAGAGAAAGTGAATGAAGAGAACTGTGCATTGAAGAATGATGGTAGTAAAAGAAAGAGTGAAGTCAGGACATACGGTCCAAGACCTTATCTGATAGCTTGTACTTCCCCAATAATTATTCATTTTAAACATTTTTATAAAAGCACATTACCAAAATAAGAAGGCTCTGTATATTATTTTCATATGGTTGATAAGTCTCATTTAGGACTACCCGTAGATTAAGCTAACACACTAACATCTTAATTTCGCTTTCTTCCTTGACCTTGCACACCACACCGCAACTACACACGTGCTTTCAGCCATAAGGGAAACCTAATGAAAAAATGTGCGGTAACCAACGGCAGACTGAGAAGTTATTAGGTTTCTTATTAGTTCTCAGTTTATGATGGAATACCAAGAACAAAACAGAAAGTCAAACAGGTTCAAAGGAAAAAAAAGGACAGCCTTGAAAGTTGCATAGATTTTAAAAGACAATTATTCTAGATATTATCAAATACAGAGTATAAAATATTAAGCAATGTTTTCTAATTAAAACTCTAAAAACACAGACATAACCCCTTTCTCTCTCATATGCTATACTCGACTCCTCAGCAAATCCCACTGCCTCTACCTTCAAAATCTATCCAGAATCTGACCACTTCCTGCCACTTCCACTACCACCATCAGCTCTGCCTTGGATTCCTGCAAAAGTTCTCTCAACTTCCCTTTGCCCTTGGTTTATTATGGTCTATCTCAGGGGCTGGTAAACTTTACCCCAAAAGGATACATTTAGACTGTTCCTTGTTTTTGCAAGTTTTGCTGGAACATGGCCACGGCATCCGTGACGTACCGTGTACTGCAGCTTCTGTGCTGCAGTGGCAGAGCTAAGCAGTGTGGACCCTACTGTAGGTCCCACAGAGCCTAAAAGATTGACTATCCAGTCCTTTAGAGAAAAAGGTTGCCAGGCCCTGGTCTACATATCACATCAAGTCATCTGCTCACAACCTTCTAGGACTTTCCATCTGAGCGTGAAACCTGAAGTCCTTTACCTTGATGATTTGCCCTTCCTCTTACTCTTCCAGGCTCCCCTCCCCCTCCCCACTCTGCACCTGCTGTCACCTTGGTCTGCAGGGCTTCTCCTCAGGAATCTCACTTCCTGAAGGTCGTTTTGCCCAGATGTCAGCTTCTCAGTAAGGATTTCCTTTCCACTCTACTCTACTCAGCATTTCAAACCGTCCCTCCTTCTGTGCACCGCTTACCCTCCTTTGTCACTTTATTTTTCTCCATAATGCTTACTGCCTGACATACTTATTTATCTCCTTCTACTAAGTAAGCTCCATGGGGACAGGAACATTTGAGCTTTGTTCACTGTTGTGTCACTAGTACCTGGAATAGTGCCTGGCACATACTAGATATCAATATAAACATTTGTTACATGAAAAAGCAAGGAAGAATGGATAAGAAAAACTAAATGATCATATGGAATCCTGGAAATTAAGACATTTATAAATTTATTTTAGAATTTCAAGACACACAGGCTTTGATTCTCAGTACTAGAAAAAATATGTCAATATCTTCCAAAGGTGTTCAAATTGCAAAGGCTGTTCTTATTGTTGCATTCCTCAAATAAATAGGATAACTTTCTAAATAGGGCTATCAAAATTATCACAATTCTAGGCGACCTTTCTCCTCATCATTAGACTAAACCTAACTGTCCTTAACTTTCCCATCCCCACCTCCAAATTTGCAGAGTATAAGACAAAAAGACCATATAGTGTTTTGTTTTAAAGGCCCCATGTGCTTGAGTCTGAGGGAAAGGATTACATATATTCTCCTGAAGTGGATCTTCTTGTTACAAAATTCCAGAAAGCTATAATTAATTAGCTTCACTTAACATGGGGTAGGAGGTATTAAATTTAAAGTCCATATTCAAACCTGTCTTTTAAATCCACACAGAAAGAGTCTGGTACCATTTTCATTTCAAATTACATTTATGGACCACCCACTTGGGCACACAGCACCACAGGAGACATTAACAAATACTGTCATCACAAAGCATCAGTGTCCCTTTTTAACCTCAGGCCACACAGCTAAGTTTCTAACGAAATCCCTTGACCAGCTTCATTTTCAGCCTCTTAAAATTGGCTTTCCTTAAAATGAGCTTTTTATTTATAACTGTATACCAAACATCAAGTGTAAACTAGTGGAGTAACTCCTTTAATAAAACTAGTTTTAAACAGAAGTCTCTCCTGCAAAATACATTTTTCAATTTTAAAAAAAATTTTTTATTTTATCTTTTATTTTTTAATTTTGCTTACAGGCGAAAGTATTGGTAGGTAAAAAAAAAACAATCACCTGAATCCACTGTTAGTGATTATGTAAGTACTTGAGCACCACTGCTTAGTTACCTTGACTTATAAAATCTCCTGGAAACTCAGAAGTTCAAGTAGAAAGAAACATTTCATATTCTGGGAAAAAGATGTTACCAAGAATTCGAGAATTACATTTTTTCAGGGAATTCCCTGGCGGTCTAGTGGTTAGGACTCCGCGCTTTCGCTGCTGAGGGTGCGGGTTCACTCCCTGGTTGGGGAACTAAGATCCCACAAAGCCGTGAGGCATGGCCAAAAGAAAAAAAAAGAAATACATTTTTTCAAAGTCTCAGTAACTACCCTCCCCACTGCTACCTTTCAACAAACTGGAAGGAAATAAGTCTTCTCTATAATCCATAGCTACTGGGCAGACGCATGCCACTATCTGGTCTCTCGCTGTTTTCATCCTTTAAAAAGGCTTAACGGTGTTTTTTCTTTAGTTAGAGAATAAAAGCTATTTATCAACAACAACAAAAAACAGTGAATATTTATTTCTTTATTCCACATCTTGTTTCCCGGAGGTACAGCCCGACTTTATATATACATATATATACACATTTTTTTCTTATTGAAGTAGAGTTGATTCACAAAGTTGTGTTAATTACTGCTGTACAGCAAAGTGATTCAGTTATGCATATATATACATTCCTTTCTTACATTCTTTTCTATTATGGTTTATCACAGGTTTTTGAATGTAGTTCCCTGTGCTGTACAGTAGGACCTTGTTGTTTAGCCATCCTCTGTGTAATAGTTTGCATCTGCTCACCCCAAACTCCCACTCCATCCCTCCCACAACCCCCTCCCCTTGGCAACCACAGGTCTGTTCTCTAGTCTGTTTCTGTTTCACAGATAAGTTCATTTGTGTCATAGTTTAGATTCCACATGTAAGTGATATCATATGGTATTTGTCTTGCTATTTCTGACTTATCCTCACACGGTATGATAATCTCTAGGTCCATCCATGTTGCTGCAAATGGCATTATTTCATTCTTTTTTTTATGGCTGAGTAATATCCCATTGTATATATGTACCACATCTTCTTTATCCATTCATCTGTCGATGGACATTTAGATTGTTTCCATGTCTTGGCTATTGTACATAGTGCTGCTATGAACATAGGGGTGCATGTATCTTTCTAAATTATAGTTTTATCTGAATATATGCCCAGGAGTGGGATTGCTGGATCATATGGTAATTCTATTTTTAGTTTTCTGAGGAACCTCCATACTGCTCTCCATAGTGGCTGCACCAGTTTACATTCCCACCAACAGTGTAGGAGGGTTCCCTTTTCTCCACATGCCCTCCAGCATTTGTTATTTGTAGACTTTTTAATGATGGTCATTCTGACCCATGTGAGGTGGAACCTCCTTGTAGTTTTGATTTGCATTTCTCTAGTAATTAGCAACACTGAGCATCTTTTCATGGCCGGTATGTCTTCTTTGGAGAAATGTCTGTTTAGCTCTTCTGCCCATTTTTCAATTGGGCTGTTTTTTGTTGCTGTTGTTGAATTCTATGAGCTGTTTGTATATGTTGGAAATTAATCTCTTGTTGGTCGCATCATTTGCAAATATTTTCTCCCATTCTGTAGGTTGTCTTTTCGTTTTGTCTATGGTTTCCTTTGTTGAGCAAAAGCTTGTAAGTTTGATTAGGTCCCATTTGTTTATTTTTGTTTTTATTTCTACTGCCTTAGGAGACTGACCTAAGAAAACACTGGTACAATTTATGCCAGAGAATGTTTTGCCTATGATCTCTTCTAGGAGTTACATGGTGTCATGTCTTATGTTCAAGTATTTAAGCCATTTTGAGTTTGTGTGTGACGTGAGGGAATGTTCTAACTTCACTGATTTACATGCAGCTGTCCAGCTTTCCCGACACCACTTGCTGAACAGACTGTCTTTTCTCCATTGTATGTTCCTGCTAAAAACTAACTGATTGTAGGCGTGGTGGGTTTATTTCTGGGCTCTCTATTCTGCTCCAATGATCCATATTGTTTTTGTGCCAATACCACGTCATTTTGATTATTGTAGCTTTGTAGTATTGTCTGAAGTCTGGGAGGGTTACACCTCCTGCTTTGTTCTCTCTCTTCAGGATTGCTTTGGCAATTCTGGGTCTTTTATGGCTCCATATAAATTTTAGGATTATTTGTTTTAGTTATGTGAAAAATGTCATGGGTAATTTGATAGGGATTGCATTAAATCTGTAGATTTCTTTGGGTAGTATGTCCATTTTATCATTATTAATTCTGCCAATCCAACAGCATGGGATATCTTTCCATTTCTTTGAATCATCTGCAGTTTCCTTTATTAATGTTTTATGGTTTTCAGCACATAAGTCTTTTACCTCCTTGGTCAGGTCTTCCTAAGTATTTTACTTTTTTGGCTGTGATTTTTAAGGTATTGTTTTTTTACATTCCCTTTCTGATATTTCATTGTTAGTGTAAAGAAATGCAACCTATTTCTGTATGTTAATATTGTATCCTGCTACCTTGCTAAATTCATTTGTCAGTTCTAGTTGTTTTTGTGTGGAGTCTCTAGGGTTTTCTAAATATAGTATCGCGTCATCTGCATACAATGACAACTATTACCTCTTACCTACCAATGTGGAATACTTTTCTTTTTCTTGTATGATTGCTGTGGCTAGGACTTCCAATACTATGTTGAATAGAAGAGGTGAGAGTGGGCATACTGGTCTTGTGCCAATTTTAGTGGGAAGGCTTTCAGCTTTTCACTGTTGAGCATTATTTTGGCTGTGAGTTTGTCATAAATAGTTTTTATTAGGCTGAGATATGTTCCCTCTATACCCACTTTGGTAAAAGTTTTTTTATCATGAATGGATGTTGAATTTCTTTTCCTGCATCTACTGAGATGTTCATGTAGTTTCATCTTTTGTTTATGTGGTGTACCACCATTGATTGATCTAAGTATGCTGAACCATCCTTGTGAACTTTCAGCCTGACTTTTACACTGTTTATGCACAAAAGCATAAAACAGGAGATAATATATACATTCTTCCATCTATCATCAAAAATATGGTGAATATTTTTCTGTCAAAACATATAGAGCTGTATCATTACACTGTATGTAACGTTATTTCAAGTATCCTCATTGATGGGTAAATACCCAAGTTGTTTCTTTTTGTTTGCTATTTCTTATCTAAACTTGGTGGGACGTGGAAACTGGTTAGTATTGGAGGAGCAAGAAAATGCAAATATGATTTCAAGATTTCCCTCTGAGCAAACAGTTTAGGGCACACAAAAGGCAGAGGACAACTCCTGCTACCCTATGAGATGAGGACGACAGATGGAAACTAAGTGGAAGAGGGAAGGAAAGGAGTTCAACCTTGGAATTGAGGTTTGAGGGGTTGGCAGGACATTCATTTTGGTATAGATAAACCAGATAGTGGTTAGAAGATAGGAATGGAAATCTAAGATTCTGAATTTAATGATTAAATTATTAATACCCCTTAAATTATCCAGCATAACTAGGCTTATTTATTGTCAACTGTCAAGTCTCCAAAACATGACTTAGAAAACCTCATTGATCTAGTAAAGCTACATTTATTAGACTAACTGCAGTGAGGGAGATCAAGAAGGGCAAAGGCAAAGGGTATTTATAAGGTTTAAGGGGCTGGGCTGGACCACTTTAATCAAGGTCTTAGACACGGTGGGGAACAGGCTAGAATTGGGCTACGTTTATGACATAGGTTTTGGGTTGGTGGATGCAGTGAAATGAGAAATCCCGAAGCAAGTCTTCTTGGGCAGTTAATCTTGGTAAGTAAGCTATTGGAGTTGTTTCACAGTAGGAGTTGTCAACAACTTGTGTTTGTCCTTGGCGGTACTTAACGCAGGGGCAGGGCAATGCGTCTGCACCCAGAATTGTTGAGCATTAGCAACACAATGTTGGTGTCAGTTCCCCACACCTTATGGGATTAAAAAGCTTTTCAAACTTACAGAGCAGCATTTGGGAATGGTTTAGACTTTAGTCTAGTATGAATTGTTAACAAGAGAGTGCCCTGGAATGGATAAGATGCTAGAGTTGGAGTACATATGGAAAATATCCAGGAAGAAGGCACTAGGTTTCTGACACTATCATAAGAAGTGACTTTGACTAGAAAATCCTCCTGTTTCGCTCACAGCTTTCTGAGCAAATGCTTAACATAAGAAAGTGTAAAAATTGCTCTATCTTTAAAAATAGGTGAGAAATTTATAGAAATATCTTAAATTGTTTAAGTAAGTTGGATTATATAACCAAACATAGAATACCATCTTTGCATTTAAATTGGTGGGTTATTTAAATATATGAAAAAATTCTTCAACAAGTTTTCAAGTATTATGTGCCTTTAGAGGTTTAATTTCTGAAGAGTTTTTATTATGTTCTTTGTGGATGTAAACTGTCCTTTTGCAGAGCCTCAAAAGGAGTAGATTCTGTAAACCTAGTCAAAGAATGACTCATTTTCCACAGCTGAATATTCCTATAGTTAAACCAAGGTTTATTTGATGCTAGAAATTTATACCAGAAATGACAGGAAAATGTGAGAGACAAATTATTTTGTAGCAGATTCAAAACTGAAAGTAAACACAAAAGATCAACTCACTTGCACAAGAAGGTATACTTTTTAATCTAAATTGCTTAGGGAATTACCAGATAGCATACACTGTATTCACTAATTCTTATGTTCAAAATCTGTTCTGTCATTTTGTGGGGCAAAATTCATCTTGTTGAACCACTGGGCCTATCAATTTAAATTTTTTGGAATTTAAGAAAAATAATATATAGAAGTGTAAATTTTTAAAAGGAAATAAGTAATATATAATTATATAAATAATTTAATTATAATACCCCCAAAATGGTAATTAGAAGTGGTTATCTTTAGTAATTCCATATCGTGGCCTGCACTTGGAACTGTCAGTTTTTAAAATAGTAGCCATCTGGTGGTGTACAGTGGTTCTCATGTGTTTTTTTCCCCTCCCTTTTATCATTTTCTCAAAATATATACACTTATGTTTTCTGAACCATATATCATGTGATTTAACCTCTTAACAACAGAGCACTTTTTAATAGCCGGATGTTCTCTTACATAACCAGAGAACAGCTATTAAATTTCGGAATTTTAATTATGATTCTATTTTTTAAAATGTGCTCTACAGTCCATTCTTCGACATGTCATTTATCCCAGTGTATTTTTCACAGTGCATTTACCCTCTAGTGCAAGATCCAATCCAGGACCACGTATTACATTGCGTTCTGGTGTCCCTTTACTACCCTGAATCTGTGAATTCCTCAGACTCTGGTCTCTGACGACACTGACAGTTCTGAAGCACACAGCCAGTTCCTTTATACCATGTTTGTCAGTCGTCAGTCTGGGTTTGTCTCCTGTTTCCTCGGGATCTGATTCTTGTTCCCCGTTCTTCCCAGGGTGTCACATCCTGAGGCACAGGCTGCGCTGCCCCTGGATGATGTTAATTTTGTTCACCCGGGACGGCGTGTGCCCATCTTCCTCTGAGATGTGCTATGACAGCTACTACTTTTCCTCTTACAGCTAACAAACGGTAAGTGGAGACGTCTCATTGTGGTTTTAATCTGCAGTTTTCTAAACTGAGTTTAATTTCAATTACTGTATCTTCATTTTTAAACCTTGTAGTTGGTTCATTTACAAATCTGCTAGGGTTTCATTCATTCTTTAATACTTTGTTGTTCCCTGCCGATATTTTGATCTGGTCTTATTCCTTTCATCACAGTTAGCTGTTCCATAATCTGTGTTGGTAATTCCAATATCAGGGCTTTACAAGTCTCTTTCTGCTGTCTGCTATTTCTTCTAGCTCTCTTACATGGTGTTTTGATTTCTTGCGTGCTTGTATGTTTGACTCTGATGTCTTCACTTGCACTCCTCTGTGGGAATTCCGTGAAGCCAAGAATTATGGTACTTTCCTCTAGGGAGGATTAAATTTACTTGCACCATGTGCCTACCGCACTGCCAGAAATTGCAATGAAACAAATTCACTCTGGTGATGTGCATTTGGCCTGCAAATCTGCAAAGAGCTAGTCTGCGGCTACAATTTCTTAGGAATGTGATTCCTTCCTTCCTGTTCTTGGCACTAAGGCCAACTTTGCTTTCGGTTTTCTGCAAGTAACATGTTTAACTTTCTTTGTGGTTCACCCTCACACGATGATGCCATCCTTGGGAGAGGGAGGAGCTTAGCTTTGTAAGAGGCTGCATTTCCTATGAGATGCCAGCCACTCACGTGGGCCCTAGACCTGCACTGTCGAATATAATAGCCACTGGTAACATGGCTGAGACTGAAACTAGGGAACTGAATTTCTAATTGTATTTAATTTTAATTAATTTAAACTAAAAACTGAAGCAGTGTAAAATATTTTTTCATTAAACAACTTTAGTGCTTTGGTAGAACTATACTTCACTTTAACCAATAAACGTTCTCATTTAGATAATGAAAATTTAGTGTTTGAATTAAGATGTTCCGTAAGTATAAAACACACACCAGGTTTTGAGGACTTAGTATGAAAAAGGATATAATGTATGACACAGAGAAGGCTCTTGGACACCTCCCGTGTTTACCTGGGACGAAGCCAGACAGCAGCCCTCTATGCTCTGTCTCTCCTTCACGAAAGATCTGCTAAGCTGTTTGTTCCCACTGATCAATCAGAACAAGAGGCTTGTTGATTTGACCTAAGTAACCTTTAGTTAGATTTCCCTCCTTCACCAGGCCCCCAGAGGGCCTCCTTCTGCCCTACCCTCAGCCTGAGCCAGCAGACAGCCCCTCCTAAGCAAGCCCTCCTGGCTGACCTCAGGAAAAACATCCCATGGTCATCCCACTCTTCCAGCTGGTTCCTTCTAGCCTTGCTTACTCCTCCCTAGAAAAGAAAAGCCCTCTCCTGCCTGGCGTCTGAAACGCCTGCAAGCATCTCACGGTCAGCTCCTCTTTCTGCAGCATCCCCTCTTCCTACTGTAATAATCTGTTTAAATATGGCTCTCCTTTTGATTGCTTGAAATGGTTGATCACTCTTCCCTTGGCTTACAGGAAACTACCGTCACCTAATCTTCCTTCTTCTTAGTTCTCTGTTGCTGGTTGCTCTTCTTTCAACGGGACGGCCACAGAGCTCCACCCTCGCACCTCTTCTCTGTTTGAGTTCACCCTCTAGGTGATCTCACATCCAACCTCACAGCTTTCCTTCCCACCTGCCCCAGCCAACCCGGCATAAACTTCTCCAGATCTCCAGGCCCGACTCAACTGCCAACTCAAGATCTGTACTTGGATGTTCAACAAAGGACTCAACCCAAAATACTCAAACCAGAACCCCATGTTCTCCCTCACTGCATGAATGAGGGAAACAGATCTGTGGAATTAAGAATATACTCACTTTGCAAAAAGAGTCAAGAGGCATCAGCCCAACAGCAAGCTCCTGAATGTACTTCCGTATGGTATCATATTAAAACTTAGATTCATATACAACTTTCAGCAATACCCTCATGCTTTCAGTCCGCGTGCCACTTATATGTGGGACTGTTAAGGCTATTTAGAAAGCATGGTAAAAATCCCAAACAAAAAACAAATTCAGAAAGGAATTTTCTTCACAGTTAAATCTTTTCACTTAATTTCTCTAATACTTCAGCCCACACTACCCTAACTGAAACTGCATTCTCAAAGGTTTAAGATTGGCTAGTTGGTGAATATCTCTCTGAAGCATCCACACGAATGATCTCTGCACACAGCAGTACCTTGGATCCTGTAATGCTTTTAGTATTCTGTTCATCTCTCATTGTCCAGACTCATGTTTCCTTCTCAAATAACCTAGGTTTAAGCTCTTTGACCTCTGATTTTCTTTTATATTGTCTGTGACTTTGATTTCCTCATGACTTCAAATGACTGTCTCCATTATACTAAAAAAGCAGTAACACCCTTTTGTTTTTAAAATTAAAGGACAGATGATGCAAACAAAACACAAAAATGTGAAATGTAGAAAAAAGAGACTTGGAATCCAGACACTTGCATTATAGTCCCAAGTCTCATACTATCAACTTTTAACTTATCTCTTAGGGCCTTAGTATCTGTATCTGCAGAAAAGGGGTATTAAACCAGTTAGATGGCTTCACTAAAGTTCCCTTTTTTTGCTTTAACATTCTAGTTTATATTTTTAAAATTGTTTACAACTTAAGTGTCTCTTTGTAGCCTGTATTTCCATTTCTATACTTCTAACACAGAAAATGAGGGGGAAAAGATTCTCTTATCTCTAACTGACATAATATCTTAGATAAAAGTTTGCAGAAGGACAGGTACTTGAGGTTCTGAGAAAACAAGTCAACCCACTTTTATCATTGGCAAAAGCAAAACAGCTTGGTAAACACGTTTTATTTATAGAGAATGTATTTTGAGTCACTCCTTGATAATGGGCTTGTTTACTCCAGAACTTAGTGTTCAACTACTTTCTAAAGTAAGATATCAATGCACATTTTACTTTATTAATTTTACTCTAACATTATCTTTAGTTATTCAAAATAATTCTTACTTTTCCCTTTGTACTTAGTATAATTTTAACCCTGCTTTAGCCCTTTAATTTTAAATCAGTTTTTTGTAATTCACGCAGTTTAAAGTTTAACACATCAGTTTCTATTTTAGCATCATCAGCTAACTTGAGTCATCTTAACCATTTGTCCTAGTAAAATTATATCCTAAAGCTAAAATCTAAAGCCATAGATCGTTCAATGATTTTTTAAGGCTGGCTATGTATATTAACAAATATACTTAACCAGAATAATCCACAAAACTCCAGTTTGATTTATACAGATCATCCCATTTCCAGTTGCTTTAATGTCCAAATAAGACAACACAAGTTTACTCCAAGGAATGATAAAGTAATAAATAGGATGGCAGAAATAAGACTTTGGGTTCATAGATTTTTAAAAATGATCATTTGGAAATATATTATCTTGCTTCATCCCTCACTGTACTCCCCAAATACTCAATGCTCCTGCCACAATTTATTTTTTCTGTAAGATGCCAAGTAGATTTGTTTTTATGCCTTGTTAATGCAGGTTCCTTCTCTGCTTGGAATAGCCTCCAGTTTTTTTTTTGTTTGTTCATTTGGATTTAACTTATGCTTTGGGGCCCAGTTAAAAAGTTACACTGCAGAGAAAACCATTAGCCCCTTTTGCCTTCCCATAGCATTTTGTCTGTAATTTCATTATAGCTTGCCATTTACTTTTCTATTACAATTATTTATTTTCATATCCAAATCCATTAGGTCGTTTGCTTTCCAAAGGCAGGGGCTGTGGTATATGTGTCTCCTCTGATGCCTTCTCTCCTTCCCAGAATCTACCCCAGTACTCTCTTCTGTTTGTCCACAAAGGGACACGGATCATTCATCTTCCTATTTGGGCTCAAATATTTCTGTATATTTATATTGCTCTTCATAATTCTGTGTCTGTTTTAACTATTTTATTCACACCAACATATAAGTTGTCTGTGTACTAATGCTTATTAGATTAAGCAGCAATTAAAGAACGTGAAACTAAGAATGTAAATAAAAGTCCTTTTGTCATATTAGCATATAAAATTTAAAACTTGATTTCTAATTTGCTCAGCTGACTCACTTTGGACTTATAAACAATGCATTACCTGTAAGGATAAGTTAAGTAATATTGTTGTTTTAAGGTAACTTTGTGAACATAGTATGATAGGCATTCTTTATAAATCTGCTAAATCATCCTATTGTTTAAGGGATCATTTTAAACACAAAAAACCTTAACAAATAGTTAAGTATTAGATGACTTAACCTTAACAAATAGTTAAGCATTAGATGACTCTCAAACATTGTAACATTTAATAAATGCCAGACCACCACATATATGAATGCAAGATTACTTAAGAAAAACAAGTCTATAAAATGCACTTAATAATGGTAAGAGATCAATATATGTATTTTTAGAAATCACTGCTTTAACATCTTTTAAGGAGATTACCTTTCCTCAAAAATAATTTTAAGTATAACACTCTAAATTATAATTTTTGTTTCATAATCTAAAAATCATTCTCCAAAATTCTGTTACTTGCAAAAGGTACATAATGAAGGTGACATCAAGTACCTTATGGGGTATTTATATTACAGTATTATCTACTCTAGTCAATGTGCCCACTAAAAGGTCACAAGTAATAGTGTTGCGTTTCTTCTCTGCATGCTGACATTTCCTAGCGTGCAGTAAATGGATTCTGCACCATCGCTCTGTCACCACACTTACCACCCCATCCCCATCCCTATGCGTCAAATCTCACGTTCTAACCTGCTCCTTCATCTTTCTCCATCATTTCAGAAAACTTTTAACATTTAAAACTCAATAATTTTCATCTCCTTATATATGAATTAGTAGGATTAATATTTTCTTTATGAGCAGCAAGTCCCCAAAGCCATCTTAATTTTGAATCTGGGGGAGGAGAGTTCTCTTAGAGCCCCTCATCACTTTTATTTAAAGTATTCTCTTAAAAAATCTACCCTGCCACCCCAAATTCAATGGTCATATTTCTACCATCCTCTTCCAAGTATGCACAGGCAAATTTGACTTTAGAGATTAGCTGGAGAACCAAAAAAATACCGGGAAAAATAAAGCCATTAAACTTAAAGGGTATGTTTTTGTACTGCAAAGTAACATTTCAAAGAATAAGTCAACTAAAATGTTTTACAAAAATATTCGACAGTTCAAAGAAGGTCATTTTAGCCAGTGGTTCCCAACCTTTTTGGCACCAAGGACCGGTTTCGTGGAAGACAATTTTTCCATGGACAGGGGGTGGGGGGGATGGTTTGGGGCTGATTCAAGCGCATTACATTTATTGTGCACTTTATTTCTATTACTACATTATAATATATAATGAAATACTTATACAACGCACCATAACGCAGAATCAGCGGGAGCCCTGAGCTTGTTTTCCTGCAACTAGATGGTCCCATCTGGGGGGGATGGGAGACAGTGACCCCCGACGTGTGTTGCTTTTGTCCAGTCTACTCCGTAATCTCGTTTTGGTTGCTGTCATTGCAGAAAACTCTGCTTCACAAAGATGGGATGTTGGAAACGGAAGCAAGCTTTTCAGTGCTTTTGTGGCCATCTCAGGACATTCTGCCTTGACTTTAATCCAGAACGCATGGAGATTTGAAGTTGTCTCACACATCCTTTTTTTTTTTTTTTTTCCACACATACTTTTAAGGCCACCGTCATTTGCCATCTCAAGCAGTGGATCCTCTTCTAATACAGACAAAGTCGATTCACCTGGCTTATTCACAAATGGGTAATGGATCCATTCCTTCCCAGTTCAGGGGTCCTTTGTGGTTGGGAAGTGATGCTCAAACTCTTTTGAAAGCTGAGATAGGTGATCATGCATCAGCTGGGAGAAAGAAGGCCCTGGCTCCGTCTCTTTCAAAATCTCTGCTAATGTTGGAAACATGTCAAAAATCCCAATGTTCGCTTGTCGCCCCCCCACAATTCCAGTTTGGCTTTGAATGAAGCCACTTTATCTGCCAACTTGAACACAGTGGTTGTTCTACCCTGAAGTGACAGATTGAGTTCGTTGAGCAGGTTGAATATATGCCACACAAGTAAGCAAGTTTTGCAACCCATTCTGTGTCACTGAAACGTGCTGCCAGTGGTGACTGTTTTTCTAAAAGAAATCTCTGGAGCAGCTCTCATAACTCAGAAACTCTGGCCAGTGATCTACGTTTAGAAAGCCATCTCACTTCTGCGTATCAGAGAAGACGTGAGTGCTCTGCGTCCATCTCCTCACAGAGAGCTGTGCAAAGAGACGTGAGTTCAGGGCATGTACTTTAACGTGGTTGATAATTCTAATCACATCCTGCAAAACGTTAAGTTCAGGTGACATTTTTCGGCTAGCCAGCATTTCTCTCTGGATGACACAGTGCGTGGACCCGCATTCAGAAGCGACCTCTTTGACCCAAGTAGTGAAACCAGAAAGCCGTCCAGTCACGGCAGCCGCTCCGTCCGTGCATATACGGACACAAAATGACCAGTTCAGTTTTCCTGATATGTAATCATTCAAAGACTTGACTAGTTCTGCAGCTGTGGTGTTGGTTGGCAACAAAAGTGCACATAACACACCCTCATGCACATCCTCCTGAAAAATATATGGCACAAAAACAAGCATTGTTGCCTTGTCGTCAACATCGGTGGACTCGTCAACCTGGACTGTGTACCACGGTGACTCATTAATCCTCTTAACAATTGTGCCTCACTATCCTCTGCTATTTCATCAATTTGTCCAGTTATGGTGCTAGCCGAAAGAGAAACACGTGCCACCTTTTAAACTGCAGCCTCTCCAGAAGTTCACGACAAATGTCCTCAGCAGCAGGCAGGATCGACTCCGCACCAACAGTAAAGGGCTTCTTAGCTTTAGCAATGTGGTTAGCCACTAAGAATGATGCTCTCAGTGCAGACACATTTGAGGAAGTGGTGGCCTTCAATAATGGCTTTTCTTCGTGTTCATGTTTTTTTCTTTTGAAAAACTCCAAAGGCTTGTCTTTTAATGCAGCGTGCTTGGTCTCCATGTGGCAAAGCAGTTTTGAAGGTTTCATGGCTTTGTTGGATAGCTGGTCACCACATATTATACAAAGCAGGCTTGGAGAATGTGAATCACCTGTTGCAATGAACCCGTAACTTAAGTAGGACTCTTGGTATTTTCTTTTAAATGCAGCTTTCTTTTTGTTGGCAGTCTTAAGAGTCTTCTGTCTCATCACTGGGTCTTTCCCCCTTTTCAAAGAAGCTCTCCAGCAACGTTTGTTTTTTACTCATTTTGCCTAGGGTTATCTTGTGGGCTTACCAAAAACTGTGACTGAGACAAGGGCGCAGTGCAGGAAAGAGGCATGGATGGAAGTGGTAAATAAAATAATGGGCAGGCCAGGCACAGACTAAAATAAGTGTCGGATTCTGACTTAAAGCCTGCCACCAGACGCAGCTTAGTTGTCACTTGCCACTCACTGGTAGGGTTTTGATATGAGTCTGCAAGCAATTGATTTATTATGGTCTCTGTGCAGTCAAACCTCTCTGCTAATGATAATCTGTATTTGCAGCCACTCCTCAGTGCCTGCATCACCGCCTCAGCTCCACCTCAGATCATCAGGCATTAGATTCTCATAAGGAACACGCAACCTAGATCCCTCGCATGCACGGTTCACAGTAGGGTTTTCGCTCCTATGAGAATCTAATGCCGCCGCTGGTCTGACAGGAGGTGGAGCTCAGGTGGTAATGCGAGCCATGGGGAGTGGCTGTAAATACAGATGAAGCTTTGCTCCGCTTGCCTGCCCCTCACCTTCTGCTGTGCGGCCTGGTTACTAACAGGCCACGAACCGATACCAGTCCGTGGCCTGGGGGCTAGGGACCCCTGATTTAAGCCACTATAAATTAGATTAGACTGAAAAAGAAAAATACTGAATGTGATTCATAAAAAAGTTATGGCCAAGGGTATGATTTAACTAAACTTACTGATCTATAACATAAAAATTCACTCAGTTCAGCAATATAAGGGCATTTTAAAGCCCTTTACCAGTGCAACTTAATTTTGAAATTTTGATGTTTTTCTGCTAAGGTTTCAATACTACTATAAGAATTTAAGAAACAGAACCTATTTTAGATCTTCAAGATCAGTGCCCTCTTAAAAAAAAATTACATATCAACTCAACAGTAATTTTTCATTCTACTTTCACTGAGCTAAATATGACAACGCAAAGCATTTCAACTATCAACCCTACTGTGACGTGTGTATGTATCTTTCAAAGTAAAAAATCTGGGACTAAACTCATTACAAAAGTAGAGCTGGAAAATCAAGTCATATTTATTTATAATAGAAACCTATAACAGAATCTAAAGAAAAAATGGTGCTGATGAACCTAGGGGCAGGACAGGAATAAAGATGCAGACGTGGAGAATGGACTTGAGGACACAGGGAGGGGGAAGGGTAAGCTGGGACGAAGTGAGAGAGTGGCATGGACTTATATATACTACCAAACGTAAAATAGGTAGCTCATGATAAGCAGCCTCATAGCACAGGGTGTTCAGCTCGGTGCTTTGTGACCACCTGGAGGGGTGGGATAGGGAGGGTGGGAGGGAGACACCAGAGGGAGGAGATATGGGGATGTATGTATATGTACAGCTGATTCACTTTGTTGTAGAGCGGAAACTAACACACCATTGTAAAGCAATTATACTCCAATAAAGATGTTAAAAAAAATAGAAACCTTTTACTACTATTTCTTCTTCATGTCTGTTTTCCCATCTCATCTCTTGATTTATTCTTTTCTCCCAGGTTTAGTCTCTTCCCTTCTTTCCCTTACACCCTGGACTCTGAGGTAGGTCTCCTCATTCTCTCGCTCTCAGCTTGTCCTTGGCTTTCCATTCTACTTCAGTCCTTCCACCCACCTTCCCAGACAGCCTAGGCAATGATGGAGAATGGTACCAGCTGTACAGATTTGTTCAACAAAAATACAGACAGATAATTTCGTCTCTGGCCCTTGACATATTTATCTATCACGAACTTATCTTCAGTCAGATCCTTCTTCTGTTCACCGATCAAAACTTTTGCCACTTTCTTCAGTTCGGTGCCCAATGGCCCACACAATTCTCAGCAGATGACTGAACTTAAACTTCACAGCAAAATGAGACGATCATATAGAACTTCCTGTTCACCCTAAGAAATTACTATCTGAGTCCATACTGTTGCCTCCTTCCTTGCTCTAGAGAAAGAGGTATCCCTCCTTCTATCTAAAGCATTCAGTCTTTGATGTTCTAAATACCATCTCCTCCAGAACTGGACGGTACTGGCCCATCATTCATCCCTTCTGATATTTCTCTTCAACTTTTCCTGCTCCATTAATTCCATTCCATCATCCCTGAAGTCTCTCCTCATTTAAAAAGAAAAAAAAAAAAATTCTCCCCTGACCCTGCACACGCCTTCTCTAGTTTCCATCCAATCCCTCTCAATCTCCACAAATAATTTCTGTGAAGAATATAAACTCAGTCACGGCTTTATATCTCTTTTTATTCACTGCACTTAGCTTTCGCCGCCACCGCCTCTGTGCAGTCCCCTTCCCCACACCTCCTTCACCCGCCGGCCCCTGGATAGCCATCCTCCTCCGAGCCCCGGTCTCCACGCTCCTCACTCTCTACCTTCTGAGTTCATTACATAAATATCCAAGTGCCCACGAAATCTCCACCTCAAGGTCTGTGAGACATCTCAAGTTAACTAATCATTTCTTACATTTCTTCTCTAATCTTAGTATCCATTTTTAACTCAGCTTGGTGATACCAAAATTTACCCCATTACTCAGTAACTGGAGGGCCATTCTAGAATATTCTGTTGCCTTGCCACTGCTTCAGACCCAAGCAAGCAGAAATCCTCTTGCTTCTCTCTTCATCTCACACCCTCCAGACCACTGTTTACTCCAGGCTCTCACCATCTCTCCCGCATGACTGCACACAGCCCCTGCCGGCAGCCTCTCCCAGCCGATTTCTACGCTCTGCTCTCAACTTCTCCAACCCGTTCTCTCTGTTATAATAAAGTTACTGAAAACAAACCAGACCACAGTTTCAACTTCCTTGCTTAGAACTCTTCCAAGGCCTTCCGGGGCCTGAGTCCTAACTCTGCAATCCCATTTTCTCCCTCCCTCTAACCCACACCCCTCCAGAATTAGAACAACAAAACAATAACAGTGCTTTACATTCGCTGGAACACAAAACTTTACAGTTTAAGCGAACTTCGTTTGAGCATTTTGTTCCTCTGCCTAGAACAGCCACCCCTTGATGCACAGACCAGGTAAATTCTTCATTCACACCTTGAGAGGCAGCTCTTCTCTCCCTTTTCTGAAGCCCTGCTTTCTGAAGACCACCACCCCCCAGTGATCTCCACGGAGAGCTCCTTACTTCTTCCGCTGGGCTACCCTGGACTCTGTACCTATTCCTGTTACTCTACCACATTCCAGAGTTGACCCTGGTAAAAAACTCCAAATTTATCTTCTCCATAACGGTACCCCTGAATGATTTATCAAGAAATATACTATATTTGACATATGACTTTACCCTGAAATAAAAGCATTTTGAAGACAAAAGTAGAAAAAATTTTTGCGAATCCTGAAAGAATCGACTTAGAATCCTTAATCAGGACAGCATACTATAATATTCAAAGGGAAAAAACCCCTCATCTTAGCACACAGAAAACAGAAAAAAAAGACTGTCTCAAAATTCACAGAGGTTAAGAGCACAGGATCTCAGAGCTTTTGTCAGAATACACACGAAATACTTAGCACAGTGTCTGAAACACAATTACATGTTCTTAATAGTTCATCACTGTCATAATTAACATTATTATTATTAACTAAAGTAACGAGAGTTGGACGGATCAAAAGTCGTTCTAGGTCATAGGTACTTTTGGTCTCAGTCCTAAAAATTGCAGATACCACCAAAACTCTCCTGAAATTTTTAAGAACAATGAAAAAAGACATTTAGAATGTTTCTCATTATACTAGTACACGTGATAAATAATAACTACGTTTTGTTCTTCAAAAGTAACTACACTTTGTAATGATACTTTCCCTAATGGCAATCATTAAATTACCAAGATATTCTACTGAAGAGACCAAGGTCTTCTTGCTGGAAGTTCCTTTGTCACCACATATTAAAACAAATGCATCAAATGATTAGGACACCAAGATGCAAGACACATCTTTTCTCACGGAGCTATAAATTCTAAGATGGGTGATAAAAGCTACTTTACCTTCAGGGGCATCTGCACCACATCTCTTTGGCACAGAAAGGGTTGAATTGCCTTTATGGGCATCATAAGTTATATTGCTCTGAAAGATGAAAATATAGTTAAAATATAAATAGTATATTAATAAATATATTTTGATTAAAAAGTAATCACTTTATGAACTTTATACTGTTTTCTATTAAACTACATCTAGCTAATATTCTAAAAGGTAAATTACATAAAATTGCAACTAGAAGAAAAAGATTTAGGGTAAATTTAACATTAGGGCTTTCCTACAACAATCTTTAGGCCCTGTGTGGAACAACAGAGCTTCTGCCCAGAGAAAGAGCCTACTTATTTTTCCACTGTGGAACAAGAAAAGAATATCATTCATCCATGCAAAAGCATGACGTTATTTCATTCATTCATAGAAGAATGTTTTATAAGCATGACCTAGTGAACCAGGTGCAGGAGATAAGGCAAGAAGAGAATAAAAGGTATAAGAAATGAAAAAAATGACTAAGGTGACCTTCTAGCATTGTTTCCCAAACTTGTGTCATTCGTTACCTCCATTATGATCGTGCCTTATCTTTGATCCACTGGCATTGTTACTTAATATTTTTCAATGGACTAACTTCTCAATCCTTAGCAATATTATGGATGGTATTAAAGGTCTGATGTGCTTACTAGATTTTGTTTGTTTGTTCCTAATTACATATTAAAGAAAGAATGGAGGAAGTACAGGATAAAGGAGTGACCTGGGCAGACTGGATTAATAATGAAAAACTCCATTAAAGTAAGGCTTGAACTGGGCCCTGAAACATGGATTTGATTTGACTTGTTAGAAGGTAGAGCAAGAGATATTTTAGGAAAAGGAAATTAAACAAAGGCTGAATTAGATATGGTCAAAATATTTTAAGCTGTCAAGATATTCAAACTAGCTCTCCAGGTACAACTAGGAATCACAGCCGGCTTTTGAAAGATCAACACCAAGGAATCATTGTAACAGGTACGAGGATCCCTGTCATGTTAAGAGAAAGCATAGTTACGTACAAATAAAATAGTTATAAAGCCTCTCCTATGGGATTCATGGTACCAATGAGCAGACATAATTTTCTGCACACCAAAACTTTTTGGGGAGCCATATTAATAAACTTACTTAAAATATTATTTTAGAGTAAATATTATGAGTTTTAGCAAAGTGCTGAGATACAGCTCAGTAGCTTGGCACCATGGGATCCATTTAAGGAACTACGGTAATGAAATTCAGTGTTATTTTTAAAAAGAACTTGTATGAAACAAATATACACATGCTGACAAATGGAATGAAAAACTAGTTTTAGCAGTATTCAGTTTAACCTGATGAGCTAATATTTTATGTTAGCTTTCACAAATTAGAATTTGATTTTAGATTTCACTATGCTTAAAATATCAAAATAATGACTTTTTTTAAAGTGTGCACTTACCTCTATTAGGTAGTTTTGGCTTCCGTACATAACGTACTGGGGAGCGAGGCTGTAAATCATGTAGCTAGTGTGAAGGACGATAAGCAGAAGTATCATGCAGAGAAACAGGAGCGCCTGGGGCCTGGTTCTACCCCTTCTGATCTTATACAGCTGCAACGAAAGAGCACAGCGACAATACTTCAGCAACACGTTTCATGTGAAGGGCCTGAGTCCCACTCCTTTGTTAGGGCGTAATGAACACAGTTCAATCCACCATGTCTTTTTCCCAAAATAAATGCTAAGCATTCTTAATCTTTCCAGATAATTATAAGAATAACAAAGAATAACAAAGCTTTCCCTGTAAAGCTTTTAGGTTCAGATCCATGTTTATTTTAAAAACTCAAATCCTAGAGAATATATTTGTATTCACACGGTCTGTTTCAGAAAAATCTTCTAAACTTATTATGTAAGAGCATCTGTTAGAAGTTCCTAGAGCTAAGAAGAACTGAGAACTACTTCTAATTCTATCTAAAGATTAGAGGAGTTTCAACTGTAAGTATTAGTAATATATTTGAGCTTTATATAATATTACTTCCCAAGGACAGACATGTCACATGTTTTAAATACTCATTTCTATGAAATACGATATCCTCATATTATACTCTACTATAAAACTATAATATAGTTTATGGTAATTTATGTTCATCTGACTACAGCTACCTTCACATGTATCCATACAGGAGGGAAACTAAAACATGTGGTAACAGACAGAAGGAGCCTGGTGACGGGCTTCATTTCAACGGCAGAGCCCACTTTTATTCTAGCAACTAAAATAGCACCTCCCTGTTTTATTACTAGATTGTAGTACAGTATAGAGTAATAGGACTCCAATACTGGATGGGATATGATCACCTAAAAATGTACATTTCCCAGCTTCCCTACGCCTAGTAGTGGCTGGTAGTGATAAAACATTAAACGTCAAAAGGAAAGCAGTCTGCTGGGGATTTCTGGGAAAGCCTTGCTTTTTGATATAGGTGTCACCACTTCTCCTAGCTACCTGTTCCTTACGGAACATGGACAGAATAAATGGGGCTGAAGCAGCCACATCACAATCATGAGGGAGAAGCCAAGAGGAATCCAGAGATATTAGACTTGATTTTTGAGCTACTGAAGCAATGCTAGATTTTAAAAATTTTCCACAGCAAGAAGTCTTTCATTAGTTCAAGCCACTATTTAACTGGATTTTACCCACAGCTGGAAGTATGAAGATGATGTATCTCGTTCTAAAATTCTTAATTTATATCAAGGTGACTCTAAGAAGAAAATAACCCTTTCTCCAAACATACAGTAATCTTTCACTCCCAGGAGTAAGGGCCATCTTTTGAGCTACCATGCATCCAGGTGTGCTTCAGTGTGTTTCCATGCAGCCTAACACTAAGGAAAACAATAGAACTTCTAAGCCCAGGGCTTCTCAACCTCGCCACTACTGATGTTTTCGGCTGGATAAGTCTTTGCTGTGGGAGGCTGCCCTGTGCAATGCGAGATGTTTAACTGAATCCCTGTACTCTAACCAACAGATGCCAGTAGCGCCTCCTAGCTGTAACAACTGAAAACATCTCCAGACTTTGCCAAATGTATCCGGGAGAGCAAAATCGTCCCTGTAGACGAAGAGCACTTTTATGTTAACATGAAGTGAAAAAGCCAGTATTTCCATTTTTGGTATCAAGATATTTACAACTTCTATATTATAAATCTAACATAATTTGCAATAATGGAGATTATGCACAAAATGATGAAAAAATCAAAATGATATTGTAACATATACTCACTCTAATCCAAAAGAACCATATGCCAATATTTCGAATCCCCGCCATTGAAGTAAAAATAAAATACATAATAATAATTGTTATAAGAACATAATCAAGAGGAAACACCTGAAAAAAGATAAAATTAAACTTAATACACAAACAATAAGGGCTTTAGAAGTCATGTAAAATTAACTGAAAATTCATTGTTCATATTTGGCAATGTTTAAAATATCAACCCAGATCAGGTTACTTTGATAATGCAAAAAAAAAAAAAAAAAACCCTCCAAGAAACAATTACCAAACTACCAAACTATTACCAAATTGTTCAGTATCATTATCCTAAGAAAAATCCTATAACAAATTAAACTAAAAATTACATTTATATATGGAATAAAGGACATCGTTAAAAAGTAAAAACGGTAAGTGCTTGGAAAAGTTCACCCCAAGTCTTATAATGTATCCCCAAATCAAGTTATGTATAACATAAGAGTTCAGTAATACATCAATGCAATAATTTTTAAAGCAACATATCAACATAGAAGTTATATGTAAATAAAAAGCCAAATCAGCAGAGGGCACAGGCATATACTTCCAAGTACTAATAGGTTTGTCAACACAATAATTTGACAGAGTGTGACAATGTTTGCTAGAGTATAAAATGGATGATTTTTTTACTTACTGTTTGTAGTACAGGCAAAAGCATATTCAGTGGATTACTCAGGTTAGCTCCAAAAATTATGAAACCAGAATCTATTCCAGCTGAATGAAGAGCTTTATCCAAACTGTAACAAAAAAATGTATAAAGAGTGAATTTATATATTGCACCACGTTTTCAGTTACTTTAGAAAGAATATCATCATAACTTAAGCATGCAGACTCAATGGAGTCAAAGAAAACCATAGATAACAAATTAAACCTCACTTAAATATCTTACAGATATTGTTCAATTGAATAAAGAAATACTGTCTATTATTGGGGCTTTTTAGTCATTCTTTGAGTTAATGCTATAGAACACTTCAAGTAAAATAGCTACTTAAGATGAATAGGCTACACTAATGGAATTCAGTGTGGAAAATGTATAATATCATAGGATGTGTGTAAGTGCTTTAGAAAATGTGTCTACTGTACTTACTTGGACAGGAAGAGAGAAATTATAAACAGCAATGCAACTAAGATGAAAAATATTCCCCAAATGATCTAAAAGCAAAAAAAAAAAAAAAAATCATTAAAATATACTTCTGAAGTTGATATTAAAAGCACAAAACCATTATGCTCAATATGAGTTACTAGTATATGACAATGATCTTAAAAAAATGACCTAAGATACATTTTAATTTAATATGTAATCATTTAGTATATAATCCTAGGCACACGTCATCTAAATTTTCATTATGAGACTATTTGAGAACAAAAACACAAAAGAGACAATGCATTTGAAAGTTTTCATTGGCAAATAAACAAATGAGGCTCTTTGCTAGGTTCCATAAAAGGTTTATATTCAGTTATACTCAAATATAAAAAGTTAGCTGAAAACTACATTAAGACTAATACACATACACAAAAAACCAAAACCAAGAAACTCATCAGGTTATGTTAACCTGTTGTTAAAACAGAGAACTTGGAACATTTTCTCACAGAAGTAATGAGATACTATATAGCTGACCCTTGGACAACGCAGGGGTTAGAGGCACTGACCCTCTGCCCAGTCAAAAATCTGCATAGAACTTACAGTCGGCCCACTGCGATATCCACAGATTCAACCTACTGTGGATGGCATGGTGCTGTAATATGTACTACTGAAAATTATCCATGTGTAAGTGGATCTGAGCAGTTCAAACCATGCTGGGTCAGCTGTGTATATCTTATAAATAAATTATACCACAGGGCTTCCCTGGTGGCGCAGTGGTTGAGAATCTGCCTGCCAATGCAGGGGACACGGGTTCGAGCCCTGGTCTGGGAGGATCCCACAGGCCGCGGAGCAACTGGGCCCGTGAGCCACAACTACTGTGCCTGCGCGTCTGGAGCCTGTGCTCCGCAACAAGAGAGGCCGCGATAGTGAGAGGCCCGCGCACCGCGATGAAGAGTGGCCCCCGCTCGCCGCAACTAGAGAAAGCCCTCGCACAGAAACGAAGACCCAACACACCCAAAAAAATAAATAAATAAATAAATAAATAAATAAAGTTACATCTGTTTAAAAAAAAAAATTATACCACAGCCTAGAAAAGTCTATATAACTGATAATATTCTTGAAATAAAGTACTCACGGCACTGAAGGAACTG
Organism: Eschrichtius robustus; assembly: GCF_028021215.1. Lineage (NCBI taxonomy): Eukaryota > Metazoa > Chordata > Mammalia > Artiodactyla > Eschrichtiidae > Eschrichtius > Eschrichtius robustus. The sequence goes on from NC_090832.1 coordinate 114,262,178, forward strand.
TCATGTAGAACTCTCTCTGTGGAAGAATGTGGTAATAAGCACTGTACACTCCCTTGTACTCAAGTATGAACTTTCTAGTATGAAAGGATATGTATGAAGTATGAAAGGATAGCATATGAACTTTATAGTAGGACCACAGAAAACAAGGAAAACAATGATTGGAACTGGGTCTCTAAGGAATAAAATTTCAGAATAAAAAAGGGATGAAGTCTATGTTTGGCGAGAGCCAAAAGGAAGATTCCTATTAAGTACAGTTAAGTGTTTTTGGTTTCTCCTTTGCCTGCCTGGAATTGATAGGAATAGATGGAAAACATCATGAATGTTAAGGAGATTTTTCATCTTATTTCACATGATCGTTGAGTACATTTTAGAATGCTGACAGGATAAAAAAAGTAGCATAACAACCCATTATCCTACCCAGCATATAAAGATGAATCTGGAAATAAATTTTAGGACTTGTTCTAGGGAACTCTTCAGTTCTGAAAGAGTGCCTTTAGAGCTCACTGGAAGGGGCAGCTTGGCAAGAGAGGACCAAAAACACTAGGCTTCCTGGTGGCGCAGTGGTTAAGAATCCGCCTGCCAATGCAGGGGACACGGGTTAGAGCCCTGGTCCGGGAAGACCCCACATGCTGCGGAGCAACTGGGCCCGTGAGCCACAATTACTGAGCCTGTTTTCTAGAGCCCGCGAGCCACAACTACTGAGCCCACGTGCCACAACTACTGAAGCCCATGTGCCTAGAGCCCACGCACCGCAACAAAGAGTAGCCCCTGCTCGCTGCAACTAGAGAAAGCCTGCGCGCAGCAACGAAGACCCAATGCAGCCAAAAATAAACAAATAAATAAATAAATTTATTTAAAAAAACACAAGAAACGACTATAGGCATCATTTGAAATAAAAACCCCTGCATGTATCCATTTTACATACTGGGTTTCACATGAGCATTCATTTATTTTAAAAAAGTTTCATTGCTAAATAAGTTTGAAGTGACTCCTTTATAGTAACAGAAGTTTATTAGTAGCATACACAATCTTTTTCTACTAGGTTTGAGCACAGCACTTGATGCCTAAGTGAACTGGAGACAATATCCTTACACTGAGGAAACATACTACTTCCCAGTAGCCTGTTGATAAGAAATAGCTTGTAGCATGAGGTAGTACAGCTGCCAACTACCAATGAGCAGTAGAGGAACATGACCCAGAGATAGCAGGAGAAACTAACATTCCCCTCCCCTGATCCCCATTTTGGGGGAGGAAAAGAAAAGAAAATCCTTAACTACTTTCCCAGTCTGTTAAGATGAATGACCCAGAGTTAGACTGTTTAATCACAGCTACTTACAAAACAAAGAAAAAATATTAAAAAGATAAATGTTTTACAAAGACCAAGGAAACTGCATATATTTATATATAAGAACTTAAGTTAGTACTTCCAGAATCATGTCAGTGGTGACCACCCTGGGCTGACCTAAATGCTACATATTCCATACTAGCTATAGTGTCAAGTTTTAAAATAAAAATTAAGCCAAAGAGATGACATCAGCAAAGGTAACAGAATAAGAACCTCTGAAAATCCTTTCCCCCCCCGAAAGCAATGAGAAAACTGGCATAAATGGTCAGAATCAACTTTTTCAACGCTCTGGAAATTAACCAGAGGCATGCAACAATCTAGGAGCATTTATTCAAGAAAAACGGCTGAATCTCAGTAAGAGCACAGAGCACTGTGGCAGTCTGACTTGCTCTAGTACCAATCCCTCCTCTCTCGTGCACGGTAGATGGCCTGTAAAAGTCATAGGCCTGGTAGCCACCTGCGAAAGCAGAAAGGGGCTGCAGCTCTTTCAGAGTCTCCTTCCCAGAGAACTGCCATTACTCGACCCGCCTGGTAATTCCGTGGAAGATCCCATTTGCAAGACTGTCTATGTTTGGCCTGAACTGGAGGAGTTCACAGTGCAAAAATTCCTTTTCCGCAGGAGTGCCTGTCAAAAAATTACAGGCAACCAATGAACTTCATGGCCACAAGAGCTAGTCAATGTCAGGCAAAAAATAAACTAACTAAAGAGATTAAAATGGAAACCCAGGGAATGAGATGTCCACAGGTGCTCTGAAATGTTTCCACATATTCCTGGGAATGAAGAAGGCCCTGTGCATGCTCAGGAGAGACAGGAGAGGCCTAAATGTCCACTTGTGGTTGACCCTGAAGCTCTGTCTGCAGGAGCAGGAAGTGCAGGTGAAGGCAGCACTGTAAGTGTCAGCCTGGGTGCTGAAGTCACGTCTCCACTCACACTCAGCCCCTCAGCGAAGACTGGGAGACTTACTGGTTCTAGGTGTTTAAATCTTCGTCCAGTTATTAACTAAAGTAACCAAGCAGAAACTTCGGTGACTACACACGACAAAGAATACAGGGGCTTCCCTGGTGGCGTAGTGGTTGAGAACCTGCCAATGCAGGGGACACAGGTTCGAGCCCTGGTCCGGGAAGATCCCACATGCCGCGGAGCAACTGGGCCCGTGAGCCACAACTACTGAGCCTGTGCATCTGGAGCCTGTGCTCCGCAGCAAGAGAGGCCGCGATAGTGAGAGGCCCGCGCACCGCGATGAAGAGTGGCCCCCACTCGCCGCAACTAGAGAAAGCCCTTGCACAGAAACGAAGATCTAACACAGCCAAAAATAAATATAAATAAATAAATAAAAATTAAAAAAAAAAAGAATACAGACTTTACAGAATTAATTCACAAAAGTCACTAAACAAACAACAACAAAGAGTAATAACAGCAAATCCAGGGGAGGCTCTGATCTCCAGAGTTACCACATTATATTATTTAAAATTTCCCAGGTTTTAACCAAAAAAAAAAAAAAAAAAATTAAAGAGACATGCAAAGCAGCAAGAAAGTATGACTAATAGAGAGAAGAAAAAAATCAATAGGCACTGTCCTTGAGGAAGTCCTTGAGGATGCTGAACTTACTTGACAAAAACTTTAAAGCCACTATTTTAAATATGTTCAAGGAACTAAAGAAAAGCATGTCTTAAGAACTAAAACAAATTATGAGAAAAATTTCTCACCAAATACAGAATATCAACAAAGAAATAGAAATTATAAAAAAAGAAGTGAATTGAAATTCTCAAGATGAAAAATATAAAAACTGAAACAAAAAGCTCACTAGAAAACAAAGTGAAAAGTTCAGCAGATTTGATTAGTCAGGAGAAAAGAATCATTAAACCTGAAGATAAATCGATTGAGATGATCAAGTCTGAGGAACACAATACAGCTCCTTGAGGTCATAGGACTGAGGTCTTCATCTGTTTGCTGGCTTTCAGCTGGGAGCCTCTCAGTTCCTTGAGGGCATTCAGTTCCTGCATTCCTTTTCACATCCCCTCCATCCTCAAATCAATAATGGCAGCTCAAGTCTTACATTCTGAATGTCTCTTTCTTACACTTTACTTTAGCACATCTGACTCTAGCCATGGAAGTTCTCTGCTTTTAAGGACTTGTGCTACTAGATTGGGTCCATCAAGATAATCCAGGGTCAGCTCCATATTTTAAAGTCTATAACATTAACTGCATCTGCAAAGTCCCTTTTGACGTTTCGTGTATATTATACTCACAGGTTTCAGGGATTAGGGCGTGGACATCACTGGGGGAAGACAGAGGCATTCTGTCTATCACAAAAAGTGATAGTGATTCTTTGTTGGATTTAACGTTTTTTGGCATGAATCCTACTTTGTCTAATAGCACAATCATTACCTGCTTTCTTATTGCTTCCATTTGCTCAGTATATCTTTCAATACACATTTTTAGCCTTTGTGAATTATTGTTTTAGGATATAGTTATATCCTGCTTTCTGAGGAAAATTAAAAATATTTCTTTTAATAGTGAGTTAGGTCCATTCACATTTACTGATATGATTAACACATTGCGTCTCAAAAATATCTTGTTGTTTGATAACTGTGTGTATACTTCCCGTGTTTCTTTCTCCAGTTAATGTGAATTCCTTGCTCTTTGATTTTTAGTTCTTTTGTTAAGAGGGTTTATATTTTTGTTCTAGTGTACTTAAACTTTCAAGCGCCCTTAGTCCCCATTTCCTTATTCATTCCTTTACTAAACAATTTATTAGTTTTTACGTGTCCAACTCCTACCTATTGCCTACACAATAATTATGAGAAATTCTACTTTTCTTTCTCCCCCTTCTTAATTACATTATTTCTATTCATCAGCACGTATGTTTGTGCCTTATTCTCTGCCCTAGCCCACACCTTCTCTCCACAGACCTACAATATTACATGTTCACCATTTTTCCCTTCGCTGATGCTTATGTTCTCACCTCTTAATTGGTCAAAGCTTGGCAACGAGTGGATTTCTCAAAAGAGCTCATGGGTTCAGAATTCCGTAACTTTTTCTAAAGGCTATTCTGGCTAAATATCAATTCCTTGGTTCTGCCAACTAAAAACTGGCACTTGCCATCTGCCTCTACAAGGACTAAGTCACAAACCGCTGCAGCCGCTGACCTTCAACACCCCCTGAAAGGAGTTCAGGGTGGAGATGAGGAATGAGGCCCTCCGTGCTCTGGGAAAAACGGGCAGAACAGGTCTTCAGATGGTTAGACATTTTCTGGAGAAGATTTTATGAGCCCGATTCTTGCATCTCCTCGTATCTAGAAAAGCACTAAAATCATCAATGGTGACGTCTGCTCCTCACGACTAGCAGCGAGCCTCTGCCTAAATGTGTGCTTGACTACACGTACCCCCTTCACTAAAACCGTATAGAATACCGCCCTTCCCCCCACCTCTTGGGAGCAGTTTCTAAGAGCCACCTGAGATGCTGTCTCCCGGGCTATAGTCCGCATTTTGCCCCAAATAAAACTTAACTCACAACTCTCACGTTGTGTGTCTTTTTTTTCAGTTGACAGTTCATACATTTTCATTGAGTTTTTTTGTTTGTTTTTAATGTTCCTCCATTCCTGCCTTGCTTTGCATGTTTTTTTAAAAAGTCTAACAGTGTTGCCCTTGTGAGTTGATTTTTTTTTCTTAGAAATCTTGAGGATTTTTCTTTAATTTTGAAGTCAGTTTTACTAGGAAATTGCACACAAACTTTCCCAGGTACAAAGTGTCTATTTCATGTCTATTCATGAAATAGAATATGTGGTGCTACGAGGACAATGGTGCCTCAAGGACAAAGGATGACCCTGCCTGAAAAAGTGTCAGCGTTACACCCCCTACTGGACGCTTACTCGCCCTCTGCCCCATGTTGCCATGGTTATGAAATTCCTGAGCCCACCTGGGTGACGCCCACCTGGGCAATGGGACCTGTCCCAAATAAGGAAAGGCATCTGCCCTGCCCCACTCTCACCCTATAGAAGGAAGGTGTATGTGCCTCAACCAATCAGTAAACGAAATTTTTACCTCGGACCATTCCTTTGTTTTCTGGCTATAAAAACTGATCAACAGCACATGTTTGGGCTCTACTCTCCGGGACTACTAGGAATTCGGCCTGCTGTTCTGGCAGTGACCCTTCCCTCTAATAAATCCTGTCTTCTTTACATTCTGCCTTGAGTCTGGAAATTCTTTTCCAACCCGCGTTCGGACCACGACAGAATATTCATGACACGTGGATTCAGGTCTATTTATTTTTAGGTGTTTTGCGGGAGATTATGCATTTCAATATTCTGCTAATTTGTTTTGTTTTGCTACTGCATGGAAACCACTACACACAGGTAGTTTTTCTTTCTCTTTCAACACTCTTTTTCTGATCCTTTTTACTTCAACTTGTTTTCCTTCTCTTGGTTATCTTTCTGGCTTTCTTCAAAGCCTCCCCTTACTAAATTTTATTTGATTCTATTCTCCTTTGGACACCTTGTAATTTTGTTTTCATTTCTGAAATTAAGCGTATTTTCCTCCCATTTTCCCCTCTGAGTTCAACTCTCTTCATTTCTACCTGCTTTTTGGCCATTTCTGTTTTTGGTTTTTTAAATAGTGGTAAAATACAAATAACATAAAATTACCATCTTAACCATTTTTACGTGTACAGTTTAGTTGTGTTAAATACATTCACGCTGTTGTGCAACCAAGCTCCAGAATTATCTTCATCTTGCAAAACTGAAACTCTATACCCATTAAGCAACTCCCCACACCTCCTGCCCCCAACCCCTGGAGACCACCATTCTACTTTCTGTCTCTACGAATCTGACTGCTCTAGGTACCTCATACACAGTATTTGTCTTTTTGTGACTGGCTTATTTCACCTAATTTTGGGCGGTTTAAGATCAATCTTAGGCCCACCTCCAAATCTTCTCTTCTCTCTACCATGCAATTTTTCCCAGATTGTCTTTGCTTAACACAAAGTTTTGCAGTAAGAGCTGGAGAGAAAACTTCCTGGACTTGGGGATTTTTGTTGTTGTTTTTACTTATAAGGACGGTTGATTCTCGTTTGCAGATCTGGCATTTGCAAGCTCTCTGCTCACTAAAATTTATTTATGACCTTAAAATCAATACATGTGGCCCTTGGCAGTCTTTTGCAGATACATGCAGAGAGGTAAAAATTCCAAGTCACCGGATGCGCAAGTTCCCAGCTGAGGCTGAACCAGGCCACGCTCTGCTTTCTTGTTTCAGCTCTCACACTGCAAACAAGTACCCTGTAAGTGGTCTACTTAGTGCTACATTCTTTGCATTTTTTGTGCTTTTTGTTGGTAACTTTGTTTAAAATGGCCCCCAAGCACAGTGCGGAAGTGCTGTTTGGTTCCTAAGACTAAGAAGGCTATGATTACTGAGAAAACACAAGTGTTAGTTTTGTTCAGGCATGAGTTACACTGCTGTTGGTTCAATGTTGATGAATCGACACTATGTCAGTGGTTCTTAAACACAAACACATAACAAACAAGGTTATGTATTGATCAGTCACTGATATCCAAGACCCAGTCCAAGCTTTTCTACGCACTTGAGGCTTACTGCTATGCCAGTGTAAAGATGGGTTAGGTCATTTACAAGTGGGTTTACCCTTACATGAACTTCAATATCCATACCATAATGTTACTGGTAAAGAGAAGCAGAATTCTCCACCCTAAAATATGCCTCTTTGGCATAAGAATTATTTTAAGCTATTTTTAAGAAACAGCAGAAACAGAAGCTCTGAAAACTGACAGTTACCCTTTTTTAAGAGATATTTACGTTTATAAGGGAAAGCTCCATTTGTAAAGGTGGAAGAGGGTGATGACCAAATCTTTAGAAACTCTTATCAATGCAGAAGGCAACTACTTAAATCTCATCCTGTAAACAAGTATCTAGAAGAATAAAACACTTAGGGAGAAATTTAAACAAGGAGGCAAATGACTGATATACTCTACTTATATACAGTACTGGGGGGGAAATCTTGCCACCAGAAAATGTGTCCCTCTGGCATGAGAATTAATCTCAGCTGATTATTTTTAGGAAACAGAAGACTCAAAGCCTTTCTTATTACCACCATGCCCACCCCACCCCCCCAGCTGCCTAAAGAATTTAGATAAAGGGCCTGTTCCCAGAATAGAGTTGTCACCAGAGATGTCTGCAAGGAATAAGGGCCAGGTGTGGGGGCAAACTTGGTAGGGCCTAGAGCTCAGGGTCCACTCTGTGTTCCTTTGTCTCTGCTGGTCTAGCAAACACTTGTCTACCGAACATTTGCTTTTCCATCTCCATGTGAGTTGCCTTCCTCCCCTTTGAAGTCTCAAACCACTACCCCCAACATCCTCCTTTGTCTTTAGCTGAAGGTGGTATTTAAGGAGCCGGTTTCGGCTGTTTGGGCAAGTTATTCAGTTCTCCTGGGTCTCTCCCATATGTACATGTTATCAAACTTTTGTTTGAATTTCTCCTGTTAATCTGTCTCATGTCAATTTAATTCTTAGACCAGAAAGAAGAACCCAGAAGGGTAGAAGAAAATTTTTTCCTCCCCTACAACTGAAAACTACAAAACACTGCTGACAGAAATTAAAGGAGACATAAATAAATGGAAAGACATCCCACATTTATGGTTTGAAAGACTTAATACGTTAAAAATGACAATACTACTGAAAATGATCTACAGATTCAATGCAATCCCAACGAAAATCACAATGGTGTTCTTTGCAGAAACAAGAAAATCCATCATGAAATTCATGTGGAATTTCAAGGAACCCTGAATAGCCAAAACAATCTTGAAAAAGAAGAACAAAGTTACAGGACTCACACTTCCTTATTTCAAAATTTACTACAAAGCCACAGCGATCAAAACAGTATGGTGGGCTTCCCTGGTGGTGCAGTGGTTAAGAATCCGCCTGCCAATGCAGGGGACACAGGTTCGAGCCCTGGTCCGGGAAGATCCCACATGCCACAGAGCAACTAAGCCTGTGCGCCACAACTACTGAAGCCCACGCACCTAGAGCCCATGCTCTGCAACAAGAGAAGCCACCGCAACGAGAAGCCCTCACACCACAATGAAGAGTAGTCCCCGCTCGCTGCAACTAGAGAAAGCCCATGCGCAGCAACGAAGATTCAACGCAGCCAAAAATTAATAAATAAAAGAAATATATTTATATATATATATAAAAAAAAAATCAGTATGGTACTGGCCTAAAGACAGACATAAAGAATGAAATCAGACCCTTGTCCTTCACTATATATAAAAATTAACTCAAAACAGATCAAAGATCTAAATGTAAGAGCTAAAACTATTAAACTCTTAGGCAAAAAATCTTCATGGCATTGGATTTGGCAATTATTTTTTGTATATGACACAAAAAACACCGGTAACAAAAGAAAAAATGAACTGGACATCATCAAAATTAAAAAAACTTCGTGTAACAAAGGACATTATCAACAGAATGAAAAGACAAGCCAAGAATAGGAGAATATTTACAAATCATGTATCTGATAAGGAGTTAACATTAAGAATGATACTGAGCAAGGCCCTGTGGGTCTCCAGGGAACAAAGCCTTTCTGTGTCCCCCATTTCTCTGATTACAGGAAATAGGCTTCATTCAGCCTCCATGACCTTCCCCGACTTCCAATGGGCAGATTCAAGCAGTTGGTAATTAGGGAAGGGAGGGGATGGGAGACAAGGGAGAAACAAACAGTCAAGAGAAAAGAAACAATAGTGCAGCCTTGGGGCAAGGTCCTGGTGCCCCAATCAATGGATACACACAAAGGTGTCTTTGAGCTGTTCTGCAGATACTGAAACCCCCTCCAGGTGGGAGAAGTTAATGATTAATGATGGTATGCTGCCCACAAGCATGCAGACCCCAGACCAGCTGGAACCTGAAGGCTGATGATGCTGACTCCTGCTTCCCTCACCACCAACCCATCAGAAGAATGCAAGCCCATCACTGCCTTGATCCTTATCACCTACCCCCAAGCAGGAGCCCTGACTGTAAGACCTCTCCCTATTCCCCAGGGAGGGGGGCACTAGCGCTAGCCTGCTGTGTTCCCACTTTGCCTGTCAAAGAGATAAAGCTACTCTTTCTCTTTCGTCCAAAACTCTGTCTCTGAATTTCTAGTCAGCACCAGAGCACAGAGGGCCAATATTTTGGCAACAAGAATATTAAAAACAAACAAACAAAAAAACCCCGAATAAACATTTCTCCAAAGTAAAGATACAAAGCCAACAATCAAGTGAAAAGATGCTCAATGTCACTAATCATTAAGGAAATGAAAATGAAAACCACAATGAGATATCACTTCACAACAATAAGGTTGGCTATTATCAAAACAAAGGAAAATAAGCATTGACAATGATATGGATAAACTGGAACCCTGTGCCTTATTGGTGGGCATGTAAAATGGTGCACCCACTGTGGAAAACAATTTGTAGGTTCTTCAAAAAGTTATACCAGAACTGACACAAGATCTTGCAATTCCATTTCTAGGTATATACTCAAAAGAACTGAAAGCAGGGACTCAAACAGATACTTGTATACCAATTACCTTGGAAGCATTATTCACAATAACCGAAAGTTGGAAATAACCCAAATGTCCACCAACAGATGGATGGATAAACAAAAAGATGAATGGAAAAACAAAATTGATATTATTCAGCCTTAAAAAGGAATGAAATTTTGATACATCAAAAATATGGATGAACTTTGAAGGCATTATGTGAAGTCAAATAAGCCAGACACAAAAGTACATATAAATTCACTTATATGAGGTAACTAGAATAGGAAAATTCAGAGATGGAAAAGAGAATAGAGGTCATTAGGGGATGTGAGCTGGGCAGTGGTGAAACAGGAGGGAACGGGGCAGGGCACAACCTTTAAAAGAATGACAGAGCTGTTGGATATGACATAACCTGGTTAGAACCAACTAGGTTCAAGATGGAGGAAGATTCAAGCTCCAGTGGACATTAAGCCTCATTATATGCTCAACGTAATACATTAGCTAAGTGACATATCCACAGGTGCCATGACAGTTCTGGGGCTGACCAAAAAATGGTCAACAAGTGGGCGGGGGCCCAATTCCTGGAAATCTCTGCCCCTTCTCCAAGATAGTTGGAATAATCCTCCCACTCCTTTCCTGATGAAATCACCCAGTCCATAAAAACTAACCATGCCGTATTTCAGGGCCTCTCGCCTTCTGAGATGGCCCACACTCTGTCTGTGGAGGGTGCTTCTCCCAGGGCCATGCTCGCCTTTTAAGATGGACCGCATTCTGTCTATAGACTGTATCTCTCTAAATAAATGCACTTCTTACCTATCACTTTGTCTCTCACTGAATTCTTTCTGCGACGAGACATCAAGAACCTGAGCTTCATTAAGTCCTGAGACCAGGTGTGTGATCTCAACTAAAAGACAGTGAGTTCAAGTCCCAGTCTGAGTTGTGTGGTTGCAGGGGTATGGGGGGTGGAGGTGCAGAATGGAGAGTTACTGTTGAATGTTCTGTTTGGGACGATGAAAGGTTCTGGAAATGGAGAGTGGTGACAGTTGCACAACACTGTGAATGTAAGTAATGCCACACCAACAAATAGTTTAAATGGTAAACTGTATGTTATGTATGTTTTACCACAATAAAAAAAAAGTCTGAAAAAATACGTGATATAATTATGGACATGAATTTATATCTCTCTTTATAAATATAAGAGGTATAAATATATATACAATAACAGGTGTATATATAGTAAAATCTCAAGTTTTATTTAAAACCTAATGGATCTGTAGGTTACCCAGGCCAATTAGTTGTACACACTCAAAGAATGCCCATCTGTCAGAGGCAAGTTTAATCAAGTGTCTAACGAAGATTAGACTGTATGCTTAGAAATGTGCTCGGTATTATATATAAACGCTGTTTTAAGAACCCATTAACTTATTCTAATTAGATGCTTATTTTTATAAGTGCCTTCAACTCAAAACTAATTTTCTTCCTTGAGTTCCATGGCAGTATTCAAGAAGTTGAAAAATCCTATATATAGAACTGTAACAATAGCAGTGGCAATTTTCTGAGCTGCTTACATCAAAAGGCACATCACAGATTATTTCATTTAATTCCCGTAACAAAAAAAAGTACATAACCCCATTAACATGAATGAGAAAAATGAGGTGTAGCAAGGTGAAGCAACAAGAATCTATACGGCTGGTGAGGAGGAGAGCAAGGACTCAACACTAGATGTATGTGACAGAAAAGCCATGCTCGGAACCCCCGTGCCTCTGACATGAGATACACATATGCCAGGCAATCATGGACGTGTGAAATCACAAGACCAATCGCATCTCGGGGGGGCAAGGGGGGGAGCTACTCTTATGAAAAATAATTATAAAATTTTCTTATAAAAAATGGCAAATTCAGTGTAATTTAATACACTTTATAATAAAGCAAACATGGATTATATACAGCACTGAACACTACCACAAAATTTTGAGACAGACATTAACTTTAAAGAAATTCTGCACCAGGAGCTTCTCAGAGGTGTTAAACGACCTCCAGCACGGCTGAGCAGTGCAGAGCGGGGAGCGGCCCTGCCTGCCTGCTCCCACTAGGACCACCGGCATGCTGAAGTATGAGAAGCACGAACAGCGCGGCTTCCCATTTTCTGAGCTGTATCTGTGTAACAAATCATTTTCATACTTCACGTGAGAAAAATTCATCTTAAAGCCTCAATTACATAACAATAAGTTTGCATCCTCAGATTTTTCCATCAGGCATGACTACTACTAACTAATCCTAAGTGTTTCCTATTATTCCTAACTTAAAACCAGCTAACAGAAAGATAGGTAAGAATTCCAATCAGTATTCGAGAATACTGATTTATTTATATAACAAAAGGAATAAATGGTAAACTGACGGTACTGGAAGTTTTAGCCCGTGCAATAAGGAGAAAAAAAATCGGAAATCTCATATTTGAAAGGAAGAAGTAGAACTGTCTTCTAGCACTGACATAATCATGTATATAAAAATTCCTTGGGAATCTATAATAAAGCTACTAGAACTAATAATTTAGCCAGGCTGCATGATACAAGGCCAATGTACAGAAATGAATTTCTACATACTAGCAACAAATAATTGAGAATTGAAATTAAACAAAATAATGCATAATATTATAAACGAAGATATACTTATAGATAAATTTATCAAAATACCTGCAAGACCTCTATACTGAGAACTACAAAACACTGCTGAGAGAAATTTAAGATAACATAAATAAATGGAAAGATATCACGTTCATGGATTAGAAGATTCAATATTAAGATAACAATTCTCCCCAAATTTACCTACTGATTCAAAGTAATCCCAATAGAAATTCCACTGGGCGTTTTGTGGAGTTACGAGTCAATTCTAAATTTATATGGAAATGCAAAGGATCTAGCAGAGCCGAAACAATATTGAAAAAGGAAAACAAAATTGAAGAACTGACACTGCTTGATTTCATGACTGATTATAAAGCTCTAGTAATCAAGTTTCAGCATAAGAACATACAGATCAACGGAACAGAAGAGAGTCCAGAAACAGACCCCACACATATATACAATCGATTTGACGAAAGTACCAAGGAAATTCAATGAGCAAAGGATAGTCTTGTCAAAAAAAAAAAAAAAAGGTGCTGAAACAACCAGCTATCCATATGGAAAATAAAATAAACTTTGACCCCTAAGTCACATCATTCCACAAAATTAACTTAAAATGGACCACAAACCTAAAATATAAGAACTAACACTATCATCTAGAAGACACTCAGGAGAAAATGCTCTCTATAAAAACTTAAGAAACGTCTCTTTGAAGGACAGTGTTGAGACAACATAAAAGCAAGGCATAAACTAGGGGGCAACATTAAGAATACACAAATTTGACGAAGTACTTGATTCAGAATACACAAAGAAGCCTCATAACTCACTCATAAAACAAAAACCTAACTTTAAAAGTGGCCAAAGATTTAAACAGGCCTTTGAGAAAAGATAAACAAATGGCCAATAAGAATACAAAAAGAGGGGCTTCCCTGGTGGCGCAGTGGTTGAGAGTCTGCCTGCCAATGCAGGGGACACGGGTTCGAGCCCTGGTCTGGGAGGATCCCACATGCCGCGGAGCAACTGGGCCCGTGTGCCACAATTACTGAGCCTGCGCGTCTGGAGCCTGTGCTCCACAACAAGAGAGGCCACGATAGTGAGAGGCCCGCGCACCGCGATGAGGAGTGGGCCCCACTTGCCGCAACAAGAGAAAGCCCTCGCACAGAAACGAAGACCCAACACAGCCATAAATAAATAAATAAATAAAATTAAAAAAAAAAAAAAAGAATACAAAAAGATGCTTAATATCATTAGTCACCAGGGAAATGCAAATCAAAACCATGAGATAAGATTATACACCCATTAGAACAACTATCACAAACAGTTACAATATGAGTTGACAAGGATGTGAAGCAACCGGAAATCTCATGCTGCTGTGGGAATGCAGAATGGTGCAACCACTTTGAAAAATACTTCACTTATTATAAAGTGAAATGTATATTAAACATTAGACCCAGCAATTCTACTCCTAGGCATTTACTCAAGAAAAATGAATGAATGTGTAGATGTCTACACAAAGATTTGTACACCATGTTCACATCAGCATTAATCATAATAGCCTCAAACTGGAAACAACTCGAATCCCCACTAACAGGTGAGTGGATAAACAAATTGTGAAACAGACACAATGGAATGTTACTCAGCAAGAAAACAGATTGAACCACTGAAAAGAAATGCAGTAACATGGACGAAATCTCAAAAGCACCATGCTGAGCCAAAAAAGCCAGACCAAAGCCTATATATGCCGTGACTCCACAGAACACACAAAAGTAAACCTCAATGACAGAAGGACATCAGTGGGTGGTTGGGGTCTGAGCCCAGTGGCGCAGGGGAAGACATAAAGTAGCTTTCTGTAGTGATGTAGATCTTCTATACCTACATACCTACATTTGGCGAAATCAATCTGCACACTTAATAAAGTTGATTTGAAAGTCCCTCTAAACACAGGTACAGTGAAACGGCACAAAGCACTTTTAAAACAAGGCAGCTAATGTTAGCGACCAAGTTATAAATATTTATAAGGAAGCTATAGAAACAATTTAGGATTAAGTTAAGGGTGAGCAGGGTTTCTTCATACCTTTGGTGCTATGAAGACAATCACCTTGGGAAAAGGGACTGAGGTAAGTCTTAAGAAAGGTTTAAAAGTGATACACAGTAGATCTAACTGATTATGGTATGTTTTTGGAGAAGTCTTTCAAAAGAGAAGCTTTTTAGGGTAAGCAGTCAGTGCATTTCCTCATTTCCTTTTGAATTATAAGAGGAAGACCACAGTCTGAAGAATTCAAGGCTAGCCAATGATGGCTTCAAAAAAACAAAAAAGACATTAATGGTTTTCCATCTTAAATAATACCTTTTTACATACTTTCAGAAACATGCCACCTCACAATGAAGCAAATTCTATTGAAATTTTCAATCTGAATATTGAAATCTGTCTATCTGAGAAAGGTCTAATATGGGTCCCAGATCTCCTACAGAAAAGTACAACCTTGTAAAACCAGGAGAATACCACATTACTTACCTACATTTTAATTTAAATTCCCCAAAACCTCTGTTATAATACTTACATTACACATGAGTAAATGAAGCTCAGAGAGGTTACGTACCTTGCCCCAACTACCAAATATCAGGGCTGTGATTTAAAACCAGATTATTTTAACTGCGAAACCCATGCTCTTAAAGTTCCACGCTGCAATGCCTCACAAGGAGAACTCAACCTCTCTGAGAGGTACTACAGAAACTTGGAAGAGTGACAGCATGATTTTGTAAAACTCCATTTACCTTCAGGGGACGCAGAGCACCACAGAATTTAGTCCACCAGCTATTTTCAATGAATTCTAAGTGCCTCTCTCTTTTCCTAAGTGTTCGTAACCTTTCTTCAAATTGTTTTAAGGCGCGTTTATCCCTTGCTGGCAAAGGTCGACCATCTTTGCTCTGCAAATAAGAGAACAAAATAAAACAGTTTTTTTACCATTAAGGTCTTTATAAAGTACCCATCAGATTTAGCAGATCAGGCAACAAAAACTTTTTTAGGTTCGATTTGACTCCTTTGGCAAATTTACAAATCGGAAAAAAAAAAAAAAAAAAAGAACGAACCCAACAACTTCTATGTGACAATACACATCTCTGAACCAAGATCAGTGTCAAAATGTGACGTGAATGTGTGTACATTTAATGCTGAACTTCCTCTTGATCCCTATTTTCCAAATACCGTACATGGTAAAGTTATGTGGAGACAAATAAATATTTTTTAAAACACCCTTTTTATGAGGCACTTTATGTTCTTTGCTCAATTATTCTCCTTCATCTCCAAATTCCTCATCCTATCCCTTATCTTAACATATTCGGTCCTACGCTCTCTCTCCTTCTGGTCAAGTGATTGTGTTACAGCGTGTCCGAGCTGATGCTTTTCAGTCCCTGATTCAAACACCAGCAGCGTGATGCAGTACTAGTATGTGGTGTGCACACGTTTTTATAACAATTGCTAAGAACCAGCACTTCCTTATTCTCCATTTACATCTGCAAATGAGTCATGTTTTCTTTGGCTGACCTATCTGACAGGTAATTCTCATCTATTTTCATATGATATTTACCGTAACCATGAGCAGTACCTTTCTGTGGTGTCTGAGTGACACTTTCCCACTTGAACTCCCCTCTGCCCATAAGTGTCTTCAACTCGGTACAATAATAACCCACAATGACAAGACAACTGCTAAATACTTAAAAGGTGAAATATAAATTTGTTTGCTTTTATTGGAAGGACCAAGAAAATATTTACCTGGGACAACGCTTTTCTTTTTTTTTTTTTTTAGTTTTTGGCCACGCCACGCGGCTTGTGGGATCTTAGTTCCCCGACCAGGGATTGAACCCCCACGCCCTCAGCAGTGAAAGCACAGAGTCCTAACTGCTGGACTGCCAGGGAATTCCCGGGACATTTTTGAACTGTAAAAGCGTTAGGTAATTAGAGTGTTAAAACCCCTATCAGGGTTAAATAGGACGCTGGGGGGCGCAGCGGCCAGCGCTCTGCAGCACGGCCCAGAGCAGCATCAACGTGAAATGACGGGCACACACAAACAGCCCGCATGGCCTCTCATAAGGGGAGGTACAGGGTCACAACGATCTCTTCACACGGTGGCGCTGCCATGCTCTTCTCGCAGCAGCCATCCTCTTCCTGATCGTGTTGCTTCCCAAGCTTCACATGCGTCTAACAGTCAACAGGACAGTCCGTTCAACACAGGTTTCTAGACCCCGCCCCAAGAGAACATGACTTAGGCAGGCCTCGGGTGGGGCCCGGAATTTGCATTTCTGCCAAATCCCCAGAAGATGCTGCTGTCGCTGGTGCAGAGACCACACTTCGCATACGTGGGACTGCTACTATTATTTAACTATCTTCACTGCTTTAAGTACACTGGTTATTATCAAATTGTATCCCCCAAAAGGAACCTTACAGAAGGGTATTTTCTGAAGACCAGAGGAATAAGACACCTCCCTCCAGAAGACAGATCCAGGCCACGATGCTTCAAGCGTGTGGTACTTTGTATCTTAACTACACAATTTTTCTCAAAACTGCCATTCTAATATCAAAAGGATACCAACGAGGTAGATTTATTTCACTGCTGACGTTCCCTATTTCAGGAAAGAAATTTTTTCGTAAGCTGATTTAAGGGACCACTGAAAACACGCTCAAATTATCTGCCCATTTGCTGAAGCATCAGTGGGGTGAATGGAGGCCCACTCTGCTGTAGCAACTGTCTAAACCAACGTAAGAAGAACTGTGGCCAGACAGACACCAGGAGAGACACCCAGCAGTCACCCAATTATTTCATTTGGAAAAAAAAAAATGAAGTTACATAGCACATAAACAATATCTTGTGTTGGAAAAACAGTAACACGTGAAAGCTGCCCTTCCCATGGTCCCCAGTGACCACCCCCTCTTCTGTGGTTATCGCTGTCACAGAGACCATGTATGTCTGTGTGTCTGCATGTGTCCCTCTGTGTAAACATACTTACGGTTTTTGTTTTACATAATAGCTAACATTTCCTGTGCCTAATTCTCCTTAAATCTTCAGAATAAAACTTTGAGGTTGATAACAGCATTTTATTCATTTATTAAGATGAGGAAACTAAGGCCCACAGATATTACCTGCATGATCAGGAGAGCCAGAATTTAAACTGAGAAAGTCTAACTTAATTTCATAAGATACGTTCTCTAAGCTATATAAATCTACCTCATTCCTTTTCATCATTGCACAGCACATTATACCATGATATTTTAATTTAACAAATACCTTATTTTTGAACATTTAGATTATTTTCTTTTTGGAGGGGGCAGGGACATGAATATCCTTATTCACCTGGGCACAAGCACATACATACAATCCAGTAAGATAAGTTCCTAGGCATCTGTTGGATTAAAATTTAATTATTAAAAGGTACGTCGTTTGTGCGTTTCTGTGTGCAGACGCATGTGACAACATTTAGTTTTCTTTAAAAAGCTATATATTTTATATTCCCTCAAACAGTATTCCTATCCCCAAATTCTTATCAACCCCTGACGAAGGTAAAAATTTTAAAGACTTCTAAAGGATAAAAAAATACTGAGTTGCTCTAATTACCAGCCATCCTGGTTTTAGCAGTAAAAGTCCCAGCATGTTCTGGAAAACTCCTCAGGTCCCACACACACTGGGATCTTAGTCAACCTACTCATTACTAATGAGCTGAAGCATCATTTCATATTTTCACTGAAGAGTTTAATTTCTCCTTCAGTAAACTGTCTATTTAGGTCTTTTGTTCATTATTTCTACATATTTCTTGTCTTTTTTTCTTCTTGACTTAAAGATGCTCAGTATATATCAGCTATATTGCAGATTATTTCCTCTCATATTATTGTTGGTTCTTTAAATTCCTTTTTGCTGCCACTTTTTTTGGTACATAAATTTAAAAACATAAAAATGTAAAGCTCACCAATTTCTCAATTTGCACTCGAGTTCTGAGTCTTATTTAGAAAGGTCTTCCACATACCAAAATAAAATTTTATTTTCACTTTCTCCTAACGTTTTGTAAATGTTATATTGGATTTAAATTCTGAATTTGTTTAGTATATGGTAGGAGGTTTATGAAGATTTCATTTTTTATCTTTTATAGACTGTATTGAATTTCCACCTAAACGTATGAAAACTGTCGTCTCTACAATAGTGAATCTTCCCAAGTAGGAACGGATGAAGTTCTCCATTTACTTCAGTCTTCTATTATGTATTTCAATAAAGTTTGTAATTTCCACCAGGAAGATGCTGACATTTCTTATTATTTTATAGTTCACAGTTATTGGAAATGAGGTAATTTTCTATTACATCCTCCACCTGGTGAACGATCCTGTACATTTGTATCTGGACACCTTGATGAACTCTTCTTAGGTCTATTAATTTGCCAGTTGGTTCTTTTAGATTTTCTTGGTAGAGGCTATCTGCAAATAACAGAAGTTACTTCCCCTTTTCTCTCCTCTCCCTTCCACAGTTACCCCTACGTTCTTTTCTATCTGACTAGGAATAGGATACGAACATCCCTGTCGTCTACGTGCCTTTAGTGAGAATGTTTCTTTCATTAGGTACGATGCTCACGGTAGGCTTCCTTTGCTAAACAACTTCTTTTCTTCCAATTCGGTAAGACTTTTCTCTAAACGTTGTTAACTACAAATTGACTCTTACCAAATACTCTTTGGCATCTATTAAGATGTTTATGTTTCTCATTTATTCTCAATATATTAAACTACTTTATTTTCTAACATATCATCCTCGCATTCCTGGGATAAACCTGATCTTATAATTATGAAATATTCTCTTATTATAGCATAGTTTTTGAATTGCTAACATTTTTATTTATATTAAATTATTTGCCTGTACTTTCATAAGAGAGCCCAGTAAACAGTTTTCTTTTTGGTGTGCTATTACCATCTGGTTTCTGTCTCAGGATTATGACAGTTTAATAGAATAATTCAGAAAACTTTCCATTTTTTCCTATGTTCTATAAATAAGATTTATCTGTTACTTGAAGGTGACAAAGGAAGAAAAACTTTATTGTGTTTTTAGAAGTTTAATTGGCAAGTGGTTACACGTAATCTTATCTTATTCAACTAGTACATAAATCTTTAACATAAGTGATACAGTGAAATCTGATACTACACATGGAATCAGCATACCTGGGAAATTGCAAGGTCTTCATCATACGTAAGTAGAACTTTTGTGTTTTAGTTGTTAGAACACTGATAAAAATTCTCATACTGTCAGTGTCCTACATTTCACAGAAGACAATTTTTTAAAAATATGGTTCTTTAAGGACACGTTGAACAAGAACTCAAACAATGTCAAAATATGGGCTTACCAATGTCTAAGTCACAACACGGAGCAGCTCAAAGACAAAGTACTTTTACGCTCCCCGATCTCAATAAAGTATCAAGTCACCTTTGATTTAATCGCTTGGATGTGCTGCTCCACTTCTTCAATGTCTTCAGTGTTTTCTAGACGTTCGTAAGCAGCGCTTCTAGTGCCTTTTATCAGATTTAAAGGTAATGCCGACATGCCATAGGCCTGAAAGAAACAAAAGTGAAACACGTTGTAGTAATACTATTTTATTTTATTTCTTTATTTTTTGGCTGCGCCATGCGGCGTGCGGGACCTTCGTTCCCCAACCAGGGGAACTGGCAGTGCCCCTGGCAGTGAGAGCGCCAAGTCCTATCCACTGAACCACCACGGAATTCCCTAGTAATACTATTTTAAACATATTATACAGAATTTTCAGGTAAAAAATGTCCTTTTAAGTAATAACAAAATGAGTAAGCAGTTGTGAAGGGGACAGTCACTGAAGAACAGGGTATATGGGAGTGAATCATGATTATATTGCTTCATAATTCTGTTTGTTTCATGTTTAGTTACATAGAGTTACGTCTGTAATACTATTCCTAGAATAGATAATACCTATTTTTCAAAAGACAAGTTACAAAATTAATGTAAATATAATACTTTATCAAAGTAATAAGTCATAATTTCAGGCTAATCAGGGGTTAAGACAGTATGAATCAGTAGAAACAATTTATAAAATTATTTTCTATGGAAAAAACCAGTTTTATCCAAGTGTATATAGTAAACCCTTAATAAAATGTATTTTAATATACATGCTATTTGATTAGCATACCAATGATCTGTATGTAGTTTATTTGTAAGTTCTAAATATTTATAGTCTTTTCGCTAAGTATTTTAAATATAATTCTTATAAGAAATTTTAAAATATTAATCGGCATTAAAGATAAACATATTATTTTATATTACCCAATTCTATATTAGCCAGTCCCAAATGTGAAATTTTATTGTAACTATTAAAAACACTTAATGGCAACTGCCATGTGACCATTATTCAAAATCGTTACTGACCTTAAATCCTTAGAAGCAAAACTGACAACTATCACCTCTTGGCTGCAGCAATGGGCTCTAAAGTAGATACAACATCACGTATTTAAATCTTTCCATTTTCTTCCTGAGAACACGGCCAAACTACTTCAGCCAGCCTCCCTGAAGTTAGGTAGGGCCATGAGATTGAGTTCAAGCAATGAATGTGGGCAGAAGTGACAAACGCTCCCTCTTAGGCTTAACCCCGAACTCTAAAATATCCTGAGTAATCCTGCATATTTTCTCTCATGCTCTCGGCTACCAGGCTGTCAACTCCCAGGATGACCTCAAATGTGTTTAGTGTCGATTTTAATCACTTCAGTATTCTCACTGAGCCTCCTTTAGACATTGATTAAATATTGATTAAACCACAATTCATATACGGAAGCATAAATTCTGACACATCAGGGTTGTTTTTTAATTAAGGGAGAATAGAAACAAAGAACATGATTAAAAGGAAATCCCAGAACTCAACCAGTTCTATCAGGTAGTATCAACTCTATATAGCATGCTGTATTTAGATAATTAACTAGCTGAAATTATTACCCAATATGCAAACCCTTGCATTTTCTAAAGGCAAGATACTTAAAATGTTGCATTTTAAATATTGTTAAAACATAAGTTAATGTTCTCATGATTTCCCCATCATCCGAAAACAAAAACAACAAGGAGAGGTTGGGGAAAGGTTCTATTTGTATTAGAAGAAAATATAATTTGGACAGAGCAGAATAATTTTCTTCTAACTAACTAAATTCTTATCCAATTTATACTCCTAATGACCTTGGTAAAATATAAAAAGGAAAAACATAATCAGGTTTATTTTTTTAACAGTAAATTTTATATCCTCAAAATACTGAAAATGTAAAGAAAAAAGCGTATGGAAGCCAAGGTGTCCCAGAGATGGTTACCCTTCCCTTGTAGGAGTGTCCTATCCCTATTATCACTCTGACCTATCTGTTGTTCTAGTAGTTCCACACCTTTTAAACGGTAATGAAAAAAAGTAACACAGCACTTTAAGACTCTGATGAGTATACAGTATTACATGATGATTATTCACCGATTCTCCACGCTCACATGTCATTTTACCACAAGTCCACGTTGCTTTTTACAACCAAGTCCCGAGGCAAAATTATTTTGCTAAACCGCGTTTACGCCCAAGTATATTTTCCTGTCTTTCCAACCACCTCCGAACTAGGCTTATTTTATCCCAAATCTTGCTATTCTGCTTGATGGATCTGGGTCTCTAAATATACTAACCTCAGAACTCAATACTATTGGGTTGGCCGAAGAGTTCGTTCGGGTTTTTCCATACGATGTTATGGAAAAACCCGAACGAACTCTTCGGCCAACCCAATTATTTCCCAAGGAATCTGTACTCCAGTCAGTACTAAAAAAGTGGCCGCTACTTAGAGTTTACTGTCAAAGACAAGGCCATCTAAATTCTCCTCACTGGTCTGCTGGTCTCACTTTCTACAAGTCCATCCTTTACACTGTTTCCAAAGTGATCTTGCTCTAACCCTCAGGTCAGATTATGCCATTCCTCTGATTCGCATCCACTGAGATTCCTCAGGACCAAGTGCTCTGGCGGGAGTTCCCAGGACTCTGCGTCGGGGCCGTCAGGACCACACAGGAGGCAAGAAGGCAGGGGGCCAGGGAGGGTCGGTCTGCTGCCGCTGCTTTGGCCAGAGCCACACTACTCTGTCCACCTCTTTTTGTATGTATCAGAATTTCACGAACGACTGTTTGAAAATGTCGCTTTACAATTTTTTTTTTCCAACGAGAGGTACAATTACTGGTCTTGTGAATAGACGCCACTATCTAATCCTGGCCTACGAAGCCCTTCGTGACCTGATCCCTGCCACCCAACCTCATGCCTCCAAGCGGTTCACTGCTCCTCAGTCACTGCAGTTTCCGCATCCACACCTGCGTATATGCAGTGCCTCACCTGGAACGCCCACCTCTCACCCGACCTCAGTAGCCCAGCCCAGTGCCCTTCAGGGCTCAGCTTAACTACACCGCATCTGAGAAACCTTCCTTGATTTGTAAACGTGTCTTGCTTATAACTCAATTATAGTACAGAACACTGGACATTAACATTATTTGTCTGCATGTCTGTTTTATCACTAGATCTGCCAAACTTAGCTAATCAGAATCACGTGGAAAGTTCGTAACAATATAGATTTCTCAGTCAGACTAGTAATAACTGCAGTTGACTGTTTGGTATGTGAGGACTAGGTCTCAATTCTTCTTTTACCTACCTTTATTCCAAGAACAAACATGTGTTCAATTAATAAAACAACTTCTCTAAGAAAATAATATTCACACAAAAAAAATTTTTTCACTGCCCTTTATTCACATGAACTTATTTCCTTACATGGAATTTACACATTTATTTGAAGAGTTAAACTGAATTCCTATAGCTTAAATAAATAACTTAAAGTAAAAATTTTAGAAAATAAAAATATGTCCTTGGTAACACCTTGTGGTAACATGGGACCAGAATACAACATCTTTTTGTGAATTATTAATTGTCTGAAGAGAACAAGTAAAAGAAAGTAATCATTGTTTTGGTTACCTAGCTTTTAGCTTATTTTTGGATTGCATGCTTAAATTTCAATGATTATCAGGAAATTTAAGTATAATATTTAGATTAAGATAAACTTGACATAACACAGTATACAAAATATTTAACCACTACAACTTTAAGATCTTTAAACAACAATCTTTTGAATTTAACCTCAGATTTCTTTGAAAAACATGTATGAAGGCTATCATTTTTCAGAAACACAAAACTTTTATTGCTTACTACTGCCCTCTAGTGAATTACCAGAAAATCAACAAGACTAAAGAGATCGTATCATTTAAAATGCTTCCAGGTCAGCCATAATTGCTTCCAATTTTATTTGTTTCAACTTCCAAGAATAAATCACCACCTGTATTTTAAAAGCCAAATGTTTTGAAAGAATATATACAAACTACAGACACTTCTAATACCTTCTTGCCCCTATAAGAACACCACTTTTCCCTGCACCTCTCTCTTCTGTGAAGGATGAGTTTCCAACCTATTAGCCTTGGATTAGAAAGGTCAACGCCAAGCACTGCCTGTAAACTGAATATATGTCCTGCATATACTTATAACACCTATTATTCAAGGACACGGATGCTGTCATGACTAATGAAACAACTCACTTAACATGTATTCAATGAAGATTTCCCTTTTAAATGTTCGTTGATTCTAAAATATACATACATTTTTTCACATTTAACATCAGTGAAATTCGGATGCATCTTACAAACACTGGCTAGGCAGAAGTCATGACGTAGTTGTCATTACCTGCACATTCACAAACTTGGTCACAGCTGGTTACATTATAGTTACTTCTCCAGTGGAGTGACCTGCGTTCTTGGTACAACTCTTGAGTTTAACTGCCACTTACCACGTCTTATAAGACAGTACTACGATTTGACATCGAAGCAAAAAGTTAATGTGTAAGGAAAGGCAGAAGAAAGGAGCAAGCAGTGAAGCAAAAGTTAACCGGAACAATGAGCAGGATTCTGTATTTTCTTGCAAAGCAACAGTCAAAGGCTTTGTAAGCTTAAGAAAGGAAGATGCCCAAAGTAGAAGACATTTTGTACGTTGCTACTTAGGTAGCAAAAGAAGAAACAACAACAAAACAACAACAAAAACAGCTTAAATTTACACAACAGGTGTGTTAGCAGCTTCAAAGAAAATCCCGGAGACAAGAATGGAGCACCCAAGAAGAGCCGTTAGCCTCAGTTCTCTTGATCGCATAACACAACCCTGTAGAGTGAAACACGGACATGAACAGCCTATTCAAAAAAGTGATTCAGAAGACTCACATTCCAAATGTGAAGTTTTAGGAATACCTTTACAACTTATTGCACTTATATTTTCCTTATCTTGTATGCAGAAGAGTGATATGACTTTTTTTTTAATGTAGGTAAGGCTAAAACACTTCTCTCATTAATATAAAACAAAAACTATGAATGATTAGAGAGCATGGGCAGGGCCTTTTCCTTACAGTGGTACATAAGGAGCATCTTGCAAATCAGGTCACAGACTCAATGAAGCATACTATCACATAGAAGGCCGAGAAATTTAATTTTTAAAGTGGAGTTCTATCTTCAAAGATTACTGAGAACCAATGCTCTATTTATTTCTATTTTCAAATCCTTAATTTAGCACTCTAGTTTTCTTTAATACATTGGTCTAAATTTATAGTAAATTTATATTGATTAGCATAAATATATATATAATTCATAAACTCCTGGAAGACGTGTTCGATTTTTTTACTGATAAGTGTACATAATAAGAAGTTCAGTAGTCGCTGTCTTTATAGGCACTTCAGTGGTCCGTAAGATACATTTTGTATGAAAATAGCACTATTCAACATTTCCCCACTTGGTGGCACCAAAAAATTAAAATGTCTGCATAAATATTTGTGTCTAGAGGTTTTTTTGTTTGTTTGCTTGTTTTTAATTTAAAAAGTAGCAGATTCCCTTTCAAGTTAAGCTGAAAACAACAGGAAAGATAACATGTCATTTGACATTCTTCTCCTAAAATCGAGTGCCCAATTATTTGGCTATTCCTTGAGATGTGGTACAGTGGATATAATCTTGGTAAAATTTAAATAATCAACTAGTTTCTAAACTAAACAACAGTGCATACCTAAGAAATTCACATTCAACTGACACATACGTTACAAAAACTTCTGTAGTCTCAATACTAATAGCTACAGATTCAATAACAGACATAATCTTACCTTTAATAATTAATTCCTTGTACTCAGGGTCAAAGTACTCTAAGCATTAACTCCCCACTTTTGGTACATATTAAAATTAAACCTCTTCTATTCCCCATGCATATCTATTATACCCTCATTCATGTTCTGCTCCAATTCTTGAGTTTTCCCTAACTACTTAGGAGAAAACTTTGCTTTCACAAGCAAATATGATAATTAGTACCATTAGCCACCTACCAATAATAAAACCACTTATCAGTAAACAGTTGATTTTCAACTAGTTTTTAATAAAGTCTGAATAGGTATTATTGGCCCATTTTTCAGATGGGGAAGCTAGGATTCAGAAATTACATTTTACATAAAGACTCACACTCATGGCTAGTCTTCAGCTATGCATACCACGCTCCCCCTTAACCGGGGTCTTCTCTATCCCACCTAGGTAGTAAAACTGGCGCGACTACGGTTTGGTAGCAAAACATTCTTCCGCCCAGTTCTGAGCACATTTTGTAGTGCTATTTAGATGATGTTTACCTGTCTATCCACACCCCCAAGAGTAACCACCATCCGACTGTGGATGTCTCTTGGACTTACTTACCTTTCCATAATCCACATTCTCACTGACCATGACACAACTGTTGTTAACACCTGATTTACTTTCACTGTGAGAGGAAAGCGGTGGAATCTATAGCTTGAACCACATGAAACTGAATATTCAACAGTTTGAGCTCCTAGTGACTACTGATTGAGTGGCCAACAGATTCCAAGACTTGATGAATTGTTTAATTAAATCCTCACAACCTTATTAAATATTACTCCCACTTTAGATGGGAAAGTAGTTCAAGAGACCCATGGACTTAAAAGGGACCCACATTTAAGCCTCTCCCCCAAGGATCATAACGGTACTGCTTATGCTACCTTAAAGAAAATGTACACGGTAACTCCTAGGTAGGTAACCCCTAGGCAGTCTCACCTGGTGCCCATGACACTGGACCCTCGCCCTTGGGCTCAGGCCTCTGGTGGCCCCTCCTACCTACTCAGCATCGTGTCTTTCTGGTTCCCGCCATCAGGTCCTCTGATTGTTTTATCAATGGCCTTCAGCCCAGCCCTCTGCATTCTAGAAAAAGTAAAGCTTTTCTAAGGCTATCTTAACTAAGTCAGTATGATTATTATATTTGGTTTCATTGCATAAATGATAATTTTCAGTTTCCATTTGAATATACACTATATTAGTTTGAAATATTTCTTTACAATATCGCTCCTACAGGGAAGCTCTCTTTCAAAGAGTTTTAACAACTTCACACATTTTTCCCACTCCCACTCAACAGCCCCAGAGCTTACTGAATTCAGACCCACCAGAGTAATACTGTTAAAATGTCAGTCAGATCCTATTACTTTCCATTTAGAACCTTCCAGTAGCTTCTAATCTCAGTCTGAATGAAATCCAAACCCTAACGAGGGCCCATGAGGCGCTTCAGAACACGCCCCGTGGCTGCCTCCCACCCAGGCTCGCCAGGCTCCCCAGTTGCCTGAGCTCCCACACGCCAGCTTGCCTCCTGCTGACCATCTGAGCACAGCGCCGGGTGCCCACCCCAGGCCTTCTGCCCTCACCTGCCCTCGCGGCCGGCTGTCCTTCCCCCTCACTCAGGTCTCTGCTCCAAGGTCAGAGAAGCTACTCCCGACCTGCCACTACTGTCTGTCCCTACACGGCGCTGTGCGAGCGCCACTCGGCCGTCAGAAGACAACTCTCCGTGGGTCTCTCATTTCTGCACATCTTGCAAGCCAGGCACTAACTGCCCTTTTTTTCTGTACTATCTTTTCAAGAATGTTTGTGCAGCAAATAGCCTGGGAAGACAAAGACAGTATTCCTCTGGAGCGAGAGCAGGCACGTTTCCTGTCCGTTAATAAAGACTCAGCTTCCCTACACTCAAGGGTCCTCAGCTTTGTGACAGTCTCGATGGGTGCTCTTCATGTCGCCCCATGGGAGTCGGGACTCAGGAAACGGGCGCAAGACAACGCGCTCCTGTGGCTGCTGCCATTGCTGCGCAAGAGAAAGTTCTTCTCTGACCAGAAGTCTTGCACCTTTGACCAACATCCATGGAACTGTAGCAGACTACAAGCTACAAGCAGGGTAAAATCGCAGACCCTTCCTGGTTCCTGAGGATGACCTTACATGTTGGTTTCCCCTTTTTCTGTTCCTTTCTCCTGACTCACCTTTCATTGACTGTTATATCCTCATCTCCCTATACTTCTCGAAGCACTTTTACAAAAAGTATCGTTTGACCTTCAAAAATCCCTAAGAGGCACTTTTTTATTCCCATCTAATGGCGAAAACACTGACCCAGGAAGGGTAAAAAGACAAACCCAAGATCAGCGTAACAAATTAGCCACAGAATAGCAATTAGAGTCCAGGTCTAACTCCTAATGTGTTATTAACTTGTGAATGTTTCCTGAAAGACAATTCACATGTAGTATACATATTCTCTGAGATGGGAAGATAGTTACCCACCGATACATTCCTTGTGTAGTAATACATGAAAAAAGCAAAAATGGCAATGAATAATAAAACTGAATACTCAAGCACCTGAAAGATACTAAAATGCATGACTTTAGACTTCTTTTATTATACATTATGACACTCGAATGATTATGCAAGAAAACAAAACCAGATTCTGCTATCACACTAATAGCCCATTTCTTTTATGTTTAAAGGGAGACACTGGAACAATACCCAAAATGTTTTCTTTATAACCAGCATTTTTCATCTTTGCATCAATCAAGAATGCTCTAAACATAAACTCCATTAATCTGAAAAAGGTTCCATATAATTTAAAGCTTCCTGCACAACTCTCTTTTGGGAGGCAAGTAAGAAGCATTTTTACTGGCTTTTCCTCTAAAATTTGAGCAAAAAACTCAAAAAGCACTCTGCACGCAAGTTTGTCAGGCTATTGTAAGTCATATCGTACCATTCCCAGAGAGACCAGAAAAAAAAAAAAAATCAAAGTCTCTGAGAGTATAAGATTAGATTCTTTATACTAGAGAAATATCAAGTGATGTAAAATACCTGATTTTAAAAGCCCTATATCCCCATATAGCATAAATCTACTGAATCCGTAACAGGTAATGATCTATGGTTCAGAGTTCTAATATGCTTATAAATCACTAAATCTATTATTGCATAGTATATAACCACTTCAAGGTTCACAAGTTATAAAGTTTGTTTCTGAATATTAAATTTCACAAATACAGATAAAATGATTTTGACCAAGTAGTTAAAAATCTACCCTCCTCTCAAGAAAAATGAAGAAAGTACTAGATATTAAAGAGGAACACAGAGCTAAATTGAATATACCAATAAGGTAACAAAATTGCATCATAAAGTGATTCTTTAATCTTAACTCAATTATTACCGTTATACTTACTGTGTAGATTATAGCTGCCAACATTCCAATCAAGGTCAGAGAACTAATGGAAAACGACAAGGCAGCTAAACCATCTGCAAAAGAAGAAAAACACTGTTAAAAATGTACAGCTATTCAAATGTTTATATTCATCAACAGAAATATAAAAATTGGGTTTCTTACACATTCCAAAGGAATAAACCCAATATGCGTTACCCCATTCTTGAAGTGCTAACTCCAAGTGGAAAGGAGTTTTTAAATAGCTCTTCATAAATGGATTTGTTAAAGATCTTTCAGGCTAAGACTTTCTTTCTTTCACCTCTTAAAATTAAAGAGGGAAATTATTGCCAAATTATTGAGCCTAAAAGGAAATCAGCAAAATACCAGATGCTCAAAAGTTGGCCAAAAAAATGCCCTGGCCTTGCTCAAAGGCAGCCCTCGAGAAATAACATGATAGGAATGCCACTGACCTTGACCCTGTCTTCCCCCTCCACTCAAACTCCTAGTTCCTCTGTTCTTAAATTTCAAGTAAGTTCTTAAAGCACAGCCTAGAACTAAAATCGTAAAGAGTTGACTTCCCTCTTTAACCTGAAAGGAGCTAGCATGCTCCCTTAGTCAGAAGCAAACAAACAGAAAATAGATTCAAACATAATACCAAAACAGGAATACTATGCTAACAAGTTAGATTTAGGAAACTTTTTAAAGGAAGGCCAATGAGTGAGTAGTGAGAGTGACGCTTTCAAATAAACATACCAGATAATACAATGAAATACGCAAATTTGACTATTCTTAAATTGGAGTAATACTAATTGTTCTAGTTTTAATACAGGTTCTATTGGACCTGTATTGATCTAGTTTAAATGCAGGTACTGTGGAACCAAATATAATTTTTAAATTAATTTAATGTATCAATCTTAAATAATAATAGAATGACCCATCTTATTAAAACTCACATCTCAGTTTTAAAATAACACTTAGAGAGAGCATATTATTAACAAGTTCAGAAACTATTAAAGACAAATTTTTAAGCCTTAATATTTTTAACTGTAATACTACATTTTATTAAATCAAAGACCATTGGTGCTGTTACTTTCTTGATCTTACTAGAAGTATCAACAGAAAGTATTCATACAACTAGGAGAGGTCTGGCATTTGGCTGATAGCAATTTTAAGGTACCTCCACTTATAAAATACATCACAAAATCAGAGATATGAAAATGTATAAAAATATGCATCTTAGAATTGATAAAGTGGAGTGTTCTGCTAAGATATCTGGCTAATCAAAAAGTTGATATTACTAATAGTGATAAGCAAAATGTACTCTAAAATATGGTGTTTAAGATGTGAGGTTTTTTAAATGTTAAGACTAAGGAGATTACAGCAAGTACAGTAATGTTACCTATTATAATCACTGATTCAAGTTATGCTAACACTCAAAGACTAGCAAAACTGATAGAATAATGTTTAGGGCAGAAGAGTAGTTACTAAAGAGACCTGAAGGAGTTAACTGCAGGAAAAGAAGCAACTTATTTCTCAGCAACAGGCTCAGGCACATAAATCCTGACATGCAGTATCAGTATATGCCAGACCCGCTATCCGTATTCTTGCTGGTATCAGCAAGATATTAACGGACCACAATTTACAAGATGAAATCTTAAGTGGAAAGCAAGAAAATTAAGAAGTTGTACAGCAAAGACTCCAAGACCTAATTTAACCATCATTTAATATTGTAACTGGGTAAAGAGAAAGTGCTGTTCAAAGAATGTACAGTACCTAATAAAAAGAATAAATACAAAAGCAATACGAATTTTCAGCATAATGTTTATAAAATAAGTTCTCTAGCTTTCTTTGAAAATAGTTCAAAGGCACATGAAATTCTAAGTAATAAAATACACATTCTTATTTGATATCAGCTTCTAACACCAACTATATTTTTCAATGATTAGGCAACTTTCTTAAGCTAACTTCCTAAACCTGCTTTTTAGTTCCTCTCTAAAAACCAAGGTCATGTTGATTAAGAGGAGGAAAACTTAGATCTTCTGGTGAGGTAAATTTATAATAAACTATTATTTCATCCACATAAAACCTCTGTAATTTATATTCCACAAAAAGATTACTTAATCATGATCAAATAGCAATATACGGTTCTCTCATTTAAAAATTAAAAATAAACACCAATATATCTAGCACATTTCTTTAACATATTATTCTATATTATCCTAAGTGAATTAAAGACCACATAGAAATTATAAGACCTTTACCGCTAAAATACTTTGAAGATTACACTGTCTTTTCAACATGGTAATTTTATGAAGAAGTCAAGAGACTGGGCTGTAGAACAGCTAGACGGCTAGAAGTCTCAGTAACACAAAGTTCCTAATTTGTCTAACATCCTTTTAACCACAGGTTAGAAGAATTATGAAGTTAAATTTTTAACAGTGTAAAAATAGACTACTTATGAAAAAAGTTGCAAGAGTCATGAAATATGAATTATTACGGACTTTATTTTTTAAAAGAATACTTACGACTACTTCCAAGTTCTTCAAACAGGAACTTCACCTTTTCCCACTCTGTAGAATTTTTGTTATCGGGAAGATTCAATGGAACAAAAGCACTATGAAGGAGAAAATAACTCTTTAATGGTTTTAAGGACAAAAGGTCAAATAAAAGGAAATGACCTGAAACTCAATTTTTAGTAATTTTTTAAACCAAGATCAACTTTCCCCCCAAAAGAATGAGCAAATCAAATCTGCACCAAGTACAGAGAGGTGTGAGAAGTTGCTTATCTATGTGTTTACCATATCACAAATTTGTTTTAATGGTTTAATTACTGTATTCAGTATAATTACTTTCCTTTGTAATCCTGTGTATTTTATTTTTTGCATTTAAAACTATTTTGAGAAGGAGCCATAGGCTCAAGATGGTCAAAAAGGTCCACAGCACAAAACAGGTTAAGAATTCCTTCGTTAAATCAGGAGAACAGAATATAAATATTAAGTAATGATTTCAGTATATTTATATGCATAAAAAAGAACAGAAAGGAAATACACCAGAATTAGCAGTAAATATCTCATTGTAGAATCAGGGGTGCTTTTTACTTTCTTCTTAGTATTTTTCTGTATCCTTCAAGATTCTACCTAATATACATAATGAAAGTAAGTAGTTTCTATTTATTTTTCAATCGACAGCTGAGAGAAAGAGAGAGACAGACAGACAGAAAGGCGCTTTATTATCTAGCTCAGAAGCAAGAAGAGATTAAAGGAGAGGGCTCAGTATCCCTTAGATTGTGTATACGGAGAATCAAATAGGAATGTAAGAAGTAACTCTAATATTACCTCCTTTCCAACCTAATTTTAATTGTAAGCAAAGCAGTAACATCTATCCTTTTTTGTGATGAAGAAATACTGCATGAGTTCACCTATTATATATTAAAGTACCTGCTCGGATAATGTAAGTAAAACAAAGTAATTATTCTAATTTTTAAAAATTTCAAAAACCTTTACTCCTTGGTACTACCGATACTTTTTATTCTTATAAAAAGATGAATCATCAGACATGTCATGAGGTTACTTAAATTTCTAACTATTTGCACTGACATCAGTTTACTACACTCTTCTCAATCGTGGAGATTTACTTCTCACTACTTTTAGAAAGAAAAGTGATTACTCACAGGGATAGAGCAATAAATGTAAAGAGCTCATTATCTGCTGCCCTGGTTATAAAATCAAAAACAATTAAATAAAAGCAGAGGGTGGAATCAAAAAACAAACTCTTGCATATTATACTTCTATAATGATATTAACTTATATATTAGCATTGAAACAAAAATATAAATCAAGCAAGAAAAAACTACCTATGTAATAGCCCTCTATTTTATTTGAACAGTTTTTTCCAGATATATATATATATATATACATTTTTTGAAAAGTATATTTTGCACTTGTTAGTTGGAATAACCACTTCTGTGAATATGGGGAAAAACTTCTATGTTGTATAAAATATCATCTAAAGTCTATTAAAATAGACATACGTGTCACAAATAACTAAAACTAGAATTCCTACTTAGAACATTCAGTATCTATGTCAGTTTTAGGTAATCAGACGTTCTGTCCAGTGGTAGAAGAAAAGCAATTAGCTCTCTCGATCTTGACACTTTCATGTTCTAGCGGCTGAGCAGGGCTCTTGAGCAGTTCAAATATTTAATGAAGAATAACACCAGAGGAAACTTGACTTGACCAAAAAATTAAAATAATAATAATAATAATAATAATAATAATAATAATAATAAAAGGTTAAATGGCCCAAACTACGGCCAGAACGACTTCGGGAAAATACTTATTCTGAAGCAATCAGCAGAGTGCTGACATCTCAGCACTGTTAATTTAGGTACAGCTAGAGCGGCAAAAGCACAAACCCAAAGCAGCTTCCTCAGCCCCCTGGCCACCAGCGCTGTAGAATCCAAGGAACAGACATAAAATGCCTTCTCATAAACTAAGAGTAACATCCATAAGCAGAATTCAAACGAGTTACAACTAAAGATGTCTATATGTCCTGGGCAATAATACTCAAAACATTTAACAACCAATATGGCAAAGGCATTAACCAATCAACGGACGCTGGCCTTGGTCCTGAAGACCCTGCTAACCCGGGCTTTACCCTTTGACCGGGCTGAGGGTGAGGTAAGAGACTCAGGAAGGTGGAGCATTTCAACCTTTTAACAACCAGAAGGGCCCAAGCAATGTTCAGGGCCAAATACCAGCCCCGAAGACAAAGACCTGCCGGGAGCACCTGCTAACAGATGAAGAGGCTGCTTCAGCCAGACGAGCCTAGACCACAGCCAGAGTCATTTTGAAGGGGAGGCAGCAGTTTATAAGATTCTCAGGCCTTTACCAAATGGTGACGGTCCTCAAGTAACCGAGAGTGTAATGGGATTTGTGTGGTAGAAAGGTACAGATACTTTCTTCATCTCAGTCCCTCTCAAAAAACTGGATACAGAGAACCTCAGCTTTCAAAGACACACAATGCTAGATCAAGATAAGAACCGGAATCTCGTGAGATTATAAATTTCCCTTAGGCTCTTAATAATAAAACTGCTTAGAATAAATATTTTACATCCCATCTGACTGAGTGCATTAGCTTAATACAGATTATCTCTTCAGGAAGAGACAAAGGAAAGGCTAATGAATTTCAGTGGGTATGGAATTGAAATGATGAATTCAGCAGAACTGAAAATAAGATTTTCACCTCCTACACTCAAATGCCAAGTCCTATTTATCTTCCAAATAGCCTGTGTCTTCCCCTCTGCTCTCCGTAACTACTCTAGTTCAGGCCCTCACCTTTCACCTGAACTACAACAGTGGCCACTAAGTGGCCTTCCCAGCTACCATTTATATCTCGCTCCCTGACCAACTCCCAAATGCCCCTTCTGACGCGTCCTTCAGTGCTACGACCAATTCACAAGTATTTGCTTTCCCGCATTCACACACCAACACATACACATCTGCCCTGCCTTTCAGTTGCTCAGCAGGATAAAACACAACGTCTTAAACACTCTAAGTAAGACCCAGAGTCCACCTTTGTGGCTAAGGTCATGGTCTGTCACTTGCCACCGCAAACACTTGCAATGTCACATCTCACTTTTTTTTTTTTTTGTACCGAGGGAGGGAGGATTAAATTTACATTGTACTTTTTATATCATTCTTTAACTATTCCATGCTAACTTCAGTCTCTCAGTTACCATGTTATAGACTCAACCGTGTCCCCTCCCCCCAAAACTACTATGTTGAAGCGCTAACCCCCAATGGGAACGGTACTTGGATACAGGGCCTTCGTAAGGTAATTAAGGTTAAATAAGGCCCTAAGGGTGAGGCTCTGATCCGATGGGATTGGTGTCCTTGTAAGAAGAGGAAGAGACACCAGGGCTCTCTCTCCCCGCCGCCAGCAGAGGACAGGCCGTGTGAGGACACCGTGAGAAGGTGACCGTCCACAAGCCAAGGAGAGAGCTCCCACCAGAAACCAAACTCACTGGCACCTTGACTGTAGACTTCTAGCCTCCAGAACTGTGAGAAAACAAGTGTCCACCATTTAAGCTAGCCAGCCTGAGGTATTTTGTTAAGGTAGCACAAGTAGACTAATACAGATTTTGGTACCATGAAGCAGGTTGCTACTTTGTAACAAATACCTAAAAAATGTGCATGTGACTTTGGTACCCAGTGATGGGGAGAGGCCTGAAGAGTTTTGAGGTTGCATGCCAGAAAAAGCCTAAGCTGCCTTGAAGGGGCTATTGATAAAAATGTGAATGTTAAAGGCAATTCTGTTGAGGACTCAGAAAGAAAAGAGGAGCGCCATAGAGAACACCTCTATCACCTTGGAGAAGACATACATCACCATGAATGGAATGCTGGTAGAAATATGGACACTAAAGGTCATTCTGGGGAGCTCTCAGCTGGAAATGCGGAACATGTTAATGGAAACTGAAAGAAAGGAGATCCTTATTAGAAAGCGACAGAGAGCTTGGTTGAATTGTTTTGTAGTGTTTTATGGAAGGCAGAACCTGTAAGAGATAAAATGGGATATTTAGCTGAAGAGAATTCCAAGCAAAGTGCTGGAAGAAGCTGGGTGGTTTCTCCTTACCATTTATAGTAAAGGGAGAGAGCAGAGAGGTAGGTTAAGCAGAAAGGAAGAAGCCTATCCATACTGCAAAAAATGGGAAAGGATGTTCCAAGAGTGTGGCTGAGCCACCATCTGGCAAGGAGATCAGTGTGGGTGGAAACCATGGATTTCATCAGCTATCTCAGCAGAAGACAGGAAGAGAGACAGAGTGACACTAGCAGAGGCACGGCCAGCTGGAACTAAGGGAACAGAGATGAGACAGAATAAAGGGAGGCTATGAGACTCTGGGGATTCTACAGGACAGGGTGATACTTATTTCGCTGAGAACATGCTTTATCCTTCAAGAAAACCCAAGAATGACCCCAAAGGCAATTCAGTTATCACCAGGGCTGCCACTTCTACTGCCCCAAGGGGGCAAGGCTGTTTCCTCCTCAATTTCAGAGGACAGGGTACCCCCCGCCCTCCGCTCAGCTTTAGCTGCCAGGGAGCTGCTGCAGAGTCAAGGGGGCAGGACCCACACCCAGGATCAAGGGGGTGGGGCCGCTGCCTAGGGCCATGGCAGTGACCTGCCCCTCGGGGGCCTGCAGGGCAGAGCATCCATCCAAGATGCTTACTCTTGAGCCTTAAGGTCTGAGGGAATTTGCCTTGCTAGGTTTTGAACCTGCTTGGCTCCCATCACTTTTTCTTTCCGATTTCTCCCTTTTAGAATGGAAATGCCTATCCTATGCCTTTCCCACCTTGTATCTTGGAAGCACATAACTTGTCCAGTCGCACAGGTTCACTGCTGGGGAAGAATTCTGACTCAGGAGGAATCAGTCTCACCCACACCTGATCTAGATGATGTTTAGATGAGACTTAGGACTCAGACTGGATGCTGGGTTAAGACTTTGGGCGCTTGTTGGGATGAAGTAAATGCATTTTGTGTGTGAGAAGAACATGAATTTTGGGGGGCCAGAGAACAGAGTATAGACTGAACTTGTCCTCACAAAATTCATGCTGACGCCCTACCCCCCAACGGGATGGTATTTGGATACAGGGCCTTCAGGGAGGTAATTAAAGTTGAATGAGGTCGTAACGGTGGGACCCTAGCCCAACGGGATTGGCGTCCCTACAAGAAGAAGAGGAGACCCTGGAGATACTCTCTCCCCCGTGAAGCACAGAGGAAAGACCAGGTGAGGACACGGTGAGAACGACACCGTCCCTGAGCCAGGAGGAGAGTCCTCACCAGAAACCAGACTTGCCCACACCCTAACCAGGACGTCAAGCCTCTACAACTGTGAGAAGATAAACGCCTGCTGTTCACGGCAGCGTGAGGAGACTAATACAGGTGACCCTTGAACAATATGGGGCTTAGTGGCACCAACCCTCCACGCAGTCAAAAGTCTGAGCGTCGACTTACACTCGGCCCCCCCAGGCCTGGTCCCACCACGTCCACAGTTCCTCAGCACCCACAGCTCCACCAATCACGCAGTACTGTAGTGTTTACTACTGAGAAACACCCACGTGTAAGTGGACCTGCACAGGTCAAACCCATGTGTTCAGGGGTGAAGCATACATTACACCTGCTGTTCATCCTTTTCCTAGTCTGCTGCCCAACTTCCACTCCATCAAATTTTGATTCCGAGATTACTTCCTCTTATGTCTTACCTGATTCCGCAAGGCAGAACCTGCTACTCCACCATCAACACCTGGCATCCATCTCTTATTAGAGCCCTCAAGTATTGTAACTCAGGTTATCTATTTGCATCTCTCCCCATGTGAACCTTGAGGACAAACATCACGACCCTCCAACCTTATTCCCAAGACTACCCAACCCACAGGAGTTCCAAGTGTTAGCGGCGTGAATTGGTTAAACCTAGACCACGTTTTTGCCATAAAATTATCTACCGTTTTATCAGAAAAAAAATACATCACTTAACAAAAACTAGAAATGTGTCACCTTCAAGAAAGTTTCAGGAAATGCAGTCAATCACTTAAGCTAAATGTACCTCATTCAAATGCTCACACACGGTAATGAGAACAACACTGCCCTAGATAACCAAACACTGCTTGTCTTTTAGTCACAAACTTCTGGCTTGTGAAACAGAGGAGTCCACACACCCTCCCCTACATCAGTGTCCTGGGCAGATGCCTTCACCTCAAATACGGAGGAGAAAATAAAGGCGATCAGAGAGGAACTCCTTCACTTGCCCACCAAACCTATGCACCTTCCTGGAACTCTTTTCATTCTTATCCCTCTCAGAACCACGGAGGAAACGTCCTTCCCCCCTGACCGGAGCCTCCCACTGCCTGAGTGCTTTGGACGCCCTTCCTGCTCTCCTGTTACCCCCCCGACAGCCAACGCCATCAACTCCACCAAAACAGGGTCCCGGTTCTAAGAAAGGCAGGAGTACCGCACAGCAGTCATTCAGCTTACTGCCCCCACTTTACACAGGATGAAGCTCATTTTCCTCACTGGGTGTTGCTACTGGAAAAGAGCAGAGACTAAAACTCGAGTGTCCTAACGCCTGATCTGGCGGCTTACCCCGAACCTTCTCCTGAGCGTTCCTAAGACTTAACCGTGAAGCAAGCTGAGCTTGACGCTCCCTCTCCAAAGCGGCTCCTCCTTCAGATGTGCCCGTGGACGACAACTTCACCCTTCCTGCGTGGTAAAGAATTCGGCCTTGCCCCCAAACGAGGTCTGACTTTTGCCCGTGATTCTGGGATGTCGTCCGTGTCAGACCTGATAGGAGTGTCTGTGTTTAGGACAGGGGATGGCCACACCCAACCTTAGGTGGTGGCCAGAAAGACCAACATGTGGTTAGGGTGGGGCTTTGGGCCAGTGGCATCAGCGGGGGCTGACAGAACCAGGCGGGCGGTCAGTCACTCAGACACACCTGCGTGAGAGGGTCTCAATAAAAACGCCAGGCACCAAGGCTCACGCGAGCCTCCCTGGCTGGCAATACAAGTATTCCCCCAGCTTTTTGAACGTTTACTTTATACCACTTCACTTTTACTAAAGACCTACATTAGCACCTATTTTCAGTAACCAAAAGAAATCTGAAGGATCGTCACTTTTATGAAAAAGGCAAAAAGCAGAGACGACGTCAGTGCTGGTTCCGGAGTGAGCTGCTGCAGAGGCGGCGAGCAGTGCGCCCAGAGCAGAGCGCGCGGCCCCACCAGGCTCCTTCCCGGGGACCACGCTCTGCATCTCAGCCATCAGCCACCACAGCTCTGACCTTTGTCTGTGGGCATCTGTGCTTCACCCCATTTATCTTGCGCGTCCGTGAGCAAGATGTGTCCTAAGGTCACTGCTTCTTCCCTTTACGCCTTCTCAGTTCAGGAAAGGTTTCATAGGAACCGTCTACTTTTGGATGGCAGGGGAAACCTGTACTCCACGCACGTTGTCAGACATGCAAGCCAGAAGGGGAATGCGTCCCGAGGACAACACACGCTTCACATCTGCAATCTTCCCAGCCTCTGTCCTATGCATCTCTTAAAAGGTTGATTTTAGTCTGTATTCTTTACCTGTAATAGATGGTAACCATGAATATAACTGCTTTTGGTGAGTTCTGTGAATCCTTCTAGAGAATTATCAAAGCTGAGGGTGGTTTTAGGAACCCCCCAAAGCTTGCGGTTGGTTTCAGAAGTGAGAGAAGTGCCCCTCAGACTCCGCAGCTGGGCTAACTCCAGGTGTGTCCTCCATGCCTTTCTCTCTCGTACCCCCCGTACCTGACCTACCAGAAGATCCTGCCGGCTCTCTCCCCAAAAGACAGGCAGGATCCAATCACTGCCGCTGCCATCCTGTCTTGCCTGGGTTACTGAACAGACCTCATGTCTCCTGCCTTACCCTCCCCAAAGTCAACCCTCGAAACACCACCCGGAGATCTCTGCAAAATGTCGATCATGTCACTCCACGACCAGACCCCCGGCACAGCTTCCCACTCCTCGAGAATAAAGGCCAGAGTCCTGGCAACGGCCCCTGATGCCCCGCTCGGTTCGGCAGCTCCGGCCCCTCTAACCGCACCTTCAGCTACTCCCGCCTCCGCCCCTCCACTCCAGCCGCCCTGCTTTCCTCACTTTGTCTCGAACGTGCCAGACGCTCTCCTGCTTCGGGGCTGTCTACCTGCTTTTGCTCTGACTGCAACGCTCTTCCCTCCACATGTGTTCACGGCTCCTGCACCTCCTTCAAGTGTCTTCTCACCCTACCTTCTCAGCAGTGCCTTCCCCGAAAATGTCACGCCCCCCAACACAAACTATTTTCTTCGTCCGCTCCCCTAACCCCTATTGAACGTACGCTCCGTGAGAAGAAGGAACTGTCTCTTCTATTAATCGCTGTTTCCCCAGCGCCTTGTACAGTATCTGGAACACATCAGGAACACAGTAAGTATTTGGAAAATAAGTGACTATTTTATTGTTCAAAATATCTGGTCAAACCGTCACTTCTCGTTATTAGTGGATTTGCAAGGAGCTGTTTGCTTCACTTTTAATACACTGCTTCTAAATAAATAAATATTATGTAGACGATCAGTTAAAGCTTATTAAAATCATACAAAATGTAAACTCTCTAGGACTGAAGATGATTTTCCATGCAAAGAACCAACAAATTTCAGAAGAAACTTC
Organism: Eschrichtius robustus; assembly: GCF_028021215.1. Lineage (NCBI taxonomy): Eukaryota > Metazoa > Chordata > Mammalia > Artiodactyla > Eschrichtiidae > Eschrichtius > Eschrichtius robustus. The sequence goes on from NC_090832.1 coordinate 114,302,471, forward strand.
AGGAACCCTTTTGTCTGGGAAAGATATCCTGGCTGTTGTAAAGATTTGTGGTTTTACTGACGGTTCTCAGTCATGTTCTAAATCAGGAGCTGGCCAACTACTGACTGCCCATGTTTGTAAAGTTTTACTGGCACTCAGTCACGTCCTTTGGTTTATGTATTGTCTGTGATTAGAGCTACAGGATGAGAGTTGAGCAGTGCCACATGGACCCCTAACCTGAAATATTTACTATCTACCCTTTAAGAAAAGTTTGCTGATCTCTATTTAGATTTACAGATAAGGGACCTGAACACTGACAAAGCAAATTCACCTAACTATATCTGGCTTAATTTAAAAAGCCAAAAAAGACTTTAAAACATATATTTAAGAGCTAAAATAAATAGCAAAACCACTAAAATGTGTCCTTTCAGCAAGTACTCTTTTTCATGACATATCAAGGCAAGAAAGGAACCTAAAAATGTACTTTGACTATAGAACATATGCATTCTAAGAACTCCTAGAACTACAAAAAGTTACTGCCCAATTTTATTCCCACCACAAATTGTATTTGATAATTTTTTTTTATTTATTGAAAATTCTGAGACCAAATTACAAGCAGAAACTTTAAAAAACTTATTAGCACCTCATATATTTCCCAACATAAAAAACAGAATTATCAAGATCTATTTTAACAAAGATAAATGTCTTCCATTAACATGGACAAATGTTTTCCAAAAAGAAAACTTTAAATGTATAAAAAGTGTGCAAAATTTTATTGCCATTAGTTTATAAAAACTTAAGGAAGAAGAATTAATAACGAGCTCATTGACAAAGTTTAATTCAAAGATTTAAAGACTGATGCATCAAATCTGAAAAGATATCCAGACAAGGATTTTTCATCAAAGTGTTGTTTATAAAAATGGAAAAACTGCTACCATCGTAAGAATCAAAGTAGTCATCACTAGAAGATCAAATAAACTGTTGTATCCTAAGAAGGAAATGCAATACAGACAAAATTGATGGATATACATTCACTATACTGAAGAGATGTCAACCAGTGGATTACCAAGAATCCCATAAAACATAATCACATTTGTGTAAAATTACAACATGGAAGGTTATATGGGAGAAGGGGCTTTCCGCATGTATTTGAGCACATAAAAAATGTCTAGACAGAGCATTGTAGAAAAAAAGGTTAATTATGGTTATTGTTTGTTGGTGATATAAAAGGTAGTAGTTTGTACTTCTTTTTTAGATTTTCTTAATTTTCTTTCCATGAGTCTTTATTATTATTATTATTATTATTATTATTATTATTGTTAAAATAATGCTATTTCCATTTTCAGGAAAACAAAAATCAAGACTTACCCAACTAAAAGAAGTAGTGCACAAATCACAACAAATCCGAAAGTATACTTGAATGCCGTTTTAATTTGCTAGATGTCAAGGGAGAAAAAATATTCCATTTAGTAAGACTTTTAAAATATAAAATATTCTCAGCTATAGTGTAACGGCACTTTCATATCCTATGCACATTTATATTCAACTGTGTAAAGCTCCCCTTGTTGAAAAGCAAATCTTAAAATTTAAAGAAAACAACGTATATACCACATCTTAAGTATCTATCAAACTACACTAGATTTTTTAAATCTTTTCAATGGTTAGACCTTGTGAAAAGCAGACACCTAAAGCACAATTAACTCTCCAATGGGAGAATTAATAGTAATTAATTTACTTTAGTAAAATTACCACAATATTTAATAAAATATTTCTCAAAACAGGGAGCATTCAGAATCCACAATGCCCCTACCCCAATTCACCAAAATGGGTTAAGTAATAATTAATAATTACAATAAATATTTAATTTACATATGTTTGTATATCTCATATATAAAACATATATTTATATATACTTATTATATAAGATCCCACGAGGCATGGCCAAAAAATAATAAATAAATAAATAAACAAATAAGTGTCATGAGACGGATGATGGTATCATTAAAAAAAAAAAAGAAATTAACTTTATGCTTTATATGATGAATTCTTATTCACAAATACCTGAAGTAAAGGTAAGGAGGGTCAACCAAAAGGGATGGGGAAGATGTGCTTTAGAAGAAGTAAAGAGAAGAGAAGAGAAAGCGTTTATCTCATTCAGTTTTCAACAGTAAACTGGTGACCAGCCACTCTACCTTACATACCGTGGGTTTTCAAATGTAGAGTTACATAGTATCTGCAAACAATAATTTGACTTTCTTTATAAATATTTCAGCATACTATTTTTTTTTCTCTAACAAATTGCACTGATTACCACTCTGGGAATCATTTAAAATACTGTTGAAGTACTTTGCTCATGATCTTAATGCAAATGCTTTAAGGTTTTAATAAACACGGCTATGCATAATGCTGGCTTTTGAGTGAATATATTTCTGTATTTAAATACAAAACAAAAACAAGGTATAAAACAAATTCCTATAACTCAATAAAAAGACAAAAAAAATTTATTCCTTTTCTGCTGCTTTTTTCCCCTGAAATCAGAAACAAAGTGTTCGATTTTCGCAAATACCCTTCAACATACAATTTCTTCGAGGACCTATTAAATTACTATTTATTAACAGATGTGCTGATTCTAAACCACCAATGCAATCTAGAGATAGGCCCAACTCAGTTATACTGCATTAATGTACTTTTAAGATGCTCCTGAATTCTATCTGCTAATGTTTTAGTGAAGATTTTTATACCAAGACTTAAGTGACCTTGATCTGCAGTTTTGGGCGTGCACGTGTGCTCTACTAATCAGGTTTCTGTATCAGTGTTACCACGGACTAGTAAGACCGGTCTGCAAATGTTCCTCCTTTATGCCCTAGAACAGGGGTCAGCAAACTACATCCTGTGGGCCACACGCAGCCCCCTTCCTACTCCACATCACACTCGCTGAGTCCTGTCTCTGGCTACTTTCACACTACGACCACAGAGCTAAGTGGCCGAGACAGAGTCTGTAAGGCCTACGAAGCCTAAGATATTTACAACCTGACCTTTTACAGAAACAAGCCTGCAGACCCCTGCTCTAGAACTGCTCTGAAACAACAGTCTCAAGTCCCATGTGGTTCCTGAGCACCTGGGATATGGCTGGTTGGAACTGGCGTGTGCTGTAAGTGTAAAATGCACTCTAAATTTCAGAGTGTGACAAAATGTAATGTCTCATTACTAACATGTTTTTGACTATTTGAAATAATAATACTTGCAACATATTACATTAAATACAATGTGTCATGAAAAATAATTTCAACTGCTCTTTCTACTTATTTTAATGTGGCTACTAGAAAATTTAAAATTTCACATGTGGATTACACTATATTTCTATTAGACAACACCGCTCTAGAATAAATTCAAAGTCACATCACTCTCTGAAAAAGAAGGAAATAATCTTTTTCCCCCTAAACTGAGACCTGTGAATTAAAGCTACTCACAGTGCATTTCCCAGTGTCATCGTCATCCTTTTCTTCATAGTAGAAGTAGACAAAAGGGATCCATAAGAACACACAGAATAATATAACAGAATATAAGGCTGCGGAAAGAAATAATAAGCTGAGTTAAAATAAAACACATGAACTGAATAGCTGTTTCATACATATATGTACACACACACACACACACACACTCCCCATCCGATCCCTAGAACCGTAACTCTATACGTATATGTAACATCCAAAATCAGCCTTTTCTGACCCCCCTTCCAAGAAATCAACACCACTATTACATAACAAATCATAATTCAAGTTAACTATGGGGCAATTTTTAGCAATAATCATGATAGTAACTGTGCCAATAAATTGTGGCAGCTAACATCTCAGGTCTCACTATGTACTCACCAGTGCTAAGAACTTTCTGTGAACCATCTCATTTAAATAAACTTTAACTTTTGTCTTCCTTCCACCTTAATACTGAGTACAGCTGACACATCTGCCAGTCACTCAAGTTAAAGAAACAATTATAATTGATACTGCATTTTTGATACAAATCATTTCCCTAATCTAAGTTTAAAACATGCAGTGTTATGAAACTGATCTTATAACAAATCAAGATAGAGAAAAAGTAAGAACAGTAAAACCAGATTCAAAGTTAACTAACATGAATTTCTATTTATCTGCTTTAAAATAACGTTAGATTTGAGATACTTTCAACCAGTAGTCAGTCAATCAAAATATTTCTTTTAATTCAATACAGAACTTAAAATTTGAACAGCAAAAGATATAGTATTTAAAATAAAAACAACATAAACAGCTTTTTGAGACTTAACAAATCCACCTAAGAAACCTGGCCTTAAAACCTTCTGTGTATTTACATTTATTTGCATATACATAAGTTCATGGAAAATAGTGATGACATAATTATATAAAGCAACCACAGGATGATAATCATTATATGCCTTTATTTAAAAAAAAGTATTTGTTAGTAATGTATAATAAACCCCAAATTACTTATTCTCTTGGAAGGAACGACTGTATGAGTTACAGAGGTTTTAAACATGATCTAAATACCTGCTAGCACCATCTCATTTATCTGGAGGCCACTTACGAAACAGCCCCCACTAACTGCAACACAGTTAAAAAAAAACCTCAGAACAGGGCCCTAAATAACTGACAGAAAAATCAGTTAATTTATACTGGCCAATCACAAAATGACTGTCAGCATACTGAATTTTGGCACTAGAGATATTCAGTGAAATTTATGCAATCTTTTAATATTATGAGAAACTAATAATGACAGTAAATCTTTAAGGGTAATGAATATTGGTATTTCTACTACAAACCAGAGAGTAGTCAGTATTAACATTTCTATTACAAATCTAAGAGCCAGTGGAAATAAACAAGTACTCAAAAAAGTAACCAAGGGCTTCCCTGGTGGCACAGTGGTTGAGAATCTGCCTGCCAATGCAGGGGACACGGGTTCGAGCCCTGGTCTGGGAAGATCCCACATGCCGCGGAGCAACTAGGCCCATGAGCCACAACTACTGAGCCTGCGCGTCTGGAGCCTGTGCTCCGCCACAAGAGAGGCCGCGATAGTGAGGCCCGCGCACCGCGATGAAGAGTGGCCCCCACTTGCCACAACTAGAGAAAGCCCTCGCACAGAAACGAAGACCCAACACAGCCATAAATAAATAAATTAATTAAAAAAAAAAAAAGTAACCAAAATAAGTATTCTAAAAGCTTCAAAAAATTAAACATAAGGGGAAAGTACTATAAATCACCCTAAACACCATACCAATATTATGATTGAAATAATCAAATAATCTGTACAGAGCAGGAAAAACCCTAAATTAGGACAACAGAGTACAGTGGGCTGACAGCCACATGCCAAAAACTCTGATAAACTGACAGACACAGTAAGGTTTGGCTTCAGCCTCAGTACACCATTTGTGTCTACTACTTGGTGGCCTAGGCCTTCACACAGCCAAAGAGCCTAATGACTATTTCATAAGCATTCCTGGTATTCCTGAACTTGTGTGATCAATGACCTTGTAAATGCCTAAGTTACCATTATACTCATTTAGCATAACAAGGTATAAAATTAACTCCTATAAATAAAATACAAATAACCCACTTTTAAAAATAGACAAAAGACAAACAGATACTTCATCACAGAAGATATACAAAATGGCCAATAAGCACTTTTAACAGGTGCTCACCATCATTGATCATCAGGAAGATGCAAACTAAACCTGTAATGAGATACTACAGACCCACTAGGATGGCTAAAATTAAACTGACAATACCAAGTGTGGCCAAGAATGCAGAACAACAGACATTCCCATACTTTGCTAGAGGGAGTGTAAAACAGCACAACACTGTAGAAGACTGTTCAGTAGTTTCTTACCAAGTTAAACATATACCTACCATATGACTGAACAATTCTATTCCCCCAGCAATGAAGTGCAGCGACATATGCAAAGTCTTTCTGACCAGAGAAGCCTGCCTGAGTTGCCGAGTCCAGGGCTCCTACTGGGGACTTAGGATATAGGCACATTTGCCTGAGTGACCAGCTATGATGACCAAATACAGACCCCGAGAAGGAAAGCAAGTAGTCACCATAAATCACACCACAAACAGGCTAAACAGGTTGGACTGTGTGGTTCCAGGCCGTACGCAGCTGTACAGAACCGTTCAGCAATGACTAACATTAGGGAACATCCAAGGGCCAGATTCCCAGTATTGGTCCAGTGTCAGCCACACCAGCAGGTCCTCCTACAGATACGTGAGAATTAAACAATATCGGGTCTGACTCACAACAAGAAAGTTGACAGCAACATTACTAACAGTGATCAAAAACTGGAATCGATCCAAATGTCCATCAACAGGTGAACGGATACGCTGAGTGGTACAGCCATACAAATGACTACTGTACAGCAATAAGAAAGAATAAACTATGAACACATGTGATGAGGATGAACCTCACAGACCTTAAACTGAATAAAAGCAGCACAGACACAAGAATACATCTTCTAGGGTTGAACTTAAGGAAGTTCGAGAACTAGCAAAACCGGTTTATTACAACCCAAACCAAAAAAGTAGTTGGGGCAGCTACTGACTATAAAGAGACATGAGGATGTACAGCAACCAAAAATCTCATATGTTGCTGGTAGGAATATCCAGAAAAGACAATTTCTAGGAACCAACTCCTGGAGGAAGGAAATGGGGAAGACACAATTCTGAAGAGACTCTTAACATCCCCTCAGTCTGGCACTGCTCTAAGTCTTTGTTTCCCTGACACCACATTCTAAGCTACCTTCTGGTTATCGGACTGTTCTCTCTCAGCGTCCTTCAAAAAGATTTCTTCCTTTAGCCTGTAAATGTTAAACTGTAAAGAAGGAATTAAATTAACATTTTTATGTGTTTCGGATCAGTTCTAATGCCAAGTTGGACTTACATCAATATATCTGTAAATGGAAAAAAAAAAAATGCTGCTACCACTATCATCAAACAGAGAAACTGCTTCGTTTAAAGCTCTACTTCAGCCTCATGGGCTTCCTCCCTGCAGAGCCTGGGAGCGACAGCCCTCCCCTCGCACCTGACTGGGCCTCTGGGGTGAGGAGGTGCTACACGAAAGGAAATCTGAGCCACAGAGAGGTACACTGCCTGGTCCAAGATCACAGAACTACCATGTGGCTGACAGGGTCTCGGTGCTCCGGCTAGGTGTCAGGTCTGAGCCTCCGAGGTGGGAAAGCTGAGTCCACGACATTGGACCACTAGAGACCTCCTGGCCCCACGTGATATCCATCGGCGAGAGCTCTCCCAGAGATCTCCATCTCAACGCTAAGACCCAGCTCCACTCAACGACCAGCAAACTCCAGTACTGCACACCCCTTGCCAAACAGCTAGCAAGACAGGAACACAACCCCACCCATTAGCAGAGAGGCCACCTAAAATCATACTAAGTTCACAGACACCCCAAAACAAACCACCGGGCGTGGTCCTGCCCACCAGAAAGACAAGATCCAGCCTCATCCATGAGAACACAGGCACCACTCCCCTCCACCAAGAAGCCTACACAACCCACTGAACCAACCTTACCCACTGGGGACAGACACCAAAAACAGCAGAAACTACGAACCTGCAGCCTGTGAAAAGGAGACACCAAACACAGTAAGATAAGCAAAATGAGAAGACAGAAAAACACACAGCAGATGAAGGAGCAGGGTAAAAACACACCAGACCTAACAAATGAAGAGGAAATAGGTAGCCTACCTGAAAAAGAATTCAGAGTAATGATAATAAAGATGATCCAAAATCTTGGAAAGAGAATGGAGAAAATACAAGAAACGTTGAACAAGGACCTAGAAAACCTAAAGAGCAAACAAACAATGATGAACAGCACAATAGATGAAATTTAAAATTCTCTAGAAGGAATCAATAGCAGAATAACTGAGGCAAAACAATGGATAAGTGACCTGGAAGAAAAAATAGTGGAAATAACTACCGCAGAGAAGAATAAAGAATGAAAAGAATTAAGTAGAGTCTCAGAGACCTCTGGGACAACATTAAACGCACCAACTTTTGAATTAGAGGGGTCCCAGAAGAAGAAGAGAAAAAAAAAAGGGACTGAGAAAATATTTTAAGAGATTATATTGAAAGACTTCCCTAATATGGGAAAGGAAACAGTCAATCAAGTCCAGGAAGCACAGAGAGTCCCACACAGGATAAATCCAAGGAGAAACATGCCAAGACATATATTAATCAAACTATCAAGCATAAAATACAAAGAAAAAATATTAAAAGCAGCAAGGGAAAAAAAACAAATAACATAACCCATAAGGTTAACAGCTGATCTTTCAGCAGAAACTCTGCAAGCCAAAAGGGACTGGCAGGACATATTTAAAGTGATGAAAGGGAAAAACCTACAACCAAGATTACGAGACCCAGCAAGGATCTCATTCAGATTTGACAGAGAAATTAAAACCTTTACGGACAAGCAAAAGCTAAGAGAATTCAGCACCACCAAACCAGCTTTACAACAAATGCTAAAGGAACTTCTCTAGGCAAGAAACACAAGAGAAGGAAAACACCTACAATAACAAACCCAAAACATTTAAGAAAATGGGAATAGGAACATACATATCGATAATTACCTTGAATGTAAATGGATTAAATGCTCCCACCAAAAGACACAGGCTGGCTGAATGGATACAAAAACAAGACCCATATATATGCTGTCTACAAGAGACCCACTTCAGACCTAGAGACACATACAGACTGAAAGTGAGGGGATGGAAAAAGATATTCCATGCAAATGGAAATCAAAAGAAAGCTGGAGTAGCAATTCTCATATCAGACAAAATAGACTTTAAAACAAAGACCATTACAAGAGACAAAGAAGGACACTACATAATGATCAAGGGATCAATCCAAGAAGATATAACAATTGTAAATACTTATGAACCCAACATAGGAGCACCTCAATACATAAGGCAAATGCTAACAGCCATAAAAGGGGAAAGCGACAGTAACACAATCATAGTAGGGGACTTTAACACCCCACTTTCACCAATGGACAGATCAACCAAAATGAAAATAAATAAGGAAACACAAGCTTTAAATGACACATTAAATAAGATGGACCTAGTTGATATTTATAGGACATTCCATCCAAAAACAACACAATACACTTTCTGCTCAAGTGCTCATGGAACATTTCTCCAGGACAGATCATATCTTGGGTCACAAATCAAGCCTTGGAAAATTTAACACAATTGAAATCATACCAAGTATCTTTTCCAACCACAACGCTTTGAGACTAGATATCAATTACAGGAAAAAATCTGTAAAAAATACAAACACATGGAGGCTAAACAATACTAAATAACCAAGAGATCACGGAAGAAATCAAAGAGGAAATTAAAAAATACCTAGAAACAAATGACAATGAAAACACGACAACCTAAAACCTATGGGATGTAGCAAAAAAGCAGTTCTAAGAGGGAAGTTTATAACAATACAATCCTACCTCAAGAAACAAGAAACATCTCAAATAAACAACCTAAACTTAGACCTAAAGCAATTAGAGAAAGAAGAACAAAAAAACTCCAAAGTTAGCAGAAGGAAAGAAATCATAAAGATCAGATCAGAAATAAATGAAAAATAAATGAAGGAAACTATAGCAAAGATCAATAAAACTAAAAGCCAGTTGTCTGAGAAGATAAACAAAACTGATAAACCATTAGCCAGACTCATCAAGAAAAAAAGGGAGAAGACGCAAATCAATAGAATTAGAAATGAAAAAGGAGAAGTAACAACTGACACTGCAGAAATACAAAGGATCATGAGAGATTACTACAAGCAACTCTATGCCAATAAAATGGACAACCTGGAAGAAATGGACAGATTCTTAGAAATGCACAACCTTCTGAGACTGAACCAGGAAGAAACAGAAAATATGAACAGACCAATCACAAGCACTGAAATTGAAGCTGTGATTAAAAATCTTCCAACAAACAAAAGCCCAGGACCAGATGGCTTCACAGGCGAATTCTATCAAACATTTAGAGAAGAGCTAACACCTATCCTTCTCAAACTCTTCCAAAATATTGCAGAGGGAGGAACACTACCAAACTCATTCTACGAGGCCACCATCACCCTGATACTAAAACCATACAAAGATGTCACAAAAAAAGAAAACTCCAGGCCAATATCACTGATGAACGTAGATGCCAAAAATCCTGAACAAAATACTAGCAAACAGAATCCAGCAGCACATTAAAAGGATCATACACTGTGATCAAGTGGGGTTTATCCCAGGAATGCAAGGATTCTTCAATATACGCAAATCAATCAATGTGATACACCATATTAACAAAATGAGGTATAAAAACCATATGATAATCTCAATAGATGCAGAAAAAGCTTTTGACAAAATTCAACACCCATTGATGATAAAAACTCTCCAGAAAGTAGGCATAGAGGGAACTTACCTCAACATAATGAAGGCCACATATGACAAACCCACAGCCAACATCGTTCTCAATGGTGAAACACTGAAGCCATTTCCACTAAGATCAGGAACAAGACAAGGTTGCCCAGTCTCATCATTATTACTGAACATAGTTTTGGAAGTTTTAGCCACAGCAATCAGAGAAGAAAAAGAAATAAAAGGAATCCAAATCAGAAAAGAAGAAGTAAAGCTGTCACTGTTTGCAGATGACATGATAGTATTCGGAGAAAATCCTAAAGATGCTACCAGAGAACTACTAGGACTAATCAATGAATTAGGTAAAGTAGCAGGATACAAGATTAATGCACAGAAATCTCTTGCATTCCTATACACTAATGATGAAAAATCTGAAAGAGAAATTAAGGAAACAGTCCCAGTTACCACTGCAACAAAAAGAATAAAATACCTAGGAATAAACCTACCTAAGGAGACAAAAGACCTGTATGCAAAAAACTATAAGACACTGATGAAAGAAATTAAACATGATACCAACAGATGGAGAGATATACCATGTCCTTGAATTGGAAGAATCAACATTGTGAAAATGACTATACTACCCAAAGCAGTCTACAGATTCAATGCAGTCCCTATCAAACTACCAATGGCATTTTTCACAGAACTACAACAAAAAATTTCACAATTTGTATGGAAACACAAAAGACCCTGAATAGCCAAAGCAATCTTGAGAAAGAAAAACAGAGCAGGAGGAATCAGGCTCCCTGACTTCAGACTATACTACAAAGCTACAGTAAGCAAGAGAGTATGGTAGTGGCACAAAAACAGAAATATAGATCAGTGGAACAGGATAGAAAGCCCAGAGATAAACCCACGCACAAATGGTCACCTTATCTTTGATAAAGGAGGCAAGCATATACAATGGAGAAAAGACAGTCGCTTCAATAAGTGGTGCTAGGAAAACTGGACAGCTACATGTAAAAGAATGAAATTAGAACACTCCCTAACACCATACACAAAAATAAACACAAAATGGATTAAAGACCTAAATGTAAGGCCAGACACCATCAAACTCTTAGAGGAAAACACAGGCAGAACACTCTATGACATAAATCACAGCAAGATCCTTTTTGACCCACCTCCTAGAGAAATGAAAATAAAAACAAAAATAAACAAGTGGGACCTAAGGAAACTTAAAAGCTTTTGCACAGCAAAGGGAACCATAAACTAGACGAAAAGACAACCCTCAGAATGGGAGAGAATATTTGCAAATGAAGCAACGGACAAAGGATTAATCTCCAAAATATACAAAGAGCTCACAGAGCTCAATATCAAAAACACAAACAACCCAATTAAACAATGGGTGGAAGACCTAAATAGACATTTCACCAAAGACATACAGATGGCCAAGACGCACATGGAAAGATGCTCAACATCACTAACTATTAGAGAAATGCAAATCAAAACTACGAGGTATCACCTCACACCGGTCAGAATGGTCATTATCAAAAAAACTACAAACAATAAATACTGGAGAGGGTGTGGAGAAAAGGGAACCCTCTTGCACTGTTGGTGGGAATGTAAATTGATACAGCCACTATGGAGAACAGTATGGAGGTTCCTTAAAAAACTGAAAATAGAACTACCATATGACCCAGCAATCCCATTACTGGGCATATACCCTGAGAAAACCATAATTCACAGAGAGACATGTACCACAATGTTCACTGCAGCATTATTCACAATAGCCAGGACATGGAAGCAACCTAAATGTCCATCGACAGATGAATGGATAAAGAAGATGTGGCACATATATACGATGGAATATTACTCATCCATAAAAAGAAATGAAATTGAGTTATTTGTAGTGAGGTGGATGGACCTAGAGTCCGTCATACAGAGTGAAGTAAGTCAGAAAGAGAAAAACAAATACCATATGCTAACACCTACATATGGAATCTAACAAAAGGAAAATGGCTCTGAAGAACCTAGGGGCAGGACAGGAATGAAGACACAGACGTGGAGAGTGGACTTGAGGACACGGGGAGGGGGAAGGGTAAGCTGGGACAAAGCGAGAGAGTGGCATGGACATATATACACTACCACATGTAAAATAGATAGCTAGTGGGAAGCAGCTGCATAGCACAGGGACATCAGCTCGGTGCTCTGTGACCACCCAGAGGGGTGGGATAGGGATGGTGGGAGGGAGACACAAGAGGGAGGGGATATGGAGATATATGTATACTTGTAGCTGATTCACTTTGTTATACAGCAGAAACTAACACAACAATGTAAAGCAATTATAGTCCAATAAAGATGTTAAAAAAAGAAAAACACTGTTCCATGCCAAAAAAATAAATAAAAATAATAAAATTCTACTTCAAACTGATAGCTATTTTCAAAGTAAAATTATTCTTAACTCCAACAGGGATGACACTCTTATATCCTGACGTCTTTATATTTACTTGTAAATGTTTTTGTTAAAAGACTGCTACCAGCAAGTAAAAGTTAAACAGACTACTTGGTTTAATAGTCCCACTAACATCAAAGAAAACAGACTAAGAAAAAAATTTTAAACCTGATGTCCAAAAGAAAGGGAAAAAAAAAGAAAAAAGAAACAAAGAAACACAAAAAAACCCAAAGAAAAATAAATAAGTTTAAAAAACCTCATGCCCAGAGAAATTGGCAAAAATTAAACTCATAAAACGAGTTCTTTGTTTAAAACGAAACTAACAAAAACAAGTGAACAGAAAGCCATCAACTCTCAAAAGGCCACAGACAAAAACTATAGCAAAGAATACATGGTAATTCTTATGATTTTTTAAATATATGCAAAGCAAACCATCTACCTTTTCAAAACTGCATCATTAATTAGTCCTCACATAAGAATTAACTTGGATAAATTAGACTTCTGAATTTTTAGACATTCTTTATCCCTCCCAACTACCAGTGAAAACACTAAAACAAAGAATAACTTAGTCAATATTGTAATAGTATAGTTAATCATTACAAAGCATTTTGCTTTAGAGGGTCAAAGTATAAAGATATTCTGGGAACCTAAAAGCCGTCTAAAATTATCCCATTGTCCCAGCTGAAACAATCTGGAGTCAAGGCTGCTAGCTGCATACAAAATATTCATTTTCCTTTCAGCTCCCACTCCCTTTTTTGTCTTTCTCCCTTCCTTCGGCTTTCTGCCTGAAATGGACACATGATAGCTTAAACTCCAGCTACTCTCTTGGACTTTGTGGTGACCTTCAAGTAGAAATCAGGTACTAAGGATGGAGAGCAGAGAGCAAAGGAGCTTAGGCCCCTCCTGATGCTGCCTTACCAGCCTTGGATAGCCTCTCTCCAGACTTACTTTAAGTAAGACTGAAAAACCACTATACTATTTAAGCCATGCGTTTCCAATCTGTTCACAGCAGCCAGGTGTAATTCCTGAGATAGAATTTTGTAGGAGAAATGGGGGACCCCAAACATTCACTCCTGAGCCATCCAGAGTCCCTGGTGGTGCTGTGAGGGGTGAGTGGAACAGATCTCAATTTGTTTTTGCCACTGCACATGACAGCATCATGAGGTGCCACAGAGTCCCCTGGGTTCAAGACATACTTCTCCTTCCCTCCTTCCCCTAATAATCAGCACCAGTCCCTCCAGCTGATACAGTAACTATTACGGCCTGTTCACTCAGTGGAATAAGGAGACCAAAATGGTCAGGTAGAAATCACACCTCCTAATTCAATGAAATCATTGTTTCATCCCTGCTGGATGTACTCCCATATGGCTGGTAAGAATTCTAAAACAGAGGAACTCAGCTGCAAGGTGAAAAGCAACAATTTTGTGAATGGTTCATTAGGAATACTAGTACAAACTGCCATGCTCACTTCTACCCCTTAGTCACCGGTCACACCGGTCACAAACAGATTATGCGAGAAAAGAACCATATGGTAGCGCTCAGTGGTTCACAGCATTCTCTAACACACAGAAAGAGCACTTCTCAATTCATTTTGGGAAGCTAGCAGAGTCTTGATACTCAAACCTGATGAGAATAAGATCAAGGAAAATTACAGACCAGTTTCACCTCTGAATCAATTTTTAAAAGAATCCGAAACAAGACAGCAGCAATCAAGTCCAGCAGAAGATTTAAAAAGAAACCCAAAAAGCCACCGTTATGACCAATCTGGGTTTATCCTAGGAATGCAAAGTTGGTTTAAGAGCAATTTATCCATGTAACACATCACTTGGAGGAACTAAAACCAAAAAACTTCATATGATTGTCTCCCCTGACAAATGTATTCAATCCAACAAACATCTACTGAGTACTTTCCAGGCATCATTCTAGGGGTCACAGACATGGTTAAATCAAAACGCAGAAGTTCCCTACTCTCACATCACTTAATTCTAGTGGGAAAAAGAGAGAATATTTAGAATCACTGTAGGAACCACTCAGAGTACATTAAAAAATTTCTTATATCAGTAAGAAAAACACAACCCAACTGCAAAAAGGCACTTGAAGCAGAAAACTGAAAAAGCCAATAAATCTTAAAAGGCATGCAACTTCATTTCCAAATAAGTGAAATGCTGATTAGTGAATGATCATTTCACACTCGCCAGACTGGCAAGAACTAAAACTACATGGCGATGTCAAAGTTTAGGGTATAGAGCAACTAGAAGGCTATGACCTCCTAACAAGACTTAAACTGGTACATTTAGAAAAATGATCTGTCATTATTTAGAATGTTGAGGATGAACATAACTTACGACCCATCGACGCCATTATATGTATGTATCTTGCACACATGCAACAAGAAACGTGTACAAACATGTTCATTGCACAATTTTTAATAGCAAAAAATCCAAATGTCCAGACTGACCAACAAGCAGTATATAGTCATACACGATGAAAATAAACTACCCTTTACGCAATAACATGTTTGAATCCCCCGAACATGTGGTTGAATGAAAACAAGCAAGTCATTTCATATAAAGTTCAGAAAATGTAAAACTAAGGACACAGGATGGTAACACTATAAGGCAAGCAAGGAATTAACACAGACAATTTAAGTAGTGGTTATTTCTAAGGGGGTTGGGGAGGAGATGGCGTCAGGGAAAGGCGCACAGGGAACTTCAAAATGCTGACTTCAAACCTCAAACTTTGCATGCTTAATAAATACTTTGCAAGTATAAAAGTACTTTGTGTTGAGTAAATATCAAAATTGTCAACACTTGCAAGACAGCTGTGGTGGGCAGCCTCTAAAACGCTCCTGATGAGCCCAGCACTTCCAATGTTCACGCCCTGCCTTTCAGTGTGGGCTGGACCAGTACATCACTGCTGACAGGACAGTACGACAAAAGTGGGGGAACAAGTTACTGCAAGACTGGTTTCCAGCTTGCTCGCAGGCCTGTTGTGAACTGCTCTCTATGGAAGGTGCATGTGGCCAGGAACTGACACTGCTGAGGACACACAGACGAGACCTGAGGCCGCCCATGCCCACGAGGGGGAGCTCGGGAGCCAGGTCCCCCCTAGCGGAGCCTTGAGACACTGCTTCTGGACTCCTGACCCACAGAAACGGTGACACAATGTTTGTTGTTTTAAACTGCTAAATTTGGGGGTAATTTGTTACGTGACGATAGAAAACTAGTACCATTGCTGACGGTAGAGCAAAGTGATTAAAACATTCTGGTGCATGATCTGACAGTATAGAATTTGGAGAATAAAATCGTTTACAGGTTTTAATTTAGAATATGTCATCTGAAGAACAGTCGTTTACCTTAAGGACTATTTTCGTTGGTTGTTTCCTCTCTCTATGGTATTCATTTCAAGGTTTATTTTTATAACAAGAAATTGTTAAACTACATGGTCAGAGAAAAGGCTGAGCAATTTATAGTGTAACTCACAGTTGTGTGGCAATTAATGATAACTAGACTGTTATCATTAACTGTTGACTCCAAAGCTATACATAGAAATATTAGCTGAAGTAACAGTACATAAAAAAGACATAATGCAAATTAGCATTACTACCTGACTATTCTTGGAAGCCATGTTGTGTGATATACAAAGAATCACATTCCAATTTGTAAACCTTAGCACTTCATAACTTTTCAGCCTCATTTTTTTTCCATCTGTAAATTAGGATAAGATTCCAACTCTAGAAAATAAAAAGAAATCATAATAATGCAAGTCCCCTCAAGTTTTAAGTCATAATACTAGCACCTATCCTGTGCTGACAGCCTGTCATATATCCAGCTCTGTGCTACACTCTTGACTTATGTTTGCCCATTAAATATTTTTCCCAACAACTTTGTAATACAATTTACATATCACAAGATGCACGAATTGTAGGTCTACAATTCAATGATTTGTAATAAATGTGTACAGTTGGGTAACTGTCACCATGATTCATTTTTAGAACATTTCCATTACCCCAGACAAGCTGCTCTGTGCCAATTTGCAATTAATCCCACTCCAACCCCCAGTTTGAGGCAACCACTGATCTGCTTTCTGTCTCTAGATCTAGATTTGCCTTTTCTGGACATTTCATATAGATGTAATTATACAAGATGCAGTCTTTCGTCTCCGGCTTCTTTCACTAAGCACAGGGGTTGGGAGATTTTTTTCTGTAAAGGGTCAGATCATATTTTCAGCTTTGCAGCCTATACATCTCTGTCACAAGCACTCAACTCTGATGTTAGAGCATGAAAGTAGCCACAGACAACAGGTAAACAAATAGGTATCTAGATTTAGGGGCCCATGGGCCAAGCCACAATTTGCTGATCTCTGACTCAGACTGCTGAACACGCATCCCATTGTATGGACAGAACACATTTCACTTAAATATTCATCAGTTGTCGAACATGTGGATTCTTTCCAGTTCTGTGCTATTACGAAAAAAGCTGCTGTGGAATTTGCATACATCTTCATGTGGACATTATGTTCAGCTGGATCATACACTAAGTTTAACTTTTTAGCAAAGTTGAAAACTGCTTTCCAACGCAATGCACCATCTTACAATCCCAATGGCAGCGTTTGAATTTTCCAGTTTCTCCGGATCTGTCAATACTTGGATAGTGTCTGGTTTTTATTACAGCCATTATGGACTGAATGTTTGTTCACCCCAAAGTGTACAGGTTAGAGCCCTAACCTCCAGTGCGATGGTATTTGGAGGTGGGACCTTTGGTAGGTAATTAGGTTTAGATGAAGTCATGAGTGGGACCCCCATGACGTGACTTCGGGTCCTCAGGATAAAGGGAAGAGAGGCCAGATCTCTCTCTCTCCCCCTCCCTCTGCCACGTGAGGACACAGCAAGAAGGCAGCCCTCTGCAAGCCAAGAGAGGAACTGAATCTGCTGGCACCTTGATCTTACACTTCCCAGTCTCTACAACCACGAGAAGTACGTGTGTCTGCTGTTTAAGTCACCCAGTCTGCGGCATTCTGTTAGAGCCGCCTAAGCTGACACAGCCATTCTGGTGGCTGTGTAGTAGCATCTCACTGGGGATTTAATCTGCATTTCCCTAATTAACAATGTTGTACACCTTTTTACGTGCTTACAAGCAATTTAGAGATCGTTATTCTTTTAAAATAAATTTATTTACTTATTTATGTTTGGCTGCACTGGGTCTTTGTTGCTGCGCATGGGCTTTCTCTAGTTGTGGCGCGCGTGCTTCTCATTGCGGTGGCTTCTCTTGCTGCGGAGCACAGGCTCTAGGCTCGCAGGCTTCAGTAGTTGTGGCTGGCGGGCTCTAGAGCGCAGGCTCAGTAGTTGCAGCGCACGGGCTTAGTTGCTCCGTGGCATGTGGGATCTTCCCGGACCACGGCTCGAACCCGTGTCCCCTGCATTGGCAGGCAGATTCTTAACCACCGTGCCACCAGGGAAGTCCCTAGAGATCGTTATTGATGAAGTTATGCTCAAATATTTTGCTCATTTTTTAACTGTTTGTATACTTAGTGACTGGTAAGAACTGTTTATACATTCTGAATACAAGCCCTTTATGAGATACATGATTTGTAAATATTTTCTCCTTGTCTGTGGCTTACCTTCATTTTTTAAAGTATGTCTTTTGAAGGACAAAGCTTTTAATTTTGATAAAGTAGAATTTATCAAGGTTTCTCTTATGAATAAAGCTTTTGTGTCGTATCTAAGAACTCTCTGTCTAACCCATCATGAACGTATGTCCTTGAATTTCTTCTAGAAGTTTTCAACTTTTACAGTTTAAACAAAAAAAAAAAGAAAAACTTTTATAGTTTAGGTCTCCGACTTCCGATTTAATTTTTGTATCTGTCAGGTCAGGCTCAATGTTGCTGTTGTTATTGTGGCGTGTGGTGATCCAATTCACCCGACAATTACTGAAACTGAAAAGAATTAAACTGAATTGCCACAGCTGTTTAGAATCAATTGATCATGCATGTAAGGGTTTTTCTCTGGTCTCTGAATTCTATGACTCTATGTACCTATCCCTCTTCAATATCACACTGTCTTGTTTATTGTGTTGTATGGTAAGTTTTGAAATCTCATAGTATAATTCTCTAACATTATTCTTTTTCAAAATTGTTTCTGGCTGCTCTAGATCCTTTGCATTTCCACGTAAATTTCAGGAACCATTTCTCAATTTCTAAAAAAAAAAGAAAAAGAAAAAAGAAACACACTGTCAATTTGAGGGAAAATTGCTATAACTGCCATCCTTACAATATTATGTTTTCAAATCCATTAATAACAAATGTCTATTTTTTTAGATCTTTAATTTCTATCAACAATTTTTTGTAGTTTTCAGTGTGTAAGTCTTACACTTCTTTTGTTAAATGTGTTCTCAGGTTTTTTTTTTTCCTTCTGATGTTTTGTGAATGGAATTGTTTCCTTCATTTCATTTGAATTGTAGATTTCTAGTTTTCATATTAATCTTGCATCCTGTAGCCCTGCTAAACTTGTTTATTGGTTCTATTTGACTTTATATAATTCCTTGAGATTTTGCACCTATCGGATCTCATGTCAGCTGAGAAAATAAGAGTCTTAATTCTTCCTCTCCAGTGTGGATGCCTTTTTTTATCTATTTATATATGGACTTATTACACTGGCTAGAATCCCCAGGAGCAGCACTGGTGAGAGCACACATTCTTGCCTTGTCCCTAATCTTAGAGGAAAAGCATTCAGTCTTTCACCTGTCAGGAGTGGTTATCCATAGATGATGCCCTTTACCAGGTTGAGGAAGCTCCCTTCTGTAACCAGACAGCTGAGAGTTGCTATCAGCAATGGATAGTGGATTTTGTAAAATTCATGCTTTTTTCCTATCGATTGAGATTTTGTATCTATTGTGGGCTTTGTCCTTTATTCCATTAATATGGTATGTTACATGACTTGACTTTGGGATATTAAACCAACCTTGCTTGCATTCTTGGGATGAATCCCACTTTGTCACGGTGTGTAATATGTGATTTCTATTTCACTGATTTCCCTCTAACCTTTATTTTCTTTCTTGTGCTCACTTAGAGTTCAGTTGGCTTTTCTTTTTCTAGTTCATAAGGCAGCAGTTTAGGCAACTGAGACGACTTTTTTTTGTTGTTGTTTTTTATTTGGTTGCGCCAGGTCTTAGCTGCGGCAGGCAGGATCCTGAGTTGCGGCACGCGAACTCTTAGCTGCTCCGCGGCATGTAGGATCTAGTTCCCTGACCAGGGATCGAACCCGGGCCCCCTGCATTGGGAGCGTTAAGTCTTATCCACTGAGCCACCAGGGAAGTCCCAACTGAGACTTCTTTTCTCAAGAGAAATTTAAAGCTGCAAGTCATCCCCTGAGCACTTCTTTAGCCACACTTCATAAATTTTGATATGTTGTATTTTTATCTTCATTCAGTTCAGAACATAACCAGGCTGAGGAGGGGAGAGCTGGTTAGAGGGGAGGCAACAGACCCAGTCTAAAACACTACACACTACCACTGTCCTTATCAGTTTGCAAGTACAAAGAGTCTTGTATTTGGTTCATTTCCAAAGCACTGAAGTTGTTCTTCTGTCAGTTCTGTATTGCTTTTTGGGGAGAGGCTCTGCCAACCTTCTTACTTGGTCATGTGTGAAGTCACACCCCAGATCATGCAACCTTAACAACATGGAAGTACCATTATCCCTTCGCATTTACACAGCGTTATGGACTAACTGTGTCTCCCCAAAATTCATACACTGAAGTCTAATCTCCAGTGCGCTGGGGTTTCAAGGTGGGAGGTAATTAGGTCACGAGAGTGGAGCCCTCATGAACGGGAGTAGTGCTTGTAAGAAGGGACATGAGAGCTTGCTCTCCCTCTCTCTCTGCCATGTCAGGATGCAACAAGATGACGGCCATCTGCAAACCAGGAAGCAGGTCCTCACCAGACACCAGATCGTCAGCACCTTGATCTTGGACTTCTCAGCCTCCAGAACTCAGAGAAATAAATGTTTGCTGCTTAAACCACCTAGTCTACGATGCTTTTGTTACAGCAGCCCCAACTGACTAAGACAGCAGTGAGGAGTGGTCAGATTCTGGATGAATTTTGTTTTTGTTTTTGTTTTGCCGTGCTGCATGGCTTGCAGGATCCCAGTTCTCCAACCAGGGATCGAACCCGGGGCCACAGCAGTGAAAGCCCAAAATCCTAACCACTAGGCCACCAGGGAACTCCCAGATTATGGATATATTCTGAAAGTCAAACACAAGAGAATGTACTGCCATATGTGATACAGTGTGAAAAAACAGAGTCAAGGATGACTCCAAGGTTTCTGGCCTGAGCAACTCTATTCTTCCAGTTGCCCTTCACTGAAACCAGGAAATTTACAGAGTATAACAGATTGAGCATCAGCTTTTCTAGAAATGTTAAGTTTGAGATGTTAACTTCTTGGTAGAAATTGACAAATGGACCACTGGACACAGGGACATGAAGTTCGAGAGAGGTCTGCCCGGCAGTAACACCTACTCAGCACTAACACTTCTCACACTCCTGCTACGACGAAGAAGCACTACTCCAGTATCATCTCACAGGTGGAGAAGTCAGAGGGAAGTTAAGCTGACCTCAAGGTCCCACGGCACTCTTCACAAATTAGATACTAACTTCAAAATGACTGTACAATTTTTCAGCAATTAACCAATAGGGAGTGAGGAGAAACTTCCTAAAAACTCTCTTAGGTGCTCTAAAATGCCTGGCATAGAAAGAGGAGCTTGAAACCTTCTTGGTCCATCTTATTCTTCCTCAGTTCCATAACGTAACTCATCTAAATATGCACACACTTTGGCAAAGTCTCCTATTTTACCTATAGAATTGCTTAACAGCAAAAAGTTAACAACGTACTAAATATCTAATTATCTGGGATTATTTGAAAAAGAGTATCCATACGATGGAAAACAGTGCAGTGTATATATTATATATATATATGTGTATGTGTCTATCTATATGCATACGTAGACACATACACACACCACACACATATATACAAGAGCCTCACAGCAGCAGTATTTGAAATAGCCAAAAGCTGAACAACCCAACTGATCATCAATACGAGGACGGATAAACGATGGTATGCTGTTACAATGGAATATTACACAGTAATGAGAATCGACAAAGTACTGTTACCCACACCACCGATAAGTCTCAAATGTAATGCTGAGCACTAAAGAGGCCAAACAGAAAACAATACATAGTATATGACTCAATTTATATGTAGACGAAAAATGACAGCCCGAAAAATCAGCATCAAGAGGAGAAAGGGTCTCTGGAAGAAAGTGACAGGACAACTACAGACAAGCCAGCACAATAGCCTTGAACAATCCCTGCTCTTGGTTTGGGCTCTCCCCATCTCTACAACCCCTGCACTCACTACAAAATCAAAACAAGGGTTAGGAAAAATGATTAAATAAAAGGAAAATTCACTTAAAAGAAATTAAAGTAGATGGTGAAAGAATTAAAACTAAAAATTTCAAGAATAGTCAGAGAAAACAGAATAAACATTTACAGTAGATTACAATAAATAAAAGGAAAGAATTTAAAGATAAAAATAAATTCGAAATCAAAAATAAAGCTCGGGGGCTTCCCTGGTGGCGCAGTGGTTGAGAATCTGCCTGCCAATGCGGGGGACACGGGTTCGGGCCCTGGTCTGGGAAGATCCCACATGCCGCGAAGCGACTATGCCGTGAGCCACAACTGCTGAGCCTGCGCGTCTGGAGCCTGTGCTCCGCAACAAGAGAGGCCGCGATAGTGAAAGGCCCGCGCACCGTGATGAAGAGTGGCCCCCACTTGCCACAACTGGAGAAAGCCCTCGCACAGAAACGAAGACCCAGCACAGCCATGAATAAATAAATAAATAAACAAATAAATAAAATTAAAAAAAAAAATAGAGCTCAGATAAAAGGCTAAGCATATACAGAAGAGATAAAAGATTTCATAAGAGGTCCAAATATGAGATTAAAACAGAACTAAGAGCCAGAACATCAGACAAGAGATGCTTTTTCAAAGAAAATATCAAAGAAATTTGAAGACACAGATGAAGAAACAAAGAAAAACTTTCAGAACGAGAAAAAAGAACAAGTCCTTAGTGTTTCTGGGGTGGGCACAACATCCTCAGATAAGGAAGTCTCCTCCTGCGTGCAGGGTCCCCATGAGTACCGGGCAAAGGGGCAGAAACAAACTCTACCCTCTCAGCCTTCCACGAGCTCCAGGAAACTGTACCTTTGTAGGCAGCTTCAGTTAATGAAGACTGGTAACAACCGATCAACAGCTGGGGATATCCAGTGGGTAGAAGCAGCAGGCCTCACTTCCACAAACTTTCCAGAAGAAACACCCAAAGTTCCATTAACGTAACAGAAGTTTCTTAAAAATGTCGTTTTGAGACCTTAGGATCAGCAAGGTCCTTGCAGGGTATCCGCAATGTGAAATTATTTTCATGACAATGTTAAGATGCTGTTTCCCTTTCCACTAGCAGTTACTATACTCTTCACCCTCCAAGCACACACCAGCGGGGGGCACTTTTATTCAGCAAAGTCCCTCTAAGAAGAAATAATTCTGAGATGTCCACCCTTGAGTGCACGTCTTTTTAGTGTTCTGTGTTTGGGGACGTACACATACAGTGTACTTGTGAGAAGCACCTGCGCTATTTCAGTTGTGAGCTATACTAGGCACTTTTTTGCAAAGAATATCATTTTTACTTGAAAGAACAACGGACAGAAAAACTATAGCTATCCAGACTGGAGTATTAGGCAGATTCTCTCAAAAATGAATAAAGTGAGTCTGTCAGTCACTTTAAAGAAAATAAGTAACAGTATTCGTTACTAATGATAAAAACTGAGGTCTCAAGAGAAAACCGGAATTTTTGGAAAACTTGAATCCAGCACCCTGAGTCTTACATCCTTCCAATGCATAAACACTTCTCTGATAAGAATAGTGGTGATATTAACTGAATGCCAAAGTAAATCAGAATCTCTGCGGATGTAATCTACATTCCGTACTATTTAAAAGGTCTCGAGATGATGTCTGAAGCGGCCCCAGGGGTTCAGGGCTGGCTAAGCATTCCCAGAGGTAACAAACATTCCCAGAACAATTTATTAAAAGGCAGCTGACTTCACGGTAAGCAGCTCCAGCTTAGGAAATAATATCCACTCTGGGCTACATCACTCACTAACAAGGTGATCTTTAACATCTCTAGGTCCAATTTCGTCACCTGTAAAATGTAGAAGATACCTCCACAAAACGACGTTCGTGAAGATCAAAGAAAGTGTTGAATATGAAAGCCCTGCACAGTGCCTGGGAAGGTCAGACAACGAAAATGTGTTGATATGTTAGGAGAGACTAGATGAACTACAGAACCTCACAGAAGGGAACGGATAAAAATCGTGCTCCGGATTCTCTGGAGTCTGCTTAGTCCTCAGCATGCAGAATCGGAGATGTAATATGTAATCAGATAACACCCAGCATTTCTGGGAAACGGCTGGGCTGGAGGACAATGACCATCTCAGAGGCTACGGCTCCTAGCTGTAGGGCATGATCTGAGTTAAACCCAAAGGCCCACCCGCCGTAGCTAAAACGGATGTAACTAACTTTATGACAACAACCACTAATATTATTGAATTAAATCTTCTTGCTTCAATTCCGTGGTCATCAAGAAATCTTCTATTCATAATTTGGCTTCTCATGCAGATTTCTTCCCTAGATCAGTGACTCAACTATCCTATCCCAAAGCAGTTATTATTTCTCACTACAACCCAAGTTATACAGAGGACCAAACCCTAAATCCCTAAGTCATCTTGTTTATAATGATTAATTTTCTCCCATGCATTTAAAATGATACTAGAAACACACTATCCTTGGGAGGATTAAGAAAAATAATCACAGATCACTTCCTGTAAGCTTAATTCTCTCTATGAAACCAACTGGAAAGACTGCTGAATTAACATTCCAGTGTAGAAGTCTCTGTAACCTTGGTTACAATGGATCAATCCACTAGCCTCTAGGTTCACTGATAAGATACGGTTCATAAACCTGGATTGCACTAAGATAAAAGCTGGCTTATCTTGTCACATGTTCTACAGCATAAATACACTGTAGTGTTACATAGGAGACAGGCCCCACCTCACAAAACTGTTTTTGAAGAAGTGATTTATATCCTGCCAATAAGTTTGTATTCTGCTTAATATACCACCATTTCAAAAGTTTTAACTTAACAGGTCAAATCTAGATTTTATGATATATATTAAATTTATTCATTAGAAATAATAAATTCTATATTAAAATACCATAAAAATATTTCTGAAATCTATACCAAAGAAATGGAATTTCATAGGTCCTATAGATTTCAGATCAGGAGAAGAGACAAAAGTTAGAGCCAAAGCAGCTAAGTTAAAATCCAATGAAACCCCTGAAAAACTTACCCCATCAACAGAAACTTCTATAGATTTTTTTTTCAGTGTCCTACTGAAATTTTATTCAACCTCTTGATTCATTGCTGGAAAAAAAAAAAAAAGACATCCCTTTCCTAACTCAGCACTTACACATTTTTATAAAAGCACGAGTCATATGTATTCAAAGAGACAATTTCGAAAACATTTAGGTGGCTATTATAAATAGCTTCTCTAATCCAACACTAGGGAAGGAAGAGAGAGGAAAGGAGGGAAGGAGGGGCCAATCCACCACCACCCCTGGATTAATCGGTTCTGTAAAGTACAAAACACACCAATCCACCATGACCCCCAGGTTAAACTGGCTGATGCTGCAAACTCCCAGACAGTACACTGTACTAGTGCCAATACTTAGAAGAAATTTCTAGAAAACTGAGATTTTCAAAATCAAGAGTGCAAGTGGGAAAGTGGTAACAAAAGTTACCAAACAATGGTATCAGAGGAAGAGAGTGGAGATTTAAGGGAACTTGACTGAACCTCTACCAAGAAGGGCTGAAAGTGAACCTAAGTGAAACAAAGTATGTAACGGAAGTTTCAGGTGACCAGATGAGTTCTACACTACTTATTCATGGTGCTGAAACAGTCATCTCAAATGTGATATCAGAATTAAAAGGAAGCCATAAACAAGACAAAAAGACAACCCTCAGAATGGGAGAAAATATTTGCAAACGAAGCAACTGACAAGGGATTAACCTCCCAAATATACAAACAGCTCATGCAGCTCAATATCAAAAAAACAAACAACCCAATCCAAAAATGGGTGGAAGACCTAAACAGACATTTCTCCAAAGAAGACATACAAATGACCAAGAGGCACATGAAGAGATGCTCAGCTTCACTAATTATTAGAGAAATGCAAATCAAAACTACAACGACATATCACTGGCACACCAGTCAGAATGACCATCATCAAAAATTCTACAAACAATAAATGCTGGAGGGCTTCCCTGGTGGCGCAGTGGTTGAGAATCTGCCTGCCAATGCAGGGGACACGGGTTCGAGCCCTGGTCTGGGAAGATCCCACGTGCCGCGGAGCAACTGGGCCCGTGAGCCACAACTACTGAGCCTGCGCGTCTGGAGCCTGTGTTCTGCAACAAGAGAGGCCATGACAGTGAGAGGCCCGTGCACCGCGATGAAGAGTGGCCCCACACTTCATCGCCGCACTAGAGAAAGCCCTCGCACAGAAACGAAGACCCAACACAGCCATAAATAAATAAATAAATAAATAAATAAAAATTTAAAAAAAAAATGTTGGAGAGGGTGTGGAGAAAAGGGAACCCTCCTACACTGTGGGAACATAAACTGGTACAGCCACTACAGAGAACAGTATGGAGGTTCCTTAAAAAACTAAAAATAGAACTACATTATGACCCAGCAATCTCACTATTGGGCATATACCCAGAGAAAACCATAATTCCGAAGGATACATGCACCCCAATGTTCACTGCGGCACTATTTACAATAGCCATGGTAGCAACCTAAACGCCCATCGACAGATGAATGGATAAAGAAGATGTGGTACGTATATATAATGGAATATTACTCAGCCATAAAAAGGAACAAAATAGGGTCATTTGTAGAGATGTGGATGGACCTAGAGACTGTCATACAGAGTGAAGTAAGACAGAAAGAGAAAAACAAATATCGTATATTAACACATATATGTGGAATCTAGAAAAATGGTACAGATGAACCTATTTGCAAAGCAGAAATAGAGACACAGAAGTAGAGAACAAACGTATGGATTCCAAGGCGGGAAAGGGGGCTTGGGATGAACTGGGAGAATGGGATTGACACATACACAATAAAATGTATAAAACAGATAACTAATGAGAACCTACTGTATAGCACAAGGAACTCTACTCAGTGCCCTGTGGTGACCTAAATGGGAAGGAAATCCAAAAAAGAGGGGACATATGTATACATATAGCTGATTCACTTTGCTGTACAGCAGAAACTAACACAACATTGTAAAGCAACTATACTCCAGTTAAAAAAAAAAAAGTCTATATGTAGCTTTATTCTACATTTTGGCGAGCAGCCCAGACAGGCAATGAAACGGAAATATACTTACTGTAGTAACCGTACAATACGGTGTCCTCGATCCGTCTGCTGACATTAGCGTTGGCCCAGTCCTAGGATCCAAAGGAAACAATAGAAATATTAATGAAACAGCCATTTGCTTAACAATTATACTTAAATTTTAATATGATTGGATATCACTTATAAATGTATCATCGACTCTGACAGGTATGGTCTGTGCCCTCAAGAAGTGACAGACAGACAAGTAAACAGGCAATTTCAGCAGGTGAATGCTGAGCTGACGTGACGACATGGTCCTGGGGAAGCACGTGAAGGAGAGGCAGCTACGGGCCAGGGCCACTAAACTGGGGCCGGGATAACACAGTGGGAAGGAGGGAAGAGAATAAAGGAACATATGTGGATACTTTGAAAAACCTGCAGGAAGCAAACTATAGATTCACTAGAGCTTTTGGAAAGGGGAGAGAAAGCAGGTGGAGTGAGGGAGGGAAAGGCATTAGGTTTGAGGGACCGTGAGTCACGCTAGGTATTCTGGCCTCTGTCCTAAAGGCAACGGAAAACAGTGATGCAGCTTTGTGCAGAGCGACAGGTATGATTTGTATTTTAGAAACAAGATATTTTAAAATACCTAAAAGAACAGTCAATATAAACTTCTTTGCATTCAACCCACATTTTCTTTAAATTAGTCATTTAAATTTAGTACTTTAACTTAGAAAATTAATTCTAATTAATCTTTTCAAATAAAAACATCTACACATTAACAAAATAGAACTGGGGTATAATAGCAAGTCTTTTTGACTATCCTAATTGTATGCATATGAAAATTAAGCCTGGAGCGCCAATGTGACTGGTCATTGCGATTAAGCACCAAGGCTCAAATTAGTGGCCAGGACAATTTTGTTCTATCAATACTTTAAGAGCTCAAGTTAGTATCAACATCCCACTTACAAGGTCTCTTAACAAAGAGTGGAAACATTTAACTCTCCTAAGATAATTTAGGTTTTTCTTTTTTTTCCTTTTTCACCTACAAACACCTCTAGCAATGAATATCTATGAATTTCTAATTGACAAATGCTTAACAGAACAAAAATGTGGAAACCCCAAATTTAGCACTACAAATGCAAACCTTGACACACGGCGCACAATAAAAATAGCATTTTTCCAATAGCAATTAAGACTATGAAAAACTTAAGAGGACTTCCCTGGTGGTGCAGTGGTTAAGAGTCCGCCTGCCAATGCAGGGGACGAGGGTTTGATCTCTGGTCCAGGAAGACCCCACATGCCGCGGAGCACCAGAATTACTGAGCCTGCACTCTACAGCCCGTGAGCCACAACTGCTGAGCCCATGCGCAACAAATACTGAAGCCCGCGCGCCTAGAGCCCGTGCTCCGCAACAAGAGAAGCCACCACAATGAGAGGCCCGTGCACTGCAACGAAGAGTGGCCCCCGCTCGCTACAACTAGAGAAAGCCTGCACACAGGAACGAAGACCCAACGCAGCCAAAAATAAATAAAAAACAAATAAATTTTTTTAAAAAAGAAAAACTTAATGGCCTCAGTTTTAAAATTATGTTAACTATACAGAATATAAAAAAGATCCAAATAAATGAAAAGTCACACGTTCCCACATGAAAAGACTGTAAATACCAAATCCCTCCAAATTAATCTATAAAAACTATATATTGCCTATCAAAATCCCAATAGTGGGTAGAGTGTTTTGCCATGCTGATTCTAAAAGTCATCTGCAAAACATACAGGCGTATATGGATATCCATAAAGTACTTTTGAGTGCGGGTAAACAGAACAAGTTGCAACCAATAGTTTTAACAACATACACAATCTTTGTCTAAAAAATGTAATGAAAGAAACACTGTACATATACTACAGAAAAATGGAAAGAACGTTAAGCAGTGCTTACCACACAGGACTGGAAAAGCACTGGGGAGAATTCTCGCCAATGACTGGAAATTTCTTCATCAACGACTCAAGTATCCAAATGAATATACACACAACCAAAGCTTCTACTCCCAAAAGCTGCGCTTCTTTAGTGATTGTTTAAACATCAAAACAGACATTTTAAAAGATTTTTCAAACTTGAAGATTTTTTGAAACAGAGGATAATTACATCTATCCTTACGCAAGCTCCTTACCAATTTCCAAGACAACCCCACGAGGTATTAACGTACCCATTGAGAATCACATAAAAGTTAAACTTCAAAATTGAAGAAGACCCCAACCTCAGAAAAAGATTAAATGTAGAAAGTCTGAAGGTAATTAAAGCCAAAGGTTCATTGAAATTTAGTATCTTTTACCCTCCAACGTTCTTTACTTTAACCAAATCTTGTGGCAGTTAGAGAGCATTACTGTTACTATTTTAAAGCAAAAATATGTGTAAAATATACAACATCACTCAAGTACTATTTGTGTATTTGGCTTTTATATACAGTCTTGCCTCCAAGGTATCTGATGTACTGTCAAAAGAGCTTAGTTTATGAAACTTCCTTCTTCTACATTTTGAGAAATGCTGTACCCTTGATACATTCCACAAGCTACTGCCTCCCAAAGTAGAGACCAAAAGGAACTTCAGAAGACCCAAAGGAATGTGGGACAAACAAGAACTAATACTAAGTAAAGAATACGAAAGAAGAACATTTTAGAAGAAAGGAAAAGGATATAAAGTCCACAGAACAAAGAGGGAGCGGTTCGTGTATGTAAAACTCCCTCTCCCATTCTTCAAGATGACTTTCCGAAATGCTCGGTCCAACCCCAAACCACACTTGACTCTCCTTAATTTTACCAGATAACCTCACCTTAGACCAATGGTTCTCACGCAGGGGTGACTCCGCCCCCCATGGACACCTGGCAATGTCCTGGAGACGCTGGAGGGTGGCGGCGGGCTCTGTACGCTAGCGGCATCGAGTGGCGGAGGCCAGGACCTGCTAAACACCTGCAATGCACAGGGCAGCCCTCACAAGGGTCACCCAGCACAGAAGCCAATGGTTGACAAGCACTGACTTACAGGTCTCTCAAATAACCTGAGGACAAAAAACAGCTACTCAATTCACTCCCAAATCTAGAACCGACCCCCATCTGTACTCGAATGCCAGCCCTACCTTCTGCCGAGCGCCCGCGCTATTTACAGCCAACCCTTTCCCTTTGGGTCTCCACCCCTCTGCCTTCGCAAGGACACTGCACCTGCGGCGATACCCTTTCTCTCCTCCCAGACACCTCTCCCACTCTACTGAACCCTAAAGCGCACACGCTCTAGTAGCTTCCATGAAAGGACACGCCACCACCACAGATAAGCACACCCCGCCCAACCTCCTACTCCCCTGGAGGACAGAGCTTCCTGAAACGCTGTGGGCATCCCCTGCCCCTGCTCCCTCACCTTCCGGCGCACACTCAGCCACTCCCACCTAGCTGCCCCGCTGCTCCACGGAAACGGCTCCTCACCAAAGCCACGGTCACTCCCCTCCCTCTCGCCCTCCATCTCTCAGCATCACGCTTCCTGAAACACGTTCTTCTCCTGAGAAGGCCCCTCTGTCGTTTTCCTTCCCACCTCCCAGGCTGCAGCCCCTCCCCCTGGGCCGGCCTCCACGTAACTAACGCAGCTCTCGAATCCATGGCCCATGCCAAGCCCTCTCTGACCACTCGGTCTCCCCAGCTGCTGGACAGTGCATAGCTCTAAATACCATCCACGTGCTGATGACTTCCAGATACCCCTCTCCAACCCTAAGGTTTCCCTGGAGCTTCAACTCCCTGCTCGACGCCGCACTTGAATACGTATGATAGGCACCTTGAAGGTAACTTGTCCAAAATAAAAGCTCTTTTTTCTACATCCCTCACTTGCCCGTGTGCACACACAGGTCTAATTATTCCCCTAGGCTGCCCTATTTCTCGAAGGTGTACCAGGCTTTAGTGCTTCGTTAATCTCTAGTTTTCTTTTTCCTTCCACCCCCATATCTAATCCATCAGCCGATCCAAGCAGTTCTAGCTCCAAAATCCATACTGCTTTTAATCACTTTTCTCCACTAGTACCCCTCTAATCCACACCACCTTTATTTTTTACCTTCTCTAACTTCCCACTGCCCTTGGAAGAAAATCTAAACCCATTAACATGGCCTAAAAGTCACAAACAATCTGTCCCCACCTTCCTCTTCATCTCAGCTCGTACCAAAGCACGGCCCCCAGTGCCACACCTCAGCCAAACGGGCCAAAAGCACGTCTGCCTGAGGGCCCCTGTACCTGCCGCTGCTTCTCCCTAGGCGGCCCTTGCTCGGTTCTCACCTGCAGGACCGCCGGCAGCCCGGTCCTCCTCAGCCGTTCTCCTGCCTCAACGCCCACCACCGGGCAGACCCTCCCGTCCCTCTGTTCCGCATCCTCACAGCAGGGAGTACTAGGAAGCTAGCTTGTTTTGTCTGCTGGCTGCTGGTCTGCTCTCACAGAACGTGAGCTCCCTGAGAGCAGCGGCCTCATGGCTGTAATCGTTAACCTCTAGCATCCACGTCTCTGTCAGGTACACATTACATACTCAGTAAATATGAAGTGCATGAATATACTTAAGGTGTAGTGACGAGTACAGAGCTCTAAGGTAAAATTACCAGCATCTGAGAGTAGGAATGAGGCAGTAGCAGAGTTCAACCCAGACATCTCATAATTATGGGCCATAGAGAGACTAATCATTGATGGAGGGAAGGAGGAGATGAACATTTTAGCTACCAAAACAAATGCTGCGATGCTATACCTTAACTACTGATTTTATTTTAATTTTACACACTGTATAAAATAAAGAATATTTGTTCACGTTAGTGGCCATTTCTGATTTCTCTGATTGGCATACTTTGTGTATATCACTAGCTAAAATTATTGGTCAACTAGACACTATAATAGAACACTTCGGCTATACTTTAAGGTTTTTTTTTTTTCTTTAATCTATAAAGTTAATTATTTCACAAAAACTAGAAACAAAGAAATGATCTGGTTGAAATTATTCATAGTGCCATGTGTTTAAAAAAAGGTGAATGGAAACAGTTCAGACATTATTACAATATATCCTTG